>NC_083324.2:4503355-4813052 GCF_963455315.2 Globicephala melas | reverse complement strand
GGGTCGGGGGGTGGGGAGGGGATTATGAAGGGGAAAGGCAGGTTTTCAGGTTCCTGACTGCTTCCCTCACCCCTATTGTCTGTGAGAACATGGTCTTCACAGAAGACAAGTCAGTTCAGCCAGAGGCCAGGGGCCACACAGCGCACTCTAAGGCAGCCTGAGTGCAGCCGGCGCCTCCAAAATAACATCATCACCACCTCTCGGGAAAGCCAGATCCACTTAGGAGACAAGAGGAAAGTGGTTGTTACTGAGAGCAACCTTATCATTCCTCAGCATTCTGCTGATCATGCCTTTGGGGCACAGAATAGAGTTTTCTAGAGACGGCTGGATTGGAAAGAGCTAAAATCCTCCTGGGAGAAGAAGAGAAATTGAATGTGAGCCTACCTCCTACCAGGGTGTCTTGCCTGTGACTCTAGAAAGCTAGCATCTTGGTCTGCTCAGATGTTTGCAAGGGGAAGGAATGACAGAGCCTTTGGCCCAACAGGGCTGGAAGTCTTGCCAGGTATTGACCAAGAAAGCCTCCAGGCAGGCCAGGGAGGTCTGTGGGAAGCAGCGTTTGGCCAGTGGTCCTCAAGGGAGCCTGGTGGTGCATTAGCTTTCAGGAAGAATTTATTGCATGTGTGGAAGAGAGAAAGGATTCAAGTCAGAGAGTATTAAGAACTAAAGTACCTCCTTCTTACAGGTCTGTGGGGTAGAAATGAGATAATACTTCTGGGTTGGGGAGAGACCCAAAACCTGTTATCTTTTGGGGGCCCAGTTTGACTGGCTTGGATGTACGTGTTAGCCCCAAATTCCTCATAAGTCCAAAGCCTCCCCCAAATCAGCAGTTCCTGGGCAATGTGGTGTTTGATAAGTCCAGTGGGTCCCATGGTCATACGTCTACTGCTGCACCTTCTTTGCTGTAAAGTGAGTCCCTCGGTCCAAGGTGATGTTTTCTGAGACCAAATGGCAGTGGATCAAACACTCTGCAAATCTTTAGATTGGCTGAGAACGTGTAACCAGGAAAGGTAACCTCATACCCAAAATATGTGTCAGTCCCACCCAAGACAAATTGCTTCTTGGTAGAAGACGTCCAATGTAATCAACATGCTACCAAGTGGCTGGTGGGTTCCTTGAAGGGTGGTACCATGTTGGCAGCTCCATGTTAATCCTTGTTGCTGGGAAAGTGGACGTTCAGAAGTGGCAGTAGCCAGATCATTCTTAGTGAATGCAGAGCTTCTACCCCTGCCACATAACCTCCATTCATGCGGCTATTGTGCCAAAACTGGGGTGACCAGTGACAGAAGCTGACTGCTGACCTAGCTGAATCACTCTTTCTGCTTGGTTGATTAGTACCTCTTCAATGATGAATGCTTTCCATGGACACCAACATGTGGTGCAAAGACCTTCACACTTTGTGTCCATCCCTGTGGGTTCACACACATCCCTCTTTCCCAGGCCTCTTTGTCCCCAGTCTTCTAATATTTATCCTTCCTTCTTTCCCCACTGCCCATGAGGTCTGTATTTATTCTTACCTCAGACCACTTCTCTTGTCCACGGAGTGGATGCCCACATACACTGCCCAAAGCCCTGCCCATTGGGAAGATTCCACCTTATTTACTGTCTTTCAGGGTCACTTCGGAATGAGGCTGCAGTGTGGCCACCCTCTATTTTCAGCTTCTACCCACATACCAAACAGATCCATCTGTGGATCAAGCTTGGCCCTTTCCCTCCTTATCAGGTGGCCATGGGGGTCCCATGCAGCCACAGGTGTGAGATGAAGGGGATGTGTTCGCGCAGTGCTGGTGGGTGACATGGGGGTCTCGGCCATCTGCCTGGGCAGCTTACTTGTACCCTCTGCCCTACTTGTGCCCCATCCGAGATGTGCCATCTGACTTTGGATTGTTGTCACGCCCACCTGACCTCATGACATGGTAGGTCCGACAGATCCCAGCTTGTGAGGGGCTGTTTGGGCTGCAGGGTCACTTCATGTTCCATGGTCAGGTGCACCGTCTCTGCCAGGGCCCACCCCAGGAGTGCTTTCTCAAATGGTGATAATTGTCTGCTGCAGAGTGAACAGCCTTTCTCCAGAACTCTAGGGATCTGGGTTGTGATATTCCCATCAGGGCTTGCCATAAAAATGTGGCACCTTTTCCCTCTAATACTATAGGTTCTCCCAGGTTCTATGGCCCAAGAGGCAGAACTGCTTGCAGGACAGCCTGGCTCTTCTGCAGAGCTCCTTTCTGCCCGGGACCTGCTCAGAGATGGCAGCCTTCCACATCACTCAGAAAATAGGTTGGATCAAAATTTCCAAGTATCAGGACTTCCCTGGTGGTGCAGTGGTTAAGAATTCACCTGCCGATGCAGGGGATGCGGGTTCAATCCCTGGTCTGGGAAGATCCCACATGCTGTGGAACTACTAGGCCTGTGTGCCACAACTACTCAGCCCACGCACCTAGAGCCTGTGGTCTGCAACGAGAGAAGCCATGGCAATGAGAAGCCCGCGCACTGCAACGAAGACCCAATGCAGACAAAAATAAATAAAATTAAAAAAATACAATTCCCAAGTATCAGGTATGCCGACCCCAGCCTGCAGAGGTCTACCAGCACGCTGTGCTTCCTTCTGGACGGTGGGAGGTACAAGATGCAATCAGATGTCCTTTACTTTGGAGAGGTTATCCCAGCATGCTCCAGACCACTGAACCCCCCAAACTATTGATGTGATGAGCCCCTGAAACTTAGAAGTGTTAACTAACCATCTTCTAGAGTGCTTGAATTCTTGTACGGTTTACCTTCTACCCTCTGGAACCATGTCTTGTTCTTCGAGTCCTCTTCACACTATTTCACCAACAGAATGGAACAATGTGCTGTTTTGCAGAATGTCCAGATGGTCCAGTCCCTTCTGACTGTATTAGGACAGAGGGCAGGAGAGTTAACATAGGCTGAGCTGGATAGTAAATGTGTACTGTTGTCTGCCCCACATAAAAGTGAGCAGTTTCTGGTCCTTTTTCCTGTTAGGGATGTAAAAGAATGTATAAGCCAGATCAATGGTTGGATACCATGAACTTGGAGCTATGTTAATGTTTAGCAAGGCTACCACATCCAACACAGCAACTGCAGTTGGGGCTACTATGTGCTTGGGTTTGCAGTAGTTCAGTGTCAGCCTCCAGGAACCACCTGGTTTTTGCCTGGGTCAGATTCGTGAATTAAAAGGGGGGACAGATGGTGACCACTACCCCTGAATCCTTTGGCTCTTACATAGAGATCTCTGAAGAAAGTATTCTTAGACCCATTCGGCAGATGAGGAAACTGAAGCTTAAAGAGTTAAAAAAAAAAATAGTTTACTTATTATAAAACTTCCTGCTTTGTCAAACCAAAGCATTTGCACTTAACCACTAAGCTACCCCCAATCAACAGCTGTAAATAGAATTCATTTAGGAAAGTGAAAAACAAGATCTCACTGAATTGCTACATGTCCAAACACATCCATCAAAACTAACTTTTTGTTAGTTTTCCTAACAAATCTAATTTTGGAATCAGAGGGGGCAAATTCTACCTAATTTCTTAAGAGTAGAAAATCAAACTCAGTTGAGAAAGTTTTGTTAGCTTTTATTCCTGGCAGCTTTTGGATGGGCTATATTTCCTAAGCTGTATGCCAGGATGTTTCCTCTTTTGATTTTTCCAGGGCATGATGGAAAGAAAAAAAAAAGAAAAAGAAAAAGAGTTGCCACCCCAAATTAAAATATTCCCTTCCATGAGGAACAATGAAGCATGAGGCTGCCTAGAGCCGACAGTGACTCTTTTGTGCAAATGATGAAGCAGCCTCAAGGTATGACTACCCTCTGTGTCTTCATAGGTGAGTCATCTCATGGGTCTCAGTTTCCTCATCTATACAATGGGAATAGTAATAGTCTCTAGCTCATAGGATTGCTGTGTCTTGTTCATCTTTGAGTCCCTAAAATACCTGGCATAAAATAGCATTCAATGAATATATGCTGGGCTTCCCTGGTGGCGCAGTGGTTGGGAGTCCGCCTGCCGATGCAGGGGACACGGGTTCATGCCCCGGTCCGGGAAGATCCCACATGCCGCGGAGCGGCTGGAGCCGTGAGCCATGGCCGCTGAGCCTGCGTGTCCGGAGCCTGTGCTCCGCAACGGGAGAGGCCACAACAGTGAGAGGCCCGCGTACCACAAAAAAAAAAAAAAAAAAAAAAAATCATTTAAAAAATGGAGGCACTAGTGTTAATTATGATTGTTCTCTTGGCCACCTAACTCTTCCCCTGTGTTTTCAATTTTTTGCCGTCATAAATAATGCTGCCACCAATATTTGCACATACACTTTTTCCCAAATTTCAAATTATGTTATTCAGATAGGTTCTCAGAAGGGGGGCTGCTGGATCGAAGGGCAGAAACATTTTTATGGCTCCTGCTAGGTGTTGCCAGGCTGCTCTTCCAAAGAGTGGCCACTGGTTTCCACTGCAACTAAGTATTAGAAAGACTGCCAGTTTCCAAACAGCCTCCCCAGGGTGAGGGATTATGATTTAAAATAGTTTTGCTAATTTAATGGAGAAAATAAGTTACCTTCCTGCTGTTTTAATTTTAATTACATTATTAGAGACAATTAACAGCCTCTCCCCTTGAAAAATAAACTAGTAAATATTTATTCTTTTGTAAACTGGGTTGGGAGGAAAGTTCTGGACTTCTCACCATTTAACATCTTTGGGCTCCAGTTTCTTCATCTACAAAATGGAGTGATACCAGAGTGACTGTGAAATCAAGTGAGACAAAGTATGGGAAAGCTCTTATTAACAATGTATTCTGTGTGTAGGTGTTACTATCACCCACCCCCACTTAGCTTCAAATGTACCTATCTACTAATTTATTTTAAAACGTTCTGAAAAAAAAAAAACCCAACAACCAACAACTTTCTGTTTTGTCAACAATCCAGAAAACCTCCAATCACAGCCCAAATCTTGAAAAGCCGTCTTTTTTTGTGATGTGGTGCCTTCGAATGCTGTGGGCAAAGCCCCTTCTTAATTTTTTCAGTTTGGTATTTTGTTCTGTTTTTTTTCTTTTCTTTTCTTTCCTTTCTTTCCTCCCCTCCCCTCCCCTCCCCTCCCCTTTTCTTTTCTTTTCTTAGAAACACTACGACGTGTTTGGAGTTTTCTGGAGAAGGTCCCTCAGTCCAGGCCCTCGGATATCACTACCTGACTCTAACAGGCAAAGAGCTCCGCGATGCGAGGGCGCAGCCTCCTGGGCTCTGCCGACCCTCCCTTGCCTTTGGAAGAAGAGCCCTTCTCATCAGGAAAGGTCAAGGACGCTCTCAGAACCAACAGAGACGCTTCATGTGCCAGAAGCGGACCTCGGGCCCACCTGGCAGGTACAGGAGCCAGAACACACTGCTGACCCACTCTCAAGAATCGACCTGCTCAATGTCTTTCTCCGTTGCCAGGAAACCTCGCTTTCCCGCGGCTCACCAGTTAGAGCCCCCTCTTGCGTCCATGCCATGTAATAGCACTTTCAGTTGAGCGAAGAACAAAGATTTTTTGTTTTTAATACTTGATTTCAGTCATTTTTATTGTGCAATATAATATGCAGAAAAGTATCCAAGATATACTCACAGCTTGAAAAATAGTTATAAAGTAAACCCCGGGTAGCCACCACCTAGGTAAAGAAACAGCATTGCCAGCACCTGGGACACAGTCAAACACCCTTCCCCCATCACACTCCTCTCTCTACAGATAAACCTCTCCCAATGCTTCGGGAATCCCTTTTTCGCTTTCCTTCATGGTTTGATTACCTGTACATGTGCCCTAAACAATATAGCTCTGGGTTTGTCTGCGGACTTTATATAAATAAAACCGCATGGTTTTACTCAATATTATAAGTTCCATCTGTGTTGTTGTGTACAGGTGGAGTGCATTCATTCTCATTGCTGGGTAACTTTCCAGTATGTGACTGTGCTACAGTTTATTCTCCTGTTGATGGACATTGGGCTGTTTCTAGTTTGGGACTATTTTGAACAATGCTGCTGTCTCAGAGTGAAATTGCCCAGCAACAGAATGTATATCTCTGACTTTACTAGATAATGCCAAACGATTTTCTGAAGTGATTGAACAAATAAATGTTCCCACCTGGCATCGGATGTTCGTTCCCAGTGCTCCATGGGGCTACAGTTGATATTGGCAGACACGAATTTTTCCAATCTGGTGAACGTGTAGTGGTATCTCATTGTCATTTTAATTTGTATTTCCTGGTAATTAATCAGATCAAGCACATTTCCCTATGTTTACTGCCCAGTTGGATTTCCTCTTATTTGGAGTGTCATTAAATTTTGTATCCATTTTCTTTTGGGTTGTTTGTGTTTGTAGCAGAAACCTGTAGTTCCCGCACTTTGCCCGTCTCTCTCTGCCTCTCTCTGCCTGGCCTCCCCCAATGGCCAGCTTGGGCTTTCTCACTGCAGGAGGGCTTAGGACAGTCAGATTTCTTACACGGAGCCTGAATTCCACTAGGAAAAGCAGAAGCTGCCAGGCCTCTTAAAGGTTTGGCCTGGGTTAGTCACATGTCACTTCTGCTCCATTCCATTGGTCAAGGTAAGTCACAATTCCATCTGAGAGTCAGGGGTTGAGGAAACAGAGCCCCCACCCCCGCCCCACCCCACCCCCCAATGCGGAAGCAGCACATGTGCAAAAGGAGGGGAGAGATGGTTGGGGTCCATGTGGGGAGACTCGTCACCTTGTGACCGGGTTCTGTTGAGTGCTGAGCCTGGATTAGTTGGTTTACAACCTCTGTGGCTGTGTCAGAGAGACCCAGAAAGGGAAAAAGGAAGAAAAGATGCTGGGGGACAACCAGTGCCTCTGCCACATGCCCAGCCCTGAATCAGTGACTGGGATGTGCCGACTGGCTAAAGCCCCTCAGTACCCACCGCCAGAGCAAGTGTGCGGTTGACCCTCCCAGAATCCATCAGGTGCAGGTTTCTGTCGGGGAGTTTTTGGTGGTAAAATACACATAACATAAAATTTACCATTTAACCATTTTTACATATATAATTCAGTGGCATTTCTAAATTCACAGTGTCTTATAATCATCACCACTATCCATTTCCAGAACTTTCTCATCACTCTAAACAAACTCTGTACCCATCATGCAAAAACCGCCTCTCTCACCCTCCCCGTCTCTGGTAACTTCCGTGATACTTTTTGTCTCTGTGAATTTGCCTATTCCAGTATCTCATATAAGTGGATCTCATATCTCATACAATATTTGTCCTTTTATGACTGGTTTATTTCACTTGACTTAGTGTCCTTAAGGCCCATCCATGTTGTAGCAGGTGTCAGAATTTCATTCCTTTTTATGGCTGAACAATATTCCATTGTGTGTGTAGAGCACATTTTGTTTATCCATTCACTCATCCGTTGATGGACACCTGAGTTGCTTCCCCATTTTAGCTGCTGTGAATAATGCTGCTGTGAACATGGGTGTGTAAATACCTGTTTGAGTCCCTGTTTTCAATTCTTTTGAGTATATATCTAGGAGTGGGATTGCTGGGTTCTATGTTTAACTTTTTGAGAAACTGATAAACTGTTTTCCAGAGTGGTTGTACCATTTTTTTTTTATATTCCCACCAGCAGGGCACAAGTGTTTCAATTTCTCCACAGCCTCACCAAGACTTGTTATTTTCCTTTTTTTTTTTTTTTAACGTAATAGCCATTATAATGGGTGTGAAGTGGTATCTCATTGTTAGTTTTGATTTTCGTTTCCCTAATGACAAATGATACTGAGCAAAGCAGATTGCCCTCCCTAATGTGAGTAGGCCTCATCCAATCCGCTGAAAACCTGCCTTCTTGTGCTTACTGGCTATTTTAAAAACATCTTCTTTGGAGAAATGTCCATTCAATTCCGTTGCTTTTTTTTCTCTCATTTTTGAATTGGGTGGTTTATTTTGTTGTTGAGTTGTAGGAGTTTATATATGTATAGTCTGGATGTTAAACCCTTATTAGATGACTTGCAATAACTTTCTATCCTACGGGTTGTCTTTTCACTCTTGATAATCTCCTCTGATGCACAAAAGAGGTTTAGTCTTCAAAGGAAAATTGCAGTGGCAGAAAAAACACCGGGCAAATACCAAATAATGGCTACAACCAAGTGACCCCAACTGGAGCTCCGGATCATCCTAGACTCCTTTTTCCTCTTCACTTCATTCATTCATTCACTTGCTTAATCATTCATTCATTTATTTATCAAACAAACTCAGAGCCTAGTTGAGAAGACCAATATGGACATAGAGGACTGCCGTGCTGCATGTTGAGAACGCCAGCCATGGGGAAAGGCCAGGGGGCTGCGGTGGGTGCACACTTCCAGCCATACAGTGGATTAGACCTTCATGTCTCCAAATTTACCCTTCTTCTCTGCACCTATCGCCCCTCTAGTCTCATCCCATTAGTCTGGGCCCTCTGAGAAGCTAGCACAGGATGAGGTGAAATATGGAAGGATGTCCTTAGGGAAAACACCTATGGGAGAGAAAAAGGGAGGGAGGGGAAGGCTGGGAAGATGCAAATCTAGCCCCAGGGGAAGAAGACAGGGAAGGACGGTCAGGTGGAAGGGTTTTGTCTGCTGGATACCTAAGGAGAGTTCGGCAGGCGTCAGGGAGTCCTCAAGCTGAAGTCAACTGTCAGGGGAGTCCTGTGTCTCCCAGGAAAGGGCCTGCTTAGTATGTCTCCTGAGTCAACGGCGAAGAGCATCCCACGGGAAGCATGGCCTCGGGGCACACACAGAGCACAGCAGCCCTTGGTCCATTATCTTCCCCGTAGTTGGAGGTCATGCTCATTCGCATGGCCCCCACAGGGCCACCAGAGTGATCTTTCTAAAATGCAATCTCACCATGCCACTCCTTTGCTCAAACACCTTCCGTCGCTCCCCACTGTCCTCAGGCTAAAGCCCAGCTCCTTACCCCAGCTCTCAAGGTTCTCCAGGGGGAAGCAGGCCATTTGCCCTGGTGGTTTCTTGCCCACTAATCCTCACTCCTACCCAGCCATGCTGGACTGATACCTGTTGCCCCCCAGACATGCTGTCCTTTCACTCCTCCATGCCTTTGCCCACCCTGGGCCCTCTGCCTGCAAAGCCCTTCCCTACATCTTCCTCGCAAAGCCCAGCCTCCACGTCAAGTGCTTTCCCCAGCTTCCCAGGCTCAGTCAGCAGCATACCCTGGCTCCATCTCTGGTCCTGCCTGGGTCCTCTGGAGTAGACGGAGGATTCCTGGGGCCGTGTCAGGAGAAGGAGACAACTGCCACAGCACTGCCGGGCTTCCCTCTTTTCCTCCCAGTGCAAGCTGGCTTGGATGGCCTCGAAATACCCTCATACCCGTGTCCTCCTCTGCTGTGGTCACAGCAGAAACCCAGTGCACAGTGTCCAGGGCAACCAGAGATGGAAGCCCAGCCCGTCAAGCCCTGCTCCACCGCCCCGCTTTGCAACCCTGCCTTCCTGGACTCAGGATTCAATGCTTTATTTTTAGACCACTTGTTGGACTGGGGCTCCAGGAATCTGCCTGACGCCTGAGGTGTAACCAGACCCCACTGGCACTGGCCTTGAGCTGTAGCTCGGCAGAGAAGCAGTGAGGGGTTCCAAGGGCAGTGCTGGGGGCTGGGGCCCCAGGGAGGCAGCACACTAGGGCAGGCAGACCCTCCACTGAGATCTGGAGGTGGGGGTCTTTCTCTCCCAGCGCATGAGGGGCCCCTACAACCTGACCCACCTGAGCCCCTCCTTTGACACCTGGGCCCAGAAAGCCCAAGGATACCAGCGGCAGTTCGAACTCACGTCTTCACAGGCAGTCACCCTTAGGTCAGGTATCGGCTCCCTCGGCCCCCTCTCTTCCCTGCTCCACACTGTTCTACACCGGGCTGAGTTTGCCTGCCTGCCCCTGAGGGCCTTAATATGTGCCTCTGCCCAAATCAAATACCTCTACTCTGTGCCGGAAATGCAATCATCTCACATAACCCTCACCGCACACTGTGAGGTGGGCGCTGCTGTGATCCCCATTGTACAGATGAGGAAACTGAGGCTGGGACAGGGAAAGCTAACCACACTGCCCTCAAGTCAGCAAGTTCATGTTTCTATTGTGAAACCTTGCATGCTGTTTGTTCATTTGATAAATATCTTATCTGTGCACTCCAGGCTCCCTTTTGAGGAAAGTAAGTTATACACAAGTGCTTGAAATCCAAACCTCAGAAACTAACTTTCCGTGTCTTCGTTTTCCTGTCTGTACAATGGGGATCGTGGACAGGTGCCACCTCTCAGGGTTGTGATGAGGATGAAACGACACGGTGTATGCAGGGTGCTTGGCTCCGCATCCAGCACAGAACAAGTGCTGAACAAATGTTAGCTGCGGATATTATCTTCTAAGTATAGACGGATTATTCTGTAAAGCATGAAATACCCAGCGGCCGGAAATGATGCTTAGGGAGAGTATGTAGGAACGGAAAAATGCTTATTATATATGAAAGAGAAAAGGGCCCAAAATAAAAATAAATGAACTTATGCAATAAAAAGACTCACAGGAAACACACCAAAATACCATCTGTGGTGGATTTTGGTTCTGGGATTTGGGGCAATTTTTTTTCTAACAAAATGTAAAAGGAGGTAATACATCACTAAGAAGAAGCACAATCCTCTTCACACTGATATTCAGGTGCAATGCAATCCCAGCAGAGCTCCCACCGGCTTCTTTGCAGAAGTGGACAAGCTGATCCTAAAACTTGTGTGGAAATGCAAGGGACCCAGAACAGCCAAAACAATCTTGAAAACGAGGGACAAAGTTGGAGGGCTGGGCCCCAGGTGCTGCTGTCAGGGCTGAGCTGAGAGCCGAAAGTTGAGATAACATAGTCATGACTATCAGGAACATTCCCTACCCGTGGGTCATTTGTTCTGTTGAAAGAAGGCCTTAAGCTTCATTGACAGAGGCGTCTTAGCACAGAGCAGAAAAATTCTTGCAGTACAAGGTGCTTTGGGAGGTAGCAAGCCTTTCATCCCTTGAGGTGTGGGAGCTGAGTTGGAAAACCCCCAAAATGAGAGAATGTAAAAGTCCTGAGGAGTTCTTTAGTCTCACGGTTTCCAAATGATAAAATTTTCACCAGACCACAGTGACTTGAAGGCAAAGGACACATAGTGAGATTTCCATAAAGCTTCATTTTTCATTTTAAGCCCCATTTTGTTTCTGATGACAATTTCCCTGCTTTTTTGATGCGGGACTATCCTTTCTGTTATAAAATGATGCTGACAGTTGATGTTTTTTGCTATTTTTATTTCCTTAATTGGCAAGATAAGGAGTTGGCAGCCCTCCTTTTCTCACTTTATAGAGATATTCTAGGGGACTCCCCTGGTGGCGCAGTGGTTAAGAATCTGCCTGCCAATGCAGGGGACACGGGTTCAAGCCCTGGTCTGGAAAGATTCCACATGCTGCGGAGCAACTAGGCCCGCAAGCCACAACTACTGAGCCCGTGTGCCACAACTACTGAAGCCCGCATGCCTAAAGCCCGTGCTCCATAACAAGAGAAGCCACCGCAATGAGAAGCCCACTCACCGCAACTAGAGAAAGCCTGTGCACAGCAACGAAGACTCAATGCCAGCCAAAAATAAATAAAATAAATTTTAAAAAAATTAAAAAACAATTCTGTAAGTCTGAGAACTCCCAAATCTGGGAAATACTGGGAATAAACTGCAGCTGCCTCAGGGATGCTCTGCCTGGGGTGGGGGACTGCACTAGCCAAGCTCTGTCAGGAGAACACAGGCTTGGGTTCCACTCACAGCTCTGTCACTGACTTGCTGTGGGAACTTGACAAGTTACTACAACTCCTCGAGTCTCTGTTTCTCCATCTGCAAAAAGAGGATGATGTACACATCTCAAGGCTGTTGTGAGAATTAAACCACATAATGGACCTGGACAATCACAGACACTTGAGAAAGTGTCTTTCAGAGTCCACGAGCTCAGTAAAGGTCCCCATTTTTTTCTTCGGCAAGTCAAAGAGTTGTCACTTCTTCAATTATTCTTTACATCCCCACTCTAGTTTCTTCTTCTGTGTATTCTCTAGTTTGTCACTGTCACTCTTGATATATGAATCTAGAACATATTCTACTGGCGTGGTCTGGCTGTGTACAAGAGAGAACCTAATATCACCTCCTTCAGTCTAGTCTCTATACCTCCACTAACACAACCCGAGTTTGCAATGGATTTTTTTGTGCTCTTATCTTACTTCTTTGGTATTTGTTGAGCTGAGAATACCTAACAGCTCCAGATCTTCTTCACAAGAACGTTTGCAAAACCCTGCCTCCTATTCCAAACCTGTGCAATTGAAGTCTTGGACCTAAAATGAGGGGCTTTTTGCATTTATTCCCTTTTATACTTTGTCCAGTAGGACAAGGTGCCCCCTCTGACTAGATGGGGTCAAAGAAGACCTCAAATGTATTCTCACACTCAAGAAACTGAAAGGAATATTTAGCTGACTCTTTTTAGTCCAGGGAAGAGAATGTTTATTTGCCTCTTAATGGAGTCCAAGGACAGCAGGGCTGGCACTAGGTAATAGGAAGACCTGGATGCTGTGGATTTAGTTCCCCCAAATCTCGCCTGTATCAGGTTCACCCCAGGGGCCTGACGTGGTACTTCCCTGCCTCAGGGCAGTGGACCATCTGTCTGTCCCGGGATGGCCTGGGGACTTGAAAGAATTCACAAGCCCCGACACGTTACACCTTGCAGGGCCCAGGGGTCTCCCACTGGCTCCTGAGAGGAGTGATGTCCCAGGATCCTCCCGCTGATCCAGGCCCCGGGAAGGGCACAGGCCCGCTCCCTCCCTCTCCTGCCATCCTGGCAGCTGGGTTGCATGCCAACACTGCCCGAGGGACACCTTGGCCCAGCTGGTGCCAATGTTCAGAACACATGGAAGGCAAAGCGCTCTCTTTATTGCTCTAGCTTGGCCTGCCAGCGTGTCTCCCAGGACGCTGTTCTGTCCTCGTGGGCTGAAAGGATGCAGTGGTGGTCACACCGGGGCCTGGCCTGGCTGCCCACCTGGCACTGGCCTCAGTCGGTCTTCCTGAAGCCTGGAAGGCAAAGCCCACAGGATGGCATGGGATTCTGAAGGCAGCCAGGCCTCCTCCCCACCGTTACCCCAGATGCCCAAATGCTCCTCAGAGCTGGGATAAGGCAGTCATGACCCACAGCCATTGCAACGAATTTCCCCTTTATGCACGAGGTGGATTAAAGGAGACAAAAGTTCACGACACGCAGGCACACAGCCCCTGGTCTCAGTTTTGTGATTTAATGGTAGACACAGAGCTGCTGGTCAAGAAAGGGGATCTCCTTTAGCCTGGCCCAGCCACCCTAGCTGTGTGATTCTGGGCAAGTCACTCTACCTCTCTGATGAATGTAACTGACTAATGAGTTTCCTCATCAGCCAAGTGTAAGATAACTGAAACCCCCTCTCACCCCCAGCTGGGCAAATAAAATCACAAAGAAGACACTGTTTGGAGAGATGCAAACTTCTATGAGAGAATGAGGGATACCCAGGTCCCCTCCACTTTCCTACAATGGTTCAGACTTAAGGACTTTTACATCCATTCCTCACTTGATTTTCACAACATCTTTGTGCTGTAGGTATTATTACACCCATTTTCCAGTTGAGGAAACTGAGGCTAAAAGAGGCTCTAGAGCCCCAGAAATGGTAAATTGAAGGAGGCAGGACTTGAACCCAAGCCCATGACTCCAGGCCCTGTGCTCTTTCCACTATGCTAAGCCTCATTTGCAACAGACGACCCTGGCAGGGAGAGAAAGTGAACATAGAAGAATGTAAAAGTTACCTATCAGCCTAAACTTCTGAAAGAGGGGAATGAAGCCACGCAGGACGCTGTGGATCCGGTACACTGTCAAGAACGGAGGAGAGAAAGGTGATGGAGCTCTGCGTCCCCTCGAAGGATCCGGGGTCAGACCTCCCCCTCCTGCCCTTGAACAAAGGCCTAACCCGTACAAACAAAGCTCTGATGGTGGAATTTCAGGCTGCAGGTTAAGCTTAGATAATGGTATTGAGTTCTTATTATTAAAAACAACCACGAGCAGCAATAACAATGCCAGGAAGCTCGGAGAATTCAGTACCTCACTCCATTAACTGCCCTGTTTTCAGTATCTGGCTGATTCTGTTTGTTTGCCACTTTAAACTGTCTTTGTTGTATTTTTATGGAGCTGCCCATTTTTTCCATGGGGTTTTGCCAACGACCTCACATTGACCTTGAAAGCGGTCAGGAAGCAAACACAAGCATAAAGAAATCTTTATAAAAAGTTTAGGTCGTGGCTTTCCAGCCCTTGGCGAGCCCCTGCGGCCAGCCCAGCCGCTGCCCTCCCAGAGACTGTGTGCGAAGGTCTTACCCAGGCCAAAGTAGATGCCAACGGTCTCCAAGGAGGCGAAGGTGAGCAGCCCGACCCCAAGGGACATGAACCAGTCTGCAGGGGCAGCGAGGGAGAGAATGGTCAGCCTGCAAGTCTGGACCTCTGCCCCCTGTTCTCACCACCCCCACACACTCACCTTTATAATAGTGATAACACACCAGCAAGGCCCCAATGGCAAAGCAGAGGAGGATGAAATGGAAAAACTCATCTGTAAAGGCAGAGGTGAAGATTACTGTTTGCTTCTTTCTCTCTTTTTAATTAACTAAAATATTCCTGTCTCTGCTCAAAGGGAGCTTTATTCAGAGAAGCTGCTCCTGACCAGCCCAACTAAAACAGCATCCCAAGTCCCACCTGTTTCAGCCCTCACCTCACTTTATTATTTTTCTAACACTTATCACCACTCAACTTGCTGGATTTTCACTGCTGTGTTTATTCTCTGACCCACTCTGTAGGATGGTGGTTGGGGATTTTGCCCATCATCTAAAGCGGCGCCGGGCATGCAGAGGTGTCTGACGCCTTATTTGTCAAATGATGCTAAATACAATTGTAAAAAATGCACGTGCCTAGTTTAAAAGTTTCCCATTGCTCCTTTCTCCCTTCCTGATCCAACTCCGTAAAAGCAAGCAGTGACTGACAAAACTTTTCCAAGTATATACATGCACATTCAAAAAAAACAAAAGCAGGATCGGTTTGTGTACCTGCTGCTCTATGGTTTGTTTTCCTCTCTTTGATAGATTGGGGCCATCCTTTCTATCTCCGAGCATATACAGATCTGCCCTGTTCCTTTTTATATATATATACATTTATTTATGTATTTATTTTTGGCTGCGCTGGGTCTTCGTTGCTGCGCGCGGGCTTTCTCTAGTTGCGGCGAGCGGGGGCTACTCTTCGTTATGGTGTGCGGGCTTCTCATTGTGGTGGCTTCTCTTGTTGCGGAGCACGGGCTCTAGGTGTGCGGGCTCAGTAGTTGTGGCTCACAGGCTCTAGAGTGCAGGCTCAGTAGTTGTGGCCCACGGGCTTAGTTGCTCCGCGGCATGTGGGATCTTCCCAGACCGGGCTCGAACCTGTGTCCCCTGCACTGGCAGGCGGATTCTTAACCACTGCGCCACCAGGGAAGCCCCTGCCCTGTTCTTTCTGATGGCTGCATAGTGTTCCATGGCATAAACTTACCCTAATTTATGTAACTAGTCTCCCATTGAGGAAGCTAGAAGGGACTGATTTTCTGCACCAAACATCACCGCATATGAATGTGTCTGTGCCCTTGTGTGTGCATTTCCGTGGGCCTGGTGCCCAGAAGCAGCATTGAAGGCTCTTCCTAGTAGTTAATGGAGGTAGAGAGAGTAGCTGGGAGGCAGGGCCCATGCCCTGGGCAGGAATTCAGGGATGGTTTGTGAAGGAGGCCCCCCTGCCCTTTGCCAGGTGCTGTGGGAGTCATCAGGGGAGAGAACACAGGGGCCTTGACCCAGGCAGAGGGTTGTGATAGGGAAGATGCCAAAAAGGTTTTTAAAAGAAAGAAAAAGAAGAAAGAGAGGACAACTCAGAGACGGTTCCCTGGAGCGAGGCAGGCTCTCTGAGTGGCCGAGGCTGCTGGGACTGTGTCCTACTTTAGTGCAGTTTGGCCACTGATGTGCTGTGAACTTTGGACAAGTGTCCTGACTCCCTTGAGCCTCAGCGTTCTCATTGATAAATCAAGGAGAGCAACCTCTACACCACTGACGGAGGGATGGATGGGGGTCTTGGAGGGGAAAGTCCTTTGTAAATGGTAAAAGGCAGAGTGAGACTACATATCACTGCTGTCAGGTGGCATGTGGAAGGCAAGTGAACAGAAGTGAGGAGGGTATTTCTGGTTTTGTTTTTGTTATTTTTTTTCTGCGGGGAAAAATCAAAAGATTATTTCTAGAACATTCTTGGCTCTGATATCAATTTGTCCTTTAGGGGAAAAAAAGACGTCATGCAGAACTAGACTTAACGTTTAAGAAAGCATCAGCCTTAGGTCTGTTCAGAGATGTGACAGAGTGGGGGTGAAAACTCTTTCCTCACCCAAATCTTCAGAAATGCAAAATGAATTCCTAGCAGAGAATTTCTCCCTGATCTTTCCCCCATTTTCTTATGAGTAAATACTTAGAAAATACAAATGTTTTTAAAAAGAGAGAGACTGCAGAGAAATGTAAGGCCAAACAGAGGGCTGGATGGCTAAGGCAGCTTAGTTTGAAAGAGCAAAAAATTAGAAATAACCTAAACATCTATCAAGTGGGGAATGGTAAATACATTATAAGGTCCCCACACTGTGGAATTGGATGCAGTTGTAAGATGTCATAAGCATTCAGGACTCACCATATCTGGGGCAGGGATTAATGGAAGAAAGAGAGTTTGAGGTAAGCCTTAAAGATAGCCAAGGCAGTAGGAGCTGGATGAAAGGGAAGATTTTGTGTGTGTGTGTGTGTGTGTGTGTGTGTGTGTGTGTGTATGCGCGCGCGCGTGTGCGTGCGCACATTCACGTGCCATGAGACAGGTAAGAAGGTGGGATCAAGGCACAGACCCAGTACAGTGAAGGGTTCAACCAGGTGAGGGCAGGGTAAGTGAATTTCTGGGAAGAGAACTTCAAGTTTTAGGGAACTAGAAGTTTTGGGGGCTGAAGAGATCAGGCCAGGATAAGGACTCCAAGGTGTATTGGAGCCAAGAGGGACCTAGGGGATCACCCTTGTCTGTTTTTTCTGATTTCAGCCATCCACACACCACCTTTGTGGGTTTTGCTCTTTCTACGTAGCACTGCTTATGACCTTCACAATTTCTTGCTACCCAAGGACTACTTGTACTATTTACTTAAAGTTTTTCTTTAAGCAGATTCTTATTTTTCCTTAAATAGATTTACTTGAAAAGGAAACTTCATGTTACAACACTAAGTGGAAAACTAGGATTCCATGTCTTAAGAACAAACGCAAGGCCCATAAAGCAAGACGGTGAAGGTCTACCCGCCGCTGCCTGCAGACAGCTCTGCGTACGGTCCTGATCTCTGTGTCCGGAGGGCAGTGAGCAAGGGTCAGGGTGGCACTAAAGGCCCGGGGGCTCCAAGCAGAGAAAGAGAGGGGAAAGGGCAGTCACCTTCTCACTTGGGGGTATAATGCCATGTCCTGAAGCAACCTGGACATGGCCTGCGCTTTGGGAATCTCAGTTTTAGTGGGATGAGGCTCACTTCATAGCCCGGGACAGCTCGACAGCACATCCTGGTTCATGTAGCTTGATGGAGGCAGAGCCAGGGGCTCGGACACAGGTCTCCCACTCCCTATAGGCGGGCTTTTGAACAACTCAAAATATTTCTAGAGGGCTTCCCTGGTGGTCCCGTGGTAAAGAATCCGCCTGCCTATGCAGGGGATGTGGGTTCGATCCCTGGTCGGGGAACTAAGATCCCACATGCCGCGGGGCAGCTAAGCCCGCACGCCGCAACTACTGAGCCTGCACTCTAGAGCCCATGCTCTGCAACAAGAGAAACCACTGCAATGAGAAACCCACACACCGCAACGAAGAGGAGTCCCCTCTCGCCACAATTAGAGAAAGCCTGCACGCGAATACCCAACGCAGCCAAAAATAAATAAATAAATTTATATATAAAAAACAAAACAAAACAAAAACTATGCTCTCGGGAGTTCCCTGGTGGCATAGTGGTTAGGATTCCAGGCTTTCACTGCTGGGGCCCGAGTTCAATCCCTGGTCGGCAAACTAAGAAGATTCCACATGCCTCACAATGCGGCCAAAAAAACCGCCCAAACCCCCCCCAAAAAACATGGTCTCCCTTCCCACCCTTACCCTCCTCCCTGAAGCCCCCACGATTCCAGGCCTGGAGTCGAGGCAGTCCCTCCGGTTCTCATCACTCCTTCCCTAGAGTCCAGTCTAATCTAACCTCACAGCTTCCTCAGCCCAGCCTGTTCCCAGCTCCCCATTATGGCCATAAGGCCTGGAGGGCGTTTATCATGCTAGTGACTCCACGTACAGCAGAAAGAGCACAGGACCAGGATCCAAGCCCAAGTCGTGTCACTCACTAGCTGTAAGACCACTCCCCGTCCTTGAGCCTCAGTTTCTATATCTGCAAAACAGGAATCATTGTACCACCTTCTCAAGGTGATTCTAAGCTGAGGATTTTGCAAACTGCAGGGCCCGCAGCAGAGGTGGGCCATGATTACTGTCGTTCCAGGCCACCAGCTGACTTTCTACCCAGAGAAATCTGGACCAGACAAAAGCAGCAGCCCTGGAACCCCAATTTCCTTACCATCCTTCTTTATATTTAGTCTTCTTAACTGAGAGGGCTCCACTTCTCCTTGGGAACAAGAGAGAGACGACGGTTTAACTCTGACACGGTATAGCTGGTGGGATTCTCGCTCCCCTGCCTCACTGAGAATGGCTCTCCCAGGTTCTATTTCCTGGGTCAGAGGGCACTCACTGCAGGACCGGTCAGGGCAAAGCTTGAAGGTGGGGTGGCTGTCCTTGGACCTCCACTGATGCCCTCCTCCTCCACAGGCCTGTGTCTGTTCTGATCCATGTCACCTGAGCCCGGAGGCCCCTTTCCTGGATCACGGTGACACTCTGGCTGGTGACGGCATTGCTGCTGGGACTGATCTCCTTCCCCCCCAGGCTGCCTGTGGTCCTGTCCCAGCCCCTGGAATCCAGGCCGCCTCCCACTCTCCTCTTGGAGCTTGCATATTTACCACTCTCTGGATTAGAGCCTCTCCTTCGGAGTCCTGGAAATTAGAAACTCAACATTAGTGCCCAGGCCAGCTTGGGTCCTTAACGAGTGCCACAGGTGACTTCTGAAAACGCCCCTGTTGAATTCTCCAGCCCCCAGGGGATCTTTCTATCTATAGATTGTTATTAATAATCCCTTTGTTCTTGCCTGGACCCCGTTTCTAACCTCCACTGGCCCCCTGTCTCATGCCACAGCCAGCCCCGCCTGCTTGCTGAGCCCGGGTCAGAGCCCCAGGCCCCAAGCAGACTGGGAGTCCCATCTCTCACAGCCGTGCACCTGATAGCACCTGCCTCTTTTGGGGGAAAGACGGTGCCCAGACCTCGTTCAACACCAGTACCAACGACCCCTCTCCCCTAAAAGACACTCACCTGATTCCTCAGACGGCACCACCTCCCCGGGGGCACCTGCACAGAAGGGAAATCAGTGACTGCATATTCATATCCTCTGGGTGGGGAGAAGTTACACTGCAGAGAGACTTCCCATTGATCTGCAGGGGGCACTGGAGCAAACTGGAGGGTTCCTCTTTCATCTAAAGGGGCAGGCACCACCCCGCAGTCCCCGAAAGCTGCCGCAGCAATGCCTGCCCCATGTTACAGGTCTTCTAATTTCCCACGAGAAGCCAGAAATCCAGGTTTTTATATAAACTTCTTGACTATAAAAAAAGCTGGCAATTCATATTCCATCGAATCAAAGATATCATGGTTTGTGAGAATGACGTCATTTTATGGAAGGAAAACTACTGCCAATTATAACCGCAAGTTGCCAGTGATTTTAAGAGGCACCCTGATTTCACAGATCTCCAGATGTGAAAAACTGTTAGTTGTAGACGTGATGAAATATATTAAGAACAATAATAATAATAAAGATACTCTGTGAGCCAGATGATATACATCTGTACACACAGGCCACCAGTTTGCAATCTGTGCCTGTTCATTCCTATCCAGATGCAGGTGAGGACACTTAGCCACGTGGCTCCAGCCCCACCAGGCCCTGAGCTTGTGGAAGCCAAGCTGGGTTGTACCATGGGGGCCTTGGCCCCTGACCCCAGTGTGGAGCTCCTGTCTGGGCTGCCTAGGGTGAATCAAGCCCTATACGTGCCCTGAGGTACAGCCTTCCCTTTAATCTGGCCTGGGTAGCCCTCCCACCTCATTCACACTCTGGTTCTTTTTTTTTTTTTAGTATTTATTTACTTAGGCTGCACTGGGTCTTAGTTGTGGCACGCAGGAACTTTAGTTGTGGCATGCAGACTCTTAGCTGTGGCATACATGAGGGATCTAGTTCCCCAACCAGGGATCGAACCCGGGCCCCCTGCATTGGGAACGCGGAGTGTTTCCCACTGAACCACCAGGGAAGTCCCCACCCTCTGGTTCTTGGCGCCTACTCTATTCCCAGTGACTTCTCTCCTAGTCTGTCACCTTCTTCCCCTCAAGGGGAGGCCGGAGTCCCCACTCTGTACACTTCCGCCCTCCAGATCAGCCCCAGGACACGAACACCTGAAGGGGGCACTCAGCTCATGGCAATAAACACTCAGTATGCTGAACTGTCTTTAGGCTAATGTGCAAACAGGAGCCAGTGTCTGCAAGTGACCAGAGAGGCCAGCACCAAGGGTACAGAAGGCAAACCAAGAACGGCATGAAATGAGACTCCGGCAGCGTAATTACCAAGTGCCTCTGGTGTGTCGGGAGGGGGGAGGCGGGGCGGGGAATTCATTACTTGGGGGAATTAATTCACAAATACGTGACGATATCTACGTTTTCTACAGTGAACATGGCTTACTTTTTGATGAGAAAAAAACATTTAAAATGTACGTATATGTAACAGTTTCTCTCTCATTTTACACTCAGTGAAAACTTTCTTACACTACTTAATTAACAACATTTTAAAAAATTAGATAGTACCTGTTTTTGTTTAAAAAAAAAAGAAAAAGAAAATCAGAAAATTCAGATGAAAGAAAATAGTATGACGATTACTCACAATGCTACCACCCAGTGGCAGCCACTGGTAATACCTTGATGCAGAATATTAAGATATTTCATTTCCATTTCTTTGAATGTATATGTGTTTCCCGTTGTATTTCTTGGGTTATTATCTGGCATTAGGAGACTAGGCGGATTATGTAAATGTTGGATTAAACAAAGTTAAACAGGTTTTCTTATCTGGCAGTGTTCATTTATGAGGCTTTTTGGCAAACTGGTTCATTCCTACAAATTCCTCCATTTCATCAAAGTGCTACCAAGCAAAGTGCCATAATATTTATATCTGCTCGCTGTAAAAATCACGATGCTTAGAGACAATTACTCCGTAATTTGAGTTTTGTAGAAATCAGGTCCTTAATTTTCCCTTGCATGCTTAAACAACCCAGTATTCCAAGAGAGAGGGTACTGATTAAGTTCCATCTTGCTGGTTGGAAAGCTGAGGCCCAGAAAGGTTGGGTGACTGGTCACAGTCAACCTGCAAGTCAGGGTTATAGATCAGAAGAGATTCCAAGACAGTCTGACTGTGGCAGAAAATGCCTGCCCCCACCTCCATCTGCCCATGTTATAACCACTCACCTTGCCACACCTCCTATATCTGCCCAGGACTTTGAGCTCATGAAACACCCTCATCACCTTGTTTCCTCCCAAAAAGGTCCTAAGCCTTCATGTCCTTTGTTTAATTCTGTTTTCCCCAAAGCCACTGGACAATCACCTTCATAGAGTTGAAGCGCATCCTTCAAAACGTCAGGCTCCCCATGCTCAGCACCTGGGCGTAGACAAAGCCTGTTAGTCAGCTCCCCACAGTTACAGCACCCCAGAGTGGCTTCCCTCTCCTGGTGTCGGAAGCCTTAAAAAGTAACATAGTCTTTGCACTGGGGGTGAGGTGGGCACTCTTCAAGAGGCAAGACAGCTGTACAAGAGCATTCCTGCTGCTCTGTCTGACATCCCTCACACGCCCCGAGGTGACTGTGTTCAGCTGATTGAAGAAGAACTGGGGGCCTGAGAGGACCTGGGCCTCGTTCAAAGTCAGTAATAAGAGTCGCCATTTTTTGAGCACTTACTATGTACCAACACTGAACTAAGTAATTTATAGTTAATATTTCATTTGATCCTCTTGGAAATGCTGTGAAGAAGGTATTAATGTCTCTCTCTCCCCATTTTACAGATAAGGAAACTGAGGCTCACAAAAGTTAAGTTATTCGCTGAAAGTCACACAGTCAGGAAGCAGAAATTCCAGGGTTCAAACCCAGGTCTGTCACCAAGGCCTGCACTTCTAATCATTTTTATCTCCAAAACTAGAACCCAGAGCTCAGCTCCAGAGTCATGAGAGCATTTATTAAACACCTTATGTGTGCCAGGATCTGTACTAGGCATTAATCCAGGCTCTTTCCCCCAAGTTCTTTTCTTCCCACAATGAATTTAGGCTAACATTTATTAAAGTTTTCTTTTAAAAAAACAAAATTATATTCTTCTGGTTATAAAGATAAAAAAGATTATTGTAAAGTATCTATGGTATAAGTCAATTCAAAAAAAAAACAAGAAAATGAAAATCACCCATAATTTAACCATCCAGAGATAACCACTATTAACATTTTGATATTTTTCCTTCCAGTCTTGTTTACAATCATGTATGTGTGAATTTTTACAAAGTGTATATGAGATCAAACAAATTCTATGATTTGAATTTCTCTTTTTCACTTTAGAGATGTATGAAGACCAGAGCTCTGACCAGGACAGGGTGTAGCATCACTGCTCTATGTTGCTGTTGTTGGACGTTAGGTTGTTTCTATTGTTGCCCTACTATAAATAACACTGCAAGGAACAAATTTTCACACGGGGGACTTCCCTGGTGGTGCAGTGGTTAAGAATCTGCCTGCCAATGCAGGGGACACGGGTTCAAGCCCTGGTCCAGGAAGATCTCACACGCCACACAGCAACTAAGCCCATGCGCCACAACTACTGAGTCTGTGCTCTAGAGGCTGTGAGCCACAACAATTGAGCGCATGTGCCACAACTACTGAAGCCCTCACACCTAGAGCCCGTGCACCGCAATGAAGAGTAGCCCTCGCTCGCCACAACTAGGGAAAGCCCGAGCGCAGCAACGAAGACCCAACGCAGCCAAAAATAAATAAATAAATAAATGTATTTATTTATTTAAAAAAAAAATCTTCACACGGACATGCTCAGGCCCACTGAGAAATTCAACCATCAGCCAAGTGGGCAAAGGAGAAATGGTGAGGCCTACTGCCTACTGGGCGAGCTGCCCCTGCAGGGGAGACCAGCCCCCGTCTCTGCCAACATTTTCCAGTTACTCGGGGGGGCTAGTCCTCATTGCTGCTCTTTGCAGGGAACAAACACAAGCTGTGGGAGAACCTCAGCCTGGATCGAGCCTGGAATACCTCATTCTGGTGTCGGTTCTCAAAATTTAGTTTATGTGAGGAGTGTGGTCTGGGGGAAGAATTCTGCTTTGAGGGTTAGGGGACAGGAACTGCCATGAACTTTCTGTGTGACCTCAGACAAATCACTTACTATGTTCAATACGGCTTTCACTAAGATAAGACAAGGTCCTGTGAAGTATCGTGTTACTGAGGTGCTCTCCCTACTGCCCAGTATGGGTGCTGCATCAACTCTGTGATGCCACCAACACCACGCTGACTCTGGGTTTGCTCGTGCTCTGTCTCCCACCTGGAATGCCCTTCCCACTTGCTCCCTTATCCTGAAGCTTAAGCTGATGTCACACCTCCTGCAGAAGGGCTTTTCCAGCTGCCCCAGCTCACACGCATCTTGCCCACCCTCCTCTGGGGTTTCTAATAGCATCAACTGTCTGTGCTTGACACAGTGGGCATGAGGGTCCCTGGTGGTGCTCATCCCTCCAACCACCTTGAGCTCCTGAAGGACGAGGCCTGGGTATCACTGTCCTAAGGCTGCCCCGCCTGCAGCAGGAGTTTGATTAAAGCCTTGAAGAATGACCGCGTTGTTGGCACTCTTGGATTGGTCAGCATTCTGGGGATTCAGGCCTAGGAGTTTCTAGCTTCAGGTCCAGAGGATTCCCTTTTCCTCAGGATGACCAAGAGGGCCCCAGCAGTCCCGATGTTCCTCAGCGGGCTTGGGGACCTCCTGGTCTATCATGGATAAATTTTTTAATTATAGGAAACCAAGTTAACTGTGCTTAAAAATCAGTGCAGAAAAAAAAAAAATCAGTGCGTATGTGATCTCAACTGGTACAGAAAAAGAGGTATCAGGAAGTACATCAAGATAACAACAGTGGTATTTATCTCAAGAGATGGGATTTTGAGTGGCTTCTATTTTCTTCTTTTCTGTATTTTACAAATATCAATCAATGCCCCCAAAAGGCTTTTTCATCATATTTTGCAAAATATCAAACAATACAGAAAATAAGAAAGCAAAAATTACTCCAAATTCTATCCAACAGGGACAATCTCTATTAACATTCACATTAATATTATTTTAGCTTTCTCCATGATATATTCATAATTTTTTTTTTTTTTTCTGTACGCGGGCCTCTCACTGTTGTGGCCTCTCCCATTGTGAAGCACAGGCTCCGGACGCACAGGCTCAGCGGCCATGGCTCACGGGCCCAGCTGCTCCGCGGCATGTGGGATCTTCCCGGACCGGGGCACGAACCCGCATCCCCTGCATCAGCAGGCGGACTCTCAACCACTGCGCCACCAGGGAAGCCCCATAAGATATAATTTTTAAAACTTGTTCAAGGATTGATTTTTTCCTTTTCCATTATGGTTTATTACAGGATACTGAATATAGTTCCCTATGCATAATATATAATTTTTAATAAAAGGTATTGTAGAATTGTATGCTGTCAAGAATGAGGATAATTTTTCTGTGTTCTGTCTAATTCAATTGTTTAAAAAATTAACTCTGGCAGAAAAAATCACGTTTGTTTCTGGTGTCCCGAGTATCCATCACTGAGCGTGGCACATAGTTGATGCTCAATAAATATTTATTGAATAACTGTAAGGAGATACACTAATATGTGTTTAGTGGTTATCTAACAGAGCAAAGGATGATTTTTTTCCTTCTTTCTACTTCTTTGTATGTTCCATATTTTCTACAATGTGCCCATGTGTAATCTTTCATAATGAAAAAACGTTTTAATTTAAAAATAACAGGATAGGGACTTCCCTAGTGGCGCAGTGGTTGGGACTCCGTGCTCCCAATGAGGGGTGCCCGGGTTCGATCCCTGGTCAGGGAACTAGATCCCACGTGCATGTCGTGACTAAGAGTTCACATGCCACAACTAAGGAGCCGGCAAGCCTCAACTAAGGAGCCCACGAGCCACAACTAAGATCCAGTATAACCAAATAAATAAATATTTTAAAAAACCCAAACAGGATACGTTAAGAACAAAAAGCTGGGCTTCCCTGGTGGCACAGTGGTTGAGAGTCCGCCTGCCGATGCAGGGGACACGGGTTCGTGCCCCAGTCCGGGAAGATCACACATGCCGCGGAGCGGCTGGGCCCGTGAGCCATGGCTGCTGAGCCTGCGCGTCTGGAGCCTGTGCTCCACAATGGGAGAGGCCGCAACAGTGAGAGGCCCGCGTACCGCAAAAAACAAAAACAAAAAAAAGAACAAAAAGCTATGTAGGGAGAGTGGTGCTGCATGCCAGACTCTGAGTTAGGGCCCTAACGTGGAGGAAGGTGGGGGGCTGCTGGGAGGCACCCAGGCTTGGGGCCCAAGGACTAATGGTCACCGTCTGAGCCTGAAGAATGGGCAGGGTCTGAGTTCCAGCAGCAGGCCAACCAGGGTAGGACCAGAGACCAGGATCCTGAATGTCAGTCTGTCTCAATGCTTCTAGGACTCCATGTTTATTTTCCTGCTGCTTTCTTTTAAGTGTTCAGTTTTGTTAACTACGCCCAGTCCCATGTGTATGTACTCTGGAGACCAGAAGGAAGGAACTTATGGCCACACTTGGGGGAGAACATTTGTGGGGGAGCAGCAACCCCTGAGGGTCAATCAGAATCAGAAGACAGAACGTCCCTTCCCACCTACGGAGGACAAACAAAGGGACAGAATCCCGTGTTGTAGCCCTCCTGCCTCTGGAAGCTCTTCTAGAACTAAACCTCATTGGCCTCGGTTTCCTCACCTGTAAAATGGGAATAACAACAATGCCTTCCTCATGGGTTGCTATGAGAATTAACTGAGTTATTCCACATAAAGTGCTTGGAACGCTACCTGGCACAAAGTAAGTGCTCAATAAATGCTAGCTGTGATGTTGCTGCTGCTATAAATTCAGCCTTACCTTTTGAGTTAAAAGAATAAAAGTAGAGAGACATCCTGCTTCTTTTCAGAGAATAATGTGGCAATTTGTAATCAAAGTCCAATTAGAGATGCTCATCCCTCTAAACCCATTAAAGTGCTTGTGGGAGTAGATATGTAGGACTTGATTTGTATGAAAAATTCAAAAAGTAAAGGCTTTTGTGCAAGGATGCTCTTGAGCAGGACAAACTGGGGTGGGGAAGGGGGAAAATCTTAACAATAGCAGTTATTTTTAGAGCTATTACTATCTGATAGGTGCTAAGCCTTTGCACGTGTAGAATGTAATCCTCACAGGTATCCTATGAGATAACTTTTGTTATCATTCCCATCTTATGCATGAGGACTCCAGGGCATACAGGGTTAAGCAATTTACCCAAGGACGCTTAGCTAGTTAGTGGCAAAGAAAGGGTATGAACCTGCAGGCTGCTTGAATGGACACATGCACTGCCCCTGATTCCAAAGTGCTCCTACAAAACTTAAACGTTCCTTTACATGAGACGCAGTCACTTTGAGGGGCTACTTGGGAAACGTGAAAAATAGCCGCTAAGATATTATGGAATAACATGGCAAAATGCTTAGGATAAGATAGCAAAAAAAATTGTAAACCAAGGACAAAATTGTCTATACGGTAATTTTTTGGGTTCTTTTTTTTTGGCCACACCACGTGGCATATGGGATCTTAGTTCCCTGACCAGGCATCGAACACGTGCCCCCTGCAGTGGAAGCGTGGATTCTAAACCACTGGACCACCAGGGAAGTCCCTCTATGGTATTTATAACTGTGTACAAGCTACATGTACAGAGAGGCAGGCTCTGGAAGGGAATATGGAAAAAGAGAGCTGTAGTACCAAGGTGGGAGGTTCAGGAGACTGGTTTTTCTTCTTTTCTCTTTTTGTTAATTTTTTTCTTTTTTTTTAATATATTTTTTGGCTGCGTTGGCTTTTTGTTGCTGTGTGCGGGCTTTCTCTAGCTGCGGTGAGCGGGGTCTACTCTTCGTTGCAGTGTGCAGCCTTCTCATTGCGGTGGCTTCTCTTGTTGCGGAGCACAATCTCTAGGCGTGTGGGCTTCAGTAGTTGTGGCACGCGGGCTCAGTAGTTGTAGCTCGCGGGCTTAGTTGCTCCACGGCATGTGGGATCTTCCCAGACCAGGGCTTGAACCCGTGTCCCCTGCATTGGCAGGCGGATTCTTAACCACTGCGCCACCAGGGAAGTCCAGGAGATTGGTTTTTCCATGTAAATGCTTGTCTTTAATATCTTAATATAGATTTATTTAATGAAATCATTGCTTTACCTGAGGAGGAGGATGAAGAGGAGGAAGACTTGCCGCTCTCATCTTGGTCTTGAGAATAGAGCTCAGCCTCCTCGTCTTGCTTGTGGAAATCTGTCTCTCCATCTGGGAGGCACACATAGGCAAGGATGAGCGTTTCCTGCCCTTCCCACCCCAGAGACCACCCAGGCCTCCCCAGGGGTCTACTTGGATGTGGGGAGCAAGGAGTGGCTGGATTCACTGGGACACTCTTCCCAAACCCCTAGGGCCAATGGGAGGTACAGGAGACCAGGGATCTCAGAGGCCCCAGAGGCTCTAGGAAGGCCAAAGGCAGACTTTTCTCTGAATGTGGAGCCCAGAGAGGGGCTTCTAAGCCCTCTATCCTTCCCAAGAGACCACTACACTGTGTAGAGCAGTTGCCAATTTAAAATTCTCTGTAAATTACAGGGCAGGTGGGATCCGATCAAGCCCTAAACCTTCCCATTCCCCATTCTGGGGCCATGCAGGACGCTTCCCACCTTCTGAGGACACTCCCTAGTGCAAGTCCAAGCCCCCAGAGCCTCTGAGATTTGGGGAGCAACTGAGGGTCCACACAGCTAGAGTACTGGGGGACAGACTGGACCAAGCACACACATGTGCATGTGTGTAAAGTCACTACTTCTCTAGAGGTTTTGACCGTAACTTGGGCCATTCATTGTGCCGCATGAGCTGAGCAGGGTCTTCTGTTCCACCTACTGCTGGACTTCACCTCCCGTGCGGCTTTGCCCAGAGGGCAGAGAGAGCAAACATACGGTCTAGATCTTCTGATTCTCCGTGGACTCGACTGTGGTCCTGAAGTGATCCTGAAGTCTCCATGGCCTCCCCTGTTGGAATAACAATAGTAATTAATATTACCTTAGTTAATATGTTTAATATATAAAGAGCTTGGCAAATAAATAAGAAAAATATAAACAACCAATATTCAAAGGTACAAGAACAATTTATGAAAAAAGAAATACACAATTAGGGAAATTTGAATAATGATCACCTTTTGATACTATTAAGAGCTTATTTTTTAAAAAAGAGACTTCAGTTTTTACAGCAGCCCTAGGTTCACAGCAAGATTGAGTGGAAGGTAAAAAAAAAAAAAAAAATTGAGTGGAAGGTACAAAGGTTGCCCATATATCCCCTGCTCCTAAACGTGCATAGCCTCCCCTGTTATCAACATCCTCCATTAGAGAACTTATTTTTGTAGGTGTGATATTTATATTGAAGTTATATTTATTTAAAGTATTCTTAAATTTAGAGATAAATACTGCAATGTTTATGATGAAATTATATGATGTCTAGGACATGCTTCAAAATAATCTGATTATTTGAATAAGGGAGTTGGAGGGTGTAGGTGGGGGTCCAAATATAACAAACATGACCACGAGTTAATAATTGTTGGAGCTATAACAAAATATAAACAGTAGTTAGATCTCTGAGTGGTAGCATTATGGGTATTTTTACTTTGCCTTTTCTAAATTTTTAGCAGTATTGCTTTTTTTCTTTTCCTTGTTTTTTCTTTTTCCACTATAGTTTATTACAAGATATTGAGTATAGTTCTCTGTGCTATACAGTAAATCCTTGTTATTTATCTATTTTATACATGGTGGTGTGCATCTGTTAATCCCATACTCCTAATTTATCTCTCCCCCCATTTCCCCTTCGGTAACTAACTGTAAGTTTGTTTTCTATGTCAGTATTTCTTTTGTTATAATAAAACAACCAATAATTTTTCATTACTTAAAAATGTAATATACCACCTTATATCAGTACAGTACTTAACAGTTTTACAAAGGGCTTATGTGTCTGTAATTCCATCTGAGCCTGATCACAAACCATTCGGTTAGGAATTGGAATTAATTACTTCACACCTGGATTGTAGTTTCTAGACAACAAAACTTCCCCAAAGATTGTTTCACTTGACTCTTACAATAACCCTGCAAGGTAAATTTTTTTTTTTTTTTTTTTTTGCGGTACGCAGGCCTCTCACTGCTGTCGCCTCTCCCGCTGTGGAGCACAGGCTCCGGACGCGCAGGCTCAGCGGCCATGGCTCATGGGCCCAGCCGCTCCGCGGCATGTAGGATCCTCCCGGACCGGGGCACGAACCCGTGTCCCCTGCATCGGCAGGCGGACTCCCAACCACTGCGCCACAAGGGAAGCCCAAGCAAGGTAAATTTTATCATCCTCATTTTACAGAGGAGGAAACTGAGGCTCAAAGAGATGAAGAGATTTTGCATGAATTGGGACTCCAGAACCCACGTTCTGTTTAATGTACCCCAAACACTGGTGTGGAGCACAAAACTGCTCAAAGTCAAGCCCTGCTGGTATGGCTGTCAGGATTACAGATGCAAACGGTAAAGCAAGGGCAGGAAGCAGGCACTTGAAGGTGCAGCATGAGGTTTGGGAATCTGTCCCCTCAGGACACCATACTCTGTGCTTTCCTGAAATTCTGAGTGGGAGCTAGTGGTAACTCGAAGCCGGCCTTCAGATGAGGCCATGAGAAGGCCATAAGTGTGGCCCTGGAAAATCTAAACGGCTAACCCCAGTGAGCTGGTGCTCTCCTCTGGGGAAAATACACGGGGCTGCCATGGTTGGGCTGCCTTGATTTTAGCTGGGCACATGGCCCCCAGCTAGAGACTGTATTTCCCAGCATCCCTTGAAGCTAGGCGTGGCCTTGGGACCATGTGACTCATATTCCTGCCAACAGACCGTGAATGAAGGGGATCTGCGTGGTGGTGAGCTGACAAGATGTTCTAGGGTTCTGGGGGAAAAAGTATACACACACACAGATATGTCTGCTGTAAATTTTACTGATGTAAAGAATGTATGGGGGGATAAATTAGGAATTTGGGATTAACAGATACACACCACTATACATAAAATAGATAAACAACAAGGACCTAACGATTAGCACAGGGAACTATATTCAATATCTTGTAATAACCTATAATAGAAAAGAATCTGAAAAAGAATACTTATATATGTATATGTATAACTGAATCACTTTGCTGTACACCTGAAACATTGTAAATCAACTATACTTCAGTAAAAAATAATAAATAAAATTTTAAAAAGAATGTATAGCACAGAGTTACAAAAAATAAAAATACAGTCCTCTTTATTGTGAATTTCATACACCTCTAGCTTCAGTGTGACTTGGAATTTCTTGCAAAATACACTATCAGTTTTTACAAATCTATCACCAACAACAGTGTCACAAGGGCTTCCCTGGTGGCACAGTGGTTGAGAATCTGCCTGCTAATGCAGGGGACACAGGTTCGAGCCCTGGTCTGGGAGGATCCCACATGCCACGGAGCAACTAGGCCTGTGAGCCACAACTACTGAGCCTGCGCGTCTGGAGCTTGTGCTCCGCAGCAAGAGAGGCCGCGATAGTGAGAGGCCCGCGCACCGCGATGAAGAGTGGCCCCCGCTTGCCACAACTAGAGAAAGCCCTCGCACAGAAACGAAGACCCAACACAGCAAAAATAAATCAATTAATTAATAAACTCCTATCCCCAACATCTTCTTTAAAATAAATTAAAAAAAAAATAGTGTCACAAAATCAAACTACAAATAAATGCTCAATCACTACCAAATTCAGAAAAGAGGCTGCTCACATCATGGATGAACAAGAGCACTGCCAACGTAAATGTTGGCTGATAACTTCTTTCATGTTAACAAGTAAGATGAAAGGCAAACAACAAATGCCTTTGTCATCACAGTTTGTCAGTGATATAAGCAACATCTTTGCTGAATCGAATCATATTTTACAGATTCTGGAAGAATACTTTCTCAACTTTTTGTGTTATTCACAGTGCAATGGCAACAGGTGTAATGCAATGCCTACAGGTTTGAGGTTTAATCTCCATTATTAACATTTGCTTGATCACTTTCTTAAATTTAGACAATCGACAAAGCAAACATTCAAGCTCTAATTTGTAGAGTTTACTGATCTCTGTGACTGATACCACTGTGATGCCATGGACTGCAAAGTTGGGAAGGCTGGGCTTCCCTGGTGGCGCAGTGGTTGAGAGTCCGCCTGCCGACGCAGGGGACACGGGTTCGTGCCCCGGTCCAGGAAGATCCCACATGCCGCAGAGCGGCTGGGCCCGTGAGCCATGGCCGCTGAGCCTGCGTGTCTGGAGCCTGTGCTCCGCGACGGGAGAGGCCACAACAGCGAGAGGCCCGCATACCGCCAAAAAAAAAAAAAAAAGTTGGGAAGGCATGGACAGTGGAACACAGCATTACGCAGTGATTCCACAATACAGATAAAACAGATGTGAAAATCTCAAGGGCCTAGGTAATGGGCAGAATGTAGCAAAATAAATTAGGAAGTGATACATTTTGAGTACTTATTAACCTTTTTTTAACATAAATTAGTTATTTATACATTTATAGAATTTAATTTAATAATGGTTGTGTTTAACAACCGATTCCCAGCTCTGGGCTTATAAACTTCTGTGCCTTCTACTTCCTCTTTCCTGCTTTTTGTATGCTGGAATGCAGACATGGGGTGGAGAATAACTTCAATCACGCAAACTGAGCCAACACCCCAGGGAATCCCTGAGCAACAAGGCAAAGGAACCTGGGCCCTGAAAGGCCTCACGCACAAAGCCGTCTGCGCACATGGACCTGTCTCTGGTCATTTATGTGCACAGGAAATGAGCTTCTCGCTTACGTAATCCCAGGGATTCGGTCTCTGTTACAGCATCTCAGCCACGCTGTGCAGGCTTCGTTCTGAAGCACCCCCCTGCCATTTCTTCTCCTCCCAGCTCTGAGACTAAGGCCTTAACTTCAAGAGGAGGTAGATTCACTCCTCTCTAACAAGTTTAGACCTCGGTTCCCAACCTCAACGCTCCCCACGTTTGGGACCAATGATCCTTTGCCGGTGTGTGCATTGTAAGGTGTTTAGCGGCCTCCCCACTGGATGCAGGTAACACCCCACCCAGTTGTTGTGACAATCAAAAATGTCACCAGACATTTCCCAATATCTCCTGGGGGCAAAAATCACCCCTACTTGGGAACCACTGGTCTAGAGAATCTACTCTTTTTTTAAAAGTTTAATTAAACGTTTTTATTGAGGTATAATGCTCATATAACATTATATTAGTTTCAAGGGTACAACATGATGATTAGATATTTGTATATGTTGCAACATGATCACCACAGTAGTCTAGTTGGCATCTGTCACCATACATCGTTACAAAATTTTTTTTCTTGTGATGACAACTTTTAAGGTCTGTTCTCTTAGCAACTTTGAAATATGCAGTACAGTATTATGAACTATAGTCACCATGCCGTACATTACAGGCCCAGGACTTTTTTATTGTGTAACTAGAAGTTTGTACCTTTTGACCCCCTTCACCTATTTCGCCCACCCCCAACCCCCCATCTCTGGCAACCACCAATCTCTTCTCTGTATCTATGACTTTGCGGGGGTTTTGTTTGTTTTTAGTAGAGAATCTACTCTTAACCCACCACAAGACCTTGACAAGGCAGCATCCTTCCCCGTGCCTCAGAGCTGGATTGCCTGGCTGTGAATCTGATCTGACACTTCTAGCTGTGGGATTCTGGGCCAGTCACTTAACCTCTTATGTGCCTCAGGTTTCCCGTCTGTAAAATGGGGACAATGATAGTGTTTACCTCATAGTATTGTTGTGAAAATGGCATGACTTAAAATCCATAAAGCACTCAGAACAATGCCTGGTATAGAGCAAGGGCTGAACAAATGCCAGCTGAGATGATGATCATTATTATGACGGGGCGTGGCAACAAGACAGCATATGCTTTGGGGTGAGACTGACAAGGGTCCAACCCCACTTCCGTCACCTGTGCACGAGATGACCTTGGCAGGACAGGCCCCTTCTCCAAGCTCTAGTTACCTCAATTGTGAACTGGCGATGGCAGCACCTTAGAGAAGAAAGATGGCCAGTGCCTGCCCATAGGAGGTCTTGGTGAGTGTGAGTTCCCTCTTCTACAGACCTCCTATGACCCCCGGACATTCGGGGTCCAGACCCAGCCCCACCCATCTCCCATCTCCTAGGGCCCAGGCTCCATTACCCCTTTCTAGAATAAAAATTCCTATTTCTCAGGGCAGAATTCAGCTAAGCATTAGGAGGTCACTAGCCAATAAAATGAATCGATATCCAGGTATGAATGACTGATGACCACAAGCCTTCAGGGCATATTTATATTTTGAAAAGGACTCTTTGTTCATAGCAGGTGTCCAGTATGTCTCACTGGCTGAGATCATCTCTCATGGTGGAATTTCAGGTGGAGTGGAGGAAGAGACTTAGAGCTGTATGGGGGCAAGAGAGCTGCTGGCTGACAGCAAATACGCCGACAGTTCGCCAAGCTCGTTCTACCTCTTTCCTGCTCTAGCTGTCTCGGTCACGTGGCAGCCCCTGGTGACACTCAGCATTTTCAAGCCTCCAGACTTCCACCCATGCCATTCTTCCTGGTTACCAAAATTGTATCTGACTTTCCAGGCACTGTGCAAATACCACTTCTTTCATGAAGCCCTCTGCTGGTTGTCTAACCAGTACCCACCCTCCTTACCCCGACTCCCTTATTCCTTCTCCCCCCTCCGTCACCCCTGGACTTCTTTCTTGTGAGCAAAACTGAATTTTGTTCTTCCATATCAAGTAGATACTTGTTTTCCCAGCTAGGAGTGGCCATGTGATTCAGTTTTGGCCAAAAAGAAGTGAGAAGCCTGATGGGGTTCTGGGAAGGAGTTTTGCTTCTCCTGACCAAAGAGGCCAACAGTGTTGGTGCTGTGTCTTGCCTCTCCTTTCTTTCTTGAACGTGAGTGTGACGGCAGGAGCTACAGTGGCCATCTTGTGACCATGAGGAAAAGCCAAAGCAAATGCAGGGTCACTGAACTGATGAGCCCTTGACAGCAGCTGCCTGCTTTCTTGTTATTTAAGAAAAATAAACCCCATTTTGTTTAAACCTCTATAGTCAGGATTCTCGGCATTTGTAGCTGAACACAATTCTGACTGATACACCTTCTCTCCCCCTACCTTCATACATTAATTGAACACCTACTGTGTGCTAGCACTGGGGATACCGTGGTGAACAATCTGCAGCCCTGTCCTCAAGGAATTTCACGGTAGACCCAGGGGGTAGTCCCATGGGAGCCAAGGGGCCAAATCAGACCAGGGTCAGTCAGGGCAAGTTCCTGAAGGAGGGAACGCTGCGGGTGAGTTTGGAAGGGCCAGAGGAGCCGTGTGCAAAGGCACAGAGGTGAGGGGCCTTGGCCCACATGGGAGACAGTTGGCATGAAGAAACTCTAAAGAAGGATGGGATTTGGGGGAGGCCCAGAGGGCACATTGCTCTCCTGAGCCTTCATCAGCTGTGCCTTGTTTCAGACTCTTCCTTCTTGAGAGAGGAGCCTTGTTGCACAACTGCCGGGGCCACTGTTCCTTGTTCACCTTCAGATCTCCAATCAGGGCCCGGCAGAGGGTCTGACACACCCAGGGTGAGTCTCTTCCACTAGATCACTAACCAGCCAGGGTAGGGACCATGGCTGATTCATCTCTGTGTCACCTGTGCCCTGCATAGGGCCCGGCAGAAAGCAAAAAAGATGATACTGATGATGATGAAGACAATACCAAATAAGTGCTTCCTATCTACCAGGCAAGGATCTGAGCACGTGACACGTGTGCCTCACATATGCCTCACCACAACTCTATCAGGGCTCACCGTGGTTGTGCTCATTTTATAGGTAAGAACATTGAGGCCCAGAGAGGCAAGGTAACTTGCCCAGGGCCAAAGAGCTAGTAAGTGGCTGAGCAAAAGGGCAGTTGCTCCGTCCTTGTTGATGCTGGCACCTCTTCCCAGGCCTCTGTCATGAGCACCAGGAAAGAAGCCACTAACAGTCATCCAGTGTTATGCAAATGATGCTGACTTGGCTTCTATTTAGTTCTGGAGCCCTGAGCAAGTGTCCCCAGAGCCCAGGGAACCTCCTCGGGCAGTTTTTCAGCACACTGATCCATCAGGAGGGGAAATAGAACGATCTTGGAGGCAGGACCTGAGGTAGCCCTGTTTCTCCTTTTAATGTCCTTGCCTCATCCTCCTCCACCCATATTTCTGCTGTAAGAAAGGATAAACAGAAATGTAAAAATTTAAAACTCTAAGATCAGTGTGTAGGGCAATGCTTAAGACAAAAGGACAGCGCACTAGTCGTGGGACATCAGGCAGAGGGATTGCCGTGAGAGGCTTCTGAAAGTTCAAGTTCACAGCATGTGACCTCCTTTGAGCCAAGATGGAACACGGAATTGAGACAGGAGAAGTGAAGACAGAAGAAAGCAGAGAGAGGAAAGAGCACATGGCGCAATCCCCGTGATCTTATTTCACCCTTGCAAGTCTTATTTTACACAAAAAGAAACTGAGGTTCAAAGAGACAAGTGACTTGTCCAAGGTCTCCCAGCTTACAGATGGACTCGAATCCGTCCCCTGCCCTAACAGAGAACCCCCATTCCCTGGCCCTGGTTAGAGGCCCGTAGGCCTCCCTCTTTCAGGTGCCCCCCACCCCCCCACCATCTGAGGCTGTTCCTACAAGGAAATGCAATGCTTAGCGCTTTTCTCCAAAAAGCCCAGCCCTGCTGAGTCACCGGTGGTGCCAGGGCCGCTGCACCCACAGGCTTTGCTAAACTGGATTTCCACTTCAGTTCAGCCCAGATTTCCTAAGCTCCTGCTATTACAAGGGCCTGGGTCCGAGGTGGGAGGGATAGTAGGGGACACCAGGCCATCACAGCCTCACAGAGCTTTCCCCGCTCAGCTCACTGGATCCTCACGCTAACCAGGCAGGAAGCAGGGTGGAGATCCGTGTCCTAGTTTACAGAAGGGGAAACTGAGCAATGGAGAGGAACTTGCACAGGATCGCACAGAGATTCAGGGGCAAGGCTGGCTCTAGAACCCTGTCTCCTGATTCAGGGGCTGCCTATCTTTCTCGGGTGTCCCACCTTGGAGGAGGGGGCTTACTAAGATTGAGTTGGATTTTAACATGTGGCCAAAGTGGGATGAAGGTTTAGTGGAAGGGGTGGGTGGCAGTGGGCTGGTGAAGGGGTAGGAACCCCGTGAGGCTGGGGAATCATCCAGGGCCTTGAACGCTTGGCTAATGGCCATCTTTCCCCACAGGTGGACTGAAACGTCACCCCTGAGGGCCACCAATGTTGGACCAGCTCAGTTAAACACGCCCAGGGCAGGAAATGGGATGGGAGGCCCTGGGAACAGAAACAGCAGCTAAGAGGGGGACAGAGCCGACAGAGGGGTGGAAACTTACTGATTTTGCCCACCTGGCATCGAAGCCCCTTCTGGTGATTGCAGCAAAGGACAAAGTCAGAGCCCTGGATAATCTCCAGCTTCCCAAGCCACCCCAAACAAGCATGCGCCCTAATTCCAAGCACATCCTTGTCAGGCAGACACTGCTCCAGGACAACCGTATGGGAACTCTGGAGGGGTGACTGCCCTCCACCCAGGCTAGACCATCAGCTTCTCCCTCCCGGGAATCAGTCTTGTGACGTGAGTGACACAAAGCCCTCAGTCTGTGGGCGCTGGTCTCCCCTGAGACAGGGCCCTCTTGTTTCTGCTCCTGGGCACCGTCTTCTCTGCAGTCTGGCTCCTCAGAAGTTCCCTCTGTTCTGTGAGACCTCCGTATCCTCCCAAGAAAGTCCTGTTATGGTAGCCTGTGGTGGTTTCTGTTACTTGCAGCCAAAGCATTTGAGATGAGATGAATGCGGGGGGAGGGGCTCTGAGAGTGCAGGCAGAGCGAAGCGGGGCTCGCTGGGCAGGCCAAGGTCCACAGATTTCACTCCAGCCCCCAGGGCGGGACGGGCAGGGCCCCTGAGGCCCCCCACCCCATTCGAGGTGTTCTGTCTCAACTCCAGGCTGGGCTGGGGAGCTCCCGGGTTTCCCCAGCACTGTAACTGCCCAAGCCAGTTGTCCTGAAGATCTTGCCCTAGAGGCCTGTACACTTGATGAGGACAGAGACCATCTTGGAGCTGGTTCAGCTCCTCACTGGTTTTCTATTTCTTCTGTAACAAATTCCCACAAACTTAGAGGCTTAAAGCAACACCTGTATAGCATCTCACAGTTCTGTAGGTTAGAAGTCCAACACTGGTTCACCGGGCTAAAATCAAGGTGTCAGCAGGGATGCCTTCCTTCCTGCTCTAGGGGAAATCCGTTTCCTTGCTGCTGCTTTTTCTCCTTCCCCTTTCCCTCCCCCTCCTTCTTCATTTCCTTGCATTGTCCAGCTTCTAGAGGCCACCCACATTCCTTGGCTTGTGGCCCCTGCTTCCATTTTCAAAGCCAGCAATGTCAGGTCAAGTCCTCACACTACACTGCTCTGACCTCTTCTGCCACCCTCTTCCCATTTAAGGACCCTTGTGATGACACTGGCCCCACCCAGGTCACCCAGGATCATCCCGTATGTGACGGCCAGCAGATGAGCAACCTTAATTCCATGTGCAATCTTCATTCCCCTCTGCTGCATAACCTAACAGAGTCGCAGTTTCCAGAGATCAGGACATAGGCACCTTTGGGGGCTATCACTCTGCTTATCACAGTCTCTCCACCACAGTGCGTGCCTCAGCCCGGAGCACTCAGATGCTGACCATCTTCCTTCCTAACTTCTCTGACTCCACCACCCTCCTGGGCCCCTAAGCTCCAAAGGCAGGAAGGATGACACGGCTCCTCCCTCCACAGCCAGCCAAAGCCCAAGCCTGTCTCATCTTCCCTTCAAGAGGAGCTGGGTTCTCTACTCCCACTGCCTCCCTCCCAAGAGATCCTACAAGGGGACTGAGGGTTTGGGACTTGGTCATAACTGTGTTCCTGTCCCTGTACCTTTGCTGCCAGGCTCCACTCAGCTTCTATAAAATGGTGTGTTAATATCTATCCTCCAGAGTGTTGCGGAGATAAAAGGATATCGCGCCTACAACAAGCCTAGAATACTGGCAACTTAATAAATGACAGTTTCCCCTTCCTTTCCCATGCTCAATGTCTCTCAAATTTGGGTAATGGTCAGATGTCCTTGGGAGCACTGTTGACAGGGCAGACGCCCAGGACTCTCTCACTCAGAGCGTCTGGTGTTCAGAGCAAGGTTAGGGTTAGGGTGTGGCTCAGGGAAATCTGTACCGCTAACAAAGGCACCACATGCAAGGCAGAGTGTGGTCCACTGAGGCCGCCAGAAACTCTCCCCTGAGTGTTACAACAGTCTCCCAACAGGCTTGTCTGTCTCTGGCCTCCCTCCTCCAAACATGTTGCCGCACTGCCCTGGCCTTCAGTTCCCACACATGGAGAAGCTGGGCTGCACCCTGCAAGGTTCTTCCAGTTCGGACGTTCTAGGATACTAAAGCTCTGGTCCTGTTAAAGCAGTCAGGATTCATCCACTCAATCGGCAAAGGCGCTCAGGGTTGATGTGACCCAGGGGAGGGCCCAGAAGAGCATGTTCTAACAGTAAGATACATACAGTATCTTGTGGGGCCCTTGAAATGCTCCAAGAAAAAAGTGTATTTTATGTTCAAAGAAGTTTGGGCAACACTGCTTTCCATAGCCCCCCACCCCACCCCGGAGCTGCATGAAGTGCAAGTTGTACATTAAAGGCTCTGAGAAGGCCTGCAGGATAGAAAGCTCTTTCACTCTAGTTAATCCAATCCTTCCCCAAACTACACAAGAGCATAGTCCTTTTCCCCAGAATGTGGTTCAATGTCTTTTGGTACAGCTTTGGGAAATGCCATCTGCTTCAATCCCTGCTGTGCCTGGGGCCCGTCTTTTTGTCCTAGAATCCAGGCCTGGGCACTCTCGCTGCCCCCTCTGGACACTGCCAGCTTCCCAGGTCCAGAGTTCCTCCGTCAAGCAGGACAGTTGGGGAGGGGAATGAATCAGAAACAGACCCTGGGAAGCCAGAGGCATGGAACAGAAACCGTCTTTTCAGAGCTCCAGATCCCAAGGTATGGGTGGGAAGTCCTCTGGGCACCCTCAGGGCAGGGGCTGGGAGGAAAGAGAGTTAGCTGCTGTGAGACCAAGGGCCTGGCCGGGCCCTGCCACCAAGCCCTGGGCACATCGCTTTTCTCTTCTAGGTCATTTTTCTCATCTATGAGACAAAGAATAGTGTCACTCACCAAGGGTTTTGGAGCTCACCTGGGGCTGTGGACAGGACAGTACCTAGTAAAATGACATGCTCTTAGCCAATACTCTGTACTGAGAGGTATCTTGATTAAGTCACTCTAGCAGTGGGGTCTGACAGAGCCCACTCCAAATCGTGCCTCATCACTTTACTCCCCAGCTCGGTGACTTTGGGCAAATAACTTTACACTCTGAGCCTCAGTTTCCCTGTCTGTAAAATAGGGATTGTGTCACTATCTTGCAGGGTCGCTGTGAGGATTCAGATAAAATGGACTTAGATTCTGGGCTCCCTGGGATTAGGAATCACGTTTTTCTTGCTACTATATTCTAGCCCCTGGCTTAGAGAAAGTGCTTCAGAAAAAGAAGCCGTAAAGTGCTGGATTTAAGAGCTTAGAGAAATAATGTTACGCCAGCAGTGTCTCAGCATCTCCCCCTTCCCTTTATAAGATCCTCCGCTTGCTCCCGTCCCCCTTCTTCTTCAGCCCGCTACACCTCCTGCCTCAGCCTCACCTCCCACCTCACCTCACTCCCCAGGCTTGGCCCTCTCTCTCTTTCCCCAAGCTTGAATTCCACATAGTTACAGCCAGGAGATCAAAGCTGAGGCCCAGAGAGGGCAAGGGGCTTCCCCACAGGCCACGAAGCAAATGATAGGAACTCGGATCTGAGGCTGAAGTCCAAGCACAAGGGGACCCTCACAGAGGAAAAGAATGAAGACGCCACCGTTCCCACCTCCTCAGCCGTTTGTCTCAAGTCCATCCAGGCAATTTAATGGTGGGATAACAATCCAAACTGCTCAACCAGCTGCCCACAAGCTGGACGGACCTGTCACGAATCTGGGTGAACCCCGTGGCCACAGCACATCCAAGGATGCAGTGAGGGCCTGAGAAGTGGGGATGGCACCGAAAAAAGAAGGTAAAAGGGACAAAAATCCAGTCTGTGCAGAAGGAGGATGGGTGGGCCCAGCTTGGAGGCTGTTCATACAGAAAGACCTAGGATTTTAAAAACACTCTCTGAAAGACAAGTACATTTCAGCACAAGCATCTGACTGGACTCTAGCACACAGCGGGGTACATAACCAATGTCTGTTAAAGTGAAATACGAGCCAACAAGGTGATAGAGCAACAAAGCAAAGCTAACACAGCCTTAGGTCATATTAACAGAAGCACAGAGTGTACAGTGAGGAAGGTGACCTATACCTCACCAGCTCCTATCCTAGGCTCAATCCTAGGTCCTGAACAGAACAGAGTCTGGACAAACCAAGATAATCTGGAGGATGTGAGTGGTACGGAGACCACATCCAAGAGCAGTGGCCGGAGGAGCAGGGTGCTCAGCCTAGGGATGAGAACTGCATGAACAGACCTGGTCACTGTCCCCAGGTCTCTGCAGGGCTCCTCCAGGACAGGACGACCAGGTGGGGCTGTGAGCCCAGAGGGAGGGGTTGGGACCTTGGGGAGTCACCAGGGCAGATGCCAGCTCAATATGTAAAGGAATTTTCTAAAAATGAGAGCTGCTTTGAGTGGTCATGAGCACCCTGCCATGAGAGGTGGCAAGCGAAGGTGTGGCAGAGGTGGGCTTAGATGTCTTTAGGTCAGAACCTATTAGTCTCTCAAATAATAATCTCCAAAGCACAGGAGGAAAATATTAGCTCTTTATTTCTACTTAAGTTTTAACTAAAAGTAGTTAAGAGTATATAGCTCAGGGCTTCCCTGGTGGCGCAGTGGTTGAGAGTCTGCCTGCCGATGCAGTGGACACAGGTTCGTGCCCCGGTCCAGGAAGATCCCACATGCCGCAGAGCGGCTGGGCCCGTGAGCCATGGCTGCTGAGCCTGTGCTCCGCAACGGGAGAGGTCACAACAGTGAGAGGCCCGCGTACCGCAAAAAAAAAAAAAAAAAAGAGTATGTAGCTCAACCCTGATGTGCACCCTTGGCCATATGTCAGACACCCAATGCCATGTCCATTAAGTGGGGTCTCCAGAGGCCAAAGGCAGCCCACAATGCAGACAGGTTTGCTATGCCCATGTCTTCTGTTCCTTTACATTCAGCCTACTGCTGTATACTGTAGTGTCCTGGTGGCGGGTTCGGTGGAGCTGAGGATCAAACAACACAGCTGTAACTGAATCAATCCCTGTAGTGTGGACAAGTGGCTTCTAAAAGTCCCTGCCAAGAAACCATGGATGGAGATAACGCTAATCGAGAAAGTGCAAGCCAGCGACAGGAAAAGTGTAGGACAAACCCACCACCGCTCCTAGTTCAAGCCCTACAACAGCCACCCTAACGTTGAAAACAATAAAGAATGGCATCTCACATACACATTATTGCTGACTGAAATCATAGTAAGAAAACTCCTTGAAAGGTGGACTTCTATCCACTACTGTTGGTGATGAAATTCACTCCGAATATATACTGGGCCTTGAGACATTAGTTAATTGTCACAGTACTTGTATATAATTTCTAAATCCATATATATATATATATATATATACACACACATATATATATACACATATATAAAATGTTGTGGGTGCCTAAACATTTTTCTTTTTTTTTTTTTAAATTAATTAATTTATTTTTGGCTGTGTTGGGTCTTTGTTTCTGTGCGTGGGCTTTCTCTAGTTGCAGCGAGCGGGGGCCCCTCTTCATCGCGGTGCGCAGGCCTCTCACTGTCGCGGCCTCTCGTTGCGGAGCACAGGCTCCAGACGCGCAGGCTCAGTAGTTGTGGCTCACGGGCCTAGTTGCTCCACAGCATGTGGGATCCTCCCAGACCAGGGCTCGAACCCGTGGTCCTGCATTGGCAGGCAGATTCTCAACCACTGTGCCACCAGGGAAGCCCTAAACATTTTTCTTGAGCAGAGAGTGACATCAAAAAGTGTGACGGGGCTTCCCTGGTGGCGCAGTGGTTGGGAGTCTGCCTGCCGATGCAGGGGACGCGGCTTCGTGCCCCAGTCCGGGAGGATCCCACATGCCGCGGAGCGGCTGGGCCCGCCAGAGCGGCTGGACCTGTAAGCCATGGCCGCTGAGCCTGGGCGTCCGGAGCCTGTGCTCCACAACGGGAGAGGCCACAGCAGTGGGGGGCCCGCGTACCGCAAAAAAAAAAAAAAAAAAAAAAAGAGTGTGACAAACACTGCTCCGGATTCTTAGACCCAGCTAGACACTAGGGGGATGCTATTCCCTGTTTAGGTTTGGGGGTCTAATCAGATTTGTTTCAGATTTAGAGACGAAGAAAAACCAGGAGGGAGTGTGCTCCTCAATAAACTTTTTTGAGGCCCCCAAAATGTTTGAAGAGGAATGGGAAGAAACCAAAAACTCTGAAAAGAATTTTCCCTGGCTCTAACTCTCCAAGGTGGGTGTCTCGTTAAACAGCCAGTGCCAGGCCAGGCTCCTCTTTCTCAGCCTCTCAGGCCAGTTTCTCTCTGTCTCTGTCTCTTCTCGCTCTCTTTTCCATCTTTTTCTCTTGGTCTCTCACATTCCCTCCCTCTCTCCCTCTCTCCCTCTCTCTCTCTCTCTCTCTCTCTCTCTCTCTCTCCCTCTCACACACACACACACACACACACACACACACACACACACACAGACAATTGACAATAGCAAAAACCAGAAAGGAGGCACCCAGTGAAAGAGAAAGAGCTTTCTGGCTCTTGAATATCAGACAGACCTGGACTCAGTTCCTAGCTCTACCCACCACTGACTGTGAGATCACTGCAAGTCTCACCCATTCTGGGAGCCTCAGAATCCTCCCCTGGAATGGGCACGCCTACAACTCAACAATAATATGACATCCTAATTTTAAAATGGCCAAAGGATTTCAACAGACATTTCTCTAAAGAAGATGTACAAATGGTCAATAGCACATGGAAAGTTGCTCAGCATCATTAGTCATTACGGAAATGCAAATCAAAACCACAATGAGATACCACTTCATATGTGCTAGGATGGCTAAAATAAGAAATACAGACAATAACAAGTTCTGAAGAGGACGTGGAAATTTTGGAGACTTAACGTATTGTCAGTGGGAATGTAATATGGTGCCGCTTGGGAAACAGTTTGAGCTCCTTACAATGTTAAACATAGTTTCACCATAAGACCTAGCAAGTCCTTAGTATTATATCCAAGAGAACTGACAACCTGTGTCCGCACAAAGACTTGTACATGAATGTTCACAGCAGCGTCATTCATAATAGCTAAAAAGTGGAAACCACCCAAATGTCCATCAACTGATGGATGGATAAACAAGATGTGATATAATCATACAGTACAATATTATTCACCCAAAACGAGGAATGAAGTGCTGACACACGCTAAAACATGCATAGACCTTGAAAACATTATGCTAAGTGAAAGAAGCCAGTCAGAAGAGATCCCCTATTGTATGACTGCATTTACATGAATTGTCCAGAATAATCAGATCCATAGAGACAGAAAGTGGATTAGCGGTTGCCAGGGAGAAGGGGACATGGTGAGTGACTGCTAAAGGGTATGGGGCTTATTTGGGGAGGATAAAAATGTTCCAAATTGGACAGTGGTGATGGTTCACAACTTGGTGAATAAACTGAAAACCACAGGCTTGTACACTTTAAAAGGGTGAACTTTATGGCATGTGAATGATATCTCCATAAGGTTATTTTCTTTAAAAAAACACAACTTCCCACATACAGCTGTTATGAAAGTGAAATGAGCGGTCCCCGGTCCTGGCATGTGGCCAGCGTGTGAGCGATGTCTCCCTAAGAAGGTGGCCTGGTGAGGAGTTCAAGGAACAGGGACCCTAGCCTTTTAGAGGGCTGCACCAAGTTCTGGGAGATCCAGAGACAGGAGAGGGGTTCGTTATTACAGATCCGCTTGGCTTGGACTCCAAACAGGACACACACACTCCTGACTTCACTTTTCTCTCAGTTTCTAAACAAACCAGGTCAAAATGATAAGCACAACCCCATAATCTTTCTTGTCCCCCATAAAAGGAAAATGGGTTGGCTTCCGGCCCAAAGGCTGCCTCTGAGGAGACAAGCCGGGATGCTCTGAGCACAGGTGGGTCCTCCAGACTCGGGGTGACGGCCTGGGGAACCGGGGTGGCTGGGGGCTCCCTCTAGGCCGCACCCTCCACCCCGTGAGCCTCTGACTTCAGCGGGTCTCCCAGCGCCTCCAGCTCTCTGTTCAGCACTTTTTCCCCAGAGATGCCTTTGAGCCCGAGGCCAGGGCAGCTTCTGGGGGGAACAGGAGGGCGGCTGCCTTCACTCGCCGGTCAAAGCGCAGAGGCCGGGCGTCTGTGAGGAAACACCCTCCAAAGCTGTAAGTCCCACGAGGGCAGAGTGGGAGAAGCCTTCCGAAACTAGGGGGACCCTTCACCTCACGACGGGACGGGTCGCCTGCGGGGGCGGGGCACGGGCTGGCTGGAGGCTCACAGCACCCCTGGAGAACTTCACCCTCCCCTGATTTTCCAGAGATGGAGACACAGGCGCTCACCCAGCTGGGAAGCCACTGAACTGGGACTCAAACCCAGGCCCACAGGTAACCACAAAATGTCAGGCCTGTTGAAGAGCCTGTTCCTCCCCAGTTCTCTTAAAAATCACCCCCATCCCGCCTCTCACGCTCCGCGTACCCCTTACCTGTGTTCCCGAGGCCGGTGTGGGCTGGAGCCTAGCGGCGCTCACACTCTGGGGGCGGGCGGGGCGGGGCCGGGAAGAGGGCAGAGAGGCGGGGCCGCCCCCCTGACAGGCAGGGGCGGGACGTGACGTCGCCCTGGGCCCCACGCTCACCCGCCCACGCGCCCACGCTCAGCCGGGGGGCCCTCCTTCCTGCGGTGCTGTAGGCGCCAGGCCTTCCTGTCTGACTTGACTCCCCCCCGGATGTGCCAGGAGGGCAGATGGGGCGGCTGCAGACCCCAACCCGACCCGGGCCGGGGCCATGCCCTCTGACTTCAGGGGTGGTTACGTGGGGGCAGTCGTACCACCCTGACGGTGCCAGGCTCTGGGCGGGGAAGAGGTGGCGTGTCCCAGATGCTCCCCACCCGCCTGGGTGAGGCCGACTCAGGGCCCAGCCATGTGGGCCAACCGGATGCTCCCCCAGAGGAGTGAGGTGGGGCTGGCAGCATAAGAGGAGGCCCTGGGGCTCAGGGCTGGGTGGGGGGACTCCTGTGGGTGGGACTGGCAGTGCCCTCTCCTGGTGAGGAAACTGGGCAAAGGCTAGAACATCCACTGCCTTGTGGATCCCAACAGGGTAGGGGGTGGGGACTGACCTCTCAAAGCTGAGGCTGGTCCTCTCACTCATCTCTCAAACATTCTGGAAGCAGGACAGTAAACAAGTCCTGCACTGCCATGGGGAGCACCCTGAGGGAGACAGGCCACGACAGCCTCCATGCGGGCAAGGCCCAGGGAGTGATGGGTTCCCAGGAGGGCTTCCTGGAAGAGGAGTCATCTAAGCTCAGGAGTCATCCTTGGAGTCATCCTTGACCCTTTGCTCTCTCATACTCTGGTTCTGACCTATCTGGAAAACCCTGTTGTCCCCACCTTCATCATTTACTGTATCCAGCCTCTTTGTTCCATCGGCTTGGCAACCACCCTGGTCTGGCCACCACATCACTAGTCTCTATGCTCCTGTCTGTTCTCATCATGGCAACCAGAGGGATCTGGTTAAAACTCAAGTCAGCTCATGTCCCTCCTCTGCTCAGCACCCTCCCAGGGTTCACACCTCACTCACTCCCGTATTTACACAGCCCTGTATGATGTGCCACTCACTCCTTGTTCTCTCTGATCTTGATTTCTATGACTTCCTCTCTCCCTCTGCCCCAGCCACCCAGGAATGTGCCCCAAACACTCCAGTCAGGCTTCCTCCTCAGGGCCTTTGCACTGGCTGTTCCCTCTGCCTAGAATGCTTTTCCCTAGACAGCCACCTGGCTCCTTCCCTCACTTTTTCAGGTCTCTCTACTCAAATGTCACCTTCTCCAAGAAGCCTTCCCTGACACCCTGTATACAGTAGTAACCGCCTGCACCACCTTTCCCTCGCATCCTGCTTTACTGCTCACTGTCTGACACACCGTATATTTTCTTGTTATGCATATTTCCTTCTTATGTATTGGTTTGTTCCAGGATGTGGGACAGTGTCCAACACATAGTAGGTGCTCAATAAATTTTGTTGAATGAGTGACCTGAAAGGGTAGCCCAAGATGCGTTCCAAGGGTATTTGAGGCAGAGGGAACCAAGTGTGGAAAGGTTTAGAGGTAACAGGCACTACTGTGTTGAGGATCTGTGAATAATTCAGTACAGCAGGAGAGTGGGGGGCTTGGGGGCTGGAGGAGGGGAGAAGGGAAAGCAAGAGAGGCCTCAGAAGCCAGACCAAGGAGGCCGGACCTTATCATGAGGGTGATAGGGACACGATCAAATCTTACGTTTCAGCCAATGATTTGGCTGCCGTACTGTGGACTGGCAGGCAAGACATGAGGGGCAGGAACCTGGTAAGCATGAGCCGTGGCAGGGCAGCTGAGTACTAGGAACAAGGTCACTGCGCTGTCCAAAACAGTAGCCACCAGCCACGTGTGGTTACGGAGCCCTTGAAATGTGCTGGTCAGAATTGAGGTGTACTGTAAGTGTAAAATACACACTGGATTTCCAAGTCTTGGCACGAGAAAAAAGAATACACAATAGCTCCTTAATAACTTTTGTACTGATCACCTGTTAAAAAGATAATATTTGAATATAGTTGGGTTAAACTATATTATTAAAATTAGTTTCACCTGCTTCTTTTTGCTATTTTTAATGATGCTACTGGAAAAATTTTTTTAATTTTGTACACAGAGCTCACAATATATTTCTATTGGACACTGTCGATTTAGAGGGTAGAATGGACAGGGCTTGGTGGCTATGGGCTGTGCAGGTGAGGGAGACCTTTGGTCTAATTGCAAGTCTCCTCTCCCCTCCAATTGCTCCTTTTTGATGAGATCATGCAGGCCAGAGGCATAGAGAATGAGCCACAGAGGAGAGCCAAGAGGGTTAGTTTTCATTGCAACATAAGCACACACACACAAGTCATATCTTCACAGTAAAAACTCTCTAGAAATGAAATAGGTTGACAGAATAGGCAATGAGACCTCCATCCCTGGAAGCAGAAACTTGAGAACCACCATTACACAAGGGAAAGGAAGTTGAGCTAATTAGCTATTCTCAAAGTGTGGGTCCTGGACCAGCAGTATCAGCATCACCTGGAAACTAGAAATGCAAATTCTCGAGTCCCACCCTAGTCCTAATGAATCAGAAACTCTGGAGGTGGGACCGCAATTTGTATTTTAACAGCCCCCCCACCCCCACCCCGTGGTGATTCTAATGCTTGTACATGTTTAAGAACCACTGGTCTAAATAATACTTCCTACCACTTAAAGGTTTCAGTGACGGGCACATAGTAGGTGCTCATAAGACCCAGTCATGACCTTGTGTTTGCCTCCTTCTAGTCCCAGGTTAGGGTACTTCCCTTCTCTGAGCAAATAGGAGTTCACCTCCTGCAGCATCTGGCACAGGGTGGAGGCACAATCTCAGGGCATTTCCTACCTCTCTGCCATGGGCGGATCTCCAGGGCCACGACAGAGCTGCCAGAGGCGCAAGGCAGGTCCAGCTCAGCTCCATCCTGAGGTGACCTCACTGCCCTGCATGTGTGTGTGTATGTGTGTGGGGGGTGATTCATGGGGCAAAATCCCACCATCCTGTGGCCACAGCTGACAGCCCCAGGGAGCCAGCTCAGCAGCTGAGTGTGGCATCTGGCTTCCCTGCATTCTAGAACTGACAGCCAGGGGGGCCCCCCTGACTCAGCAGGCATGTGAATTCTGGAGGCAACAGTTACACAGCTTGGCCTCAGTCTCCACATCCATAAAAATGGGGAGACAGCAGTCCCAATCCATGGTGAGATTATTTGTATGAAGTACTCGGGGCAGTGCCTGGACACAGTCGGCCCTCCCCAGGCCTTGACACTCTTGTGATGAGGCCCTGGGATCCCTCAGGCTGATGGGAACTCCCCAGAGACTTCTTGGGTCTGAGAATGATACCCTGTGGGTGTAGAGGGCAAAGAATGTGCCCCTACTATGAGCACCCTGGAGCCTGGTTCTTGACATGAGTTTTTACTTACTCAGCAAATGGATGCCTCTGAGGGCAGGGCCTGTCTTAACCACATTAAAACATTTATTAAATGAATGCTCTAAATCAGGGACTATCGCCCATTTCATGGATGAGAAAAGTGAGAATCAGAGGGGTGAATGATTGCTCAAGGTGATGTAACTGGGATGTGGCTAAGTCAGGACTTGAATCCCGGTTTCCTTGACTTCAAAGGCAGGACTTTTTTCACCCCTCCATGGAGAAACTCCAACCTAACCTCATTTAGAAGCCCCTGTATGTGTCATTTAAATCCATGTTTGAAGAGGTAGCCTCTGGCCTAGATTGGACTCTTTGCCACTCCATATTCTTTGGGAAACAATGGCTGTATCTGATGCAATTTGAGATGGAGTTTAAAATATTCCTAAATCTAGATTAAGCCTGACTCACCCTGGGCCTCTGGATCTCAGTGGTTTCAACTGTTGGTTCTAAGGAAAACCTCTGCAGCTGAAGGCAGAAGTTGGACCTGGTCACCCTGAAAGTCCTCTGACTCTCAGATGCCAGTGCCTCAATGCCTCTTCTAAAGAACAAGGACTAAAGTTAAATTTTTTTTAAAAAGGGGGGGTGGCGGGGAAAAGGTCAACCCTAGCTCATTCTGACAAATGCAAAATGAGGGTTCAGACTCAATTTAAGTGGCTTTCAAACTTCCTTTTTCTTTTTTTAAGCAGAAAGATCCTTTTAACAAATAAAATTTAAGACGTTCTAGAGGATCAGAATGGACTTCTTTCTAGTTCAAGTGGGGATCTTGGGGCTATTGATGGAAGCACTGCTCAGCATCACCTTGCAGGCAGCCACTGGAGTGCCCACTGAGAACCCAAAGGCTCCAGGGAACCCAGTTTGACAACCACTGGAGGGCAGCAACGCAAACTATCCCTGGAAATCTCTTTGAGAGGGACAAATAGGTCCAGAAAATATTCCCTTTGGTTTCTAGGGGAAACTACCTCTGCTTGACCACATTTACTTAAAATTAAACTTTTTGAGATAATTATTTGAGATCACCACATGCAGTTTTAAGAAAGAACACAGAGACCCCCATGGACTCGTTCCCAAGCTTCACCCAATGGGAACATCTTGAAAAACTATAGTACAATTTCCCAACCACGATATTGACACTGATACCATCAAAATACAGAACATTTCCATCACCACAAGGACCCCTCATGCTGCCCTTTTATAGGCACACTCACTTTCCTTCTCACTCCTCCCCTCCCTGATCCCCGGCAACCACTAATCTCTTCTCTATTTCTATAGTTTTATTTCAAGAAAGTTATGGGAAAGGAACCATACCGTTTGTAACCTTTTGCGATTGGCTTTTTTCACTCAGCGTTAATTCTCTGTAGATTCATCCAGGTTGTTGTATCAGCAGCCTGTTCCTTCTCATTGCTGAGTAATACTCCATGGTACACAGGGAGGGCCCACCCCACCCAGGGCTGCTGGGCCCGGTACAGAGGTTAACAGGGAACCTGGCCTCAGTTTGAGGGCCTACTGTGAGCTAGCTTGAGTCCAGCACACAGCGGGAGGTTTTAAGAAGGGGTAGGATGCATTCCTGTCTCCATGCCCCTTGTAGCCCATCCAGGAAGCAAAACATGTGAAGTGCCACAGTTGTGGAATTCAGAGCCAAGTGAATTTCGTGAACACGCTTCTAACAAACTAATTGCCAACAGACATCTTTGACACGATCTGGGAAACCTGAATATGGACTAAATATTAGATTATTTATGGGTTTTTGTTATTTTTGTTAGGTGTGACGCTGGCACAGCAGTTATGTAAAAATACCATCCGTTGGCGTGGCAGGCTGAAGCGATTACTGGTGACAGGACATTGCGTTTGGTATTTGCTTTAAGCACTCCAGCCTCGGGAAAAATGGGGGAGGGGGAGAGAGGAAGCACGACTGACCAACATTGACAGTAGTGGAAGCTGGGTGATTCGTACGTTGGAATTCATTATATTGTTCTTCCTACTTCTGTGTACGTTAGGATATTTCCATTTAAAAAAAGTCTTGGAGCATGCTGTGTTACTGGACTTACATTCCACATCTGGAGAGAGGCGGTCTTGTCCTACCATAGTGTCTGGACTGTGGTTTCCATTGCTTTGCTTGAAACCAGTATTTAGCGACCAGACACCAGGAGACTCCTGGCTGGAACTGCTGTTGTGGAATCTCCCACTTTGGATTGTATCAGCCTTGGTCATCCCGTTCTAGTGCTGTCTGGTTTGCAAGTATAGTTCTGTTCTTGAGGAGGTGTCACGAATCTCTGTAAATAAATGTGTAAGTTGTTAACCTTTATGATGAATAGAAAGAATGGAAGAAAGAGAGGGAGGGAGAAAAGAAGAAGGGAGGAAGGAAGTAGGGAGGGAGGGAGATTTTTTTAAAAGGCTCTTGAGAGCATCTTGAGATGCAAGACCCAAATGTTTGAAACGGGCTCACCTGTGCTGGAAGGACCCAGAGCCTTCAGCTTGGGAATTCTCCTAAAAGCTTGGGCAGTGACTCACCTGTGAGCGATGTCTGACCGGACTCAAGCCTGGGCAGATGTCACAGGACGCATCTGTCCTGTAGGCATGAGGGGCAGACCCAGGGCACCTGATGATGGAGCCTGAGATTGTGAGTATACAGGCATTCGTGTCTGGAACACTGGCCCGGTTCTCTGCCTGGAGGATGTACTGCTCCTCAAGGCCTGGCTCACACGTCCCATCCCTCTCCTCTGTGTCCCCACAATCCTTCCCTCGACCGTCATACATCAGCATATGTCTCCCCTACAAGGTGTAACGATAATAAAAACAACCAATAGCTACCATTCGCTGCAGGTTTGCCATGTGCCAGGCATTCTGCCAAGAGCTTTGCCTTATTGGGTGGGTGCTATTATTTCCATTTTATAGATGTGGAAACTGAAGCTCAGAGGGACTGAGTCACTTGCCCGAGGCCCCACAGCTAGAGGTGACTCAAATTCAGCTCTGTCTTCTCACTAAGTAGTTGTTCTTAACCACATCCCTGATCAGCTTTCCTCTATACCCCCCTGTGCTTAGCACATGGCCTGGCTCTTTGGTAAATGCTGACAGGAATACTCACTGCTTGGATCCTTGGTTCCCCCCACAGGCTGGGGGGCTGTCACCCTCTCCCAGCAACCTGCCTGCCTCGTTCACTCCTAAAAGATGTGATAGAACAAGAGTTCAAACTTGTTTGCTTCAAGCCACAAAAATCTTTCTCCATCCCAGAAAGAAGTGGTTTAGTATTACGAATAGCCCTCAAGTGGTTCAGTATTTTAAATAGCTGGGAGACCCCAATTTGAGTGCTGGCTCTAGCTGTGTGACCTCAGCCAAATCACTTAACCTCTCTGAGTCTCAGCTTCTTCATAGGTCAAATGGAGAGATCACCTGCCCCACACAGACAGCACCTGAGAGTACTAAGCAAGTGTTCCTTTTTTAGTTCTCCAGGAGGAGGCCAAAGGATTCCTTTAGTGCCCCTCTGAGGTGGACTGGCATCTCACAACTTGGAATACCAGGAGATGGGGAGAAGCCCTTGCTGAGGTCCAGACAGAAGAAGTGGGACCCAGAGGGAGCAGCCCAGCCTCTCACACGGCCGAGTGAGATGACTCCTGGGGCAGGGGCTGTTTCTGGGGGGGAAGGGAGTAGTTCTGCTGCCTGGGCCTTCTCCTCAGGCAACACCTCAAGCCCTGGCCATGTACGAATGGGGAGAAGCATTTGCCAACAAATTCCATCTTCAGACCCCTGTGGGGCACCTCCTGGGGGGAGGGTCCAGGAATGAACCAGTCCTGCCCCCCATGCTAGGGGTATAGCAGGCACATGGCCACCGGAATAAAGACTACATTTCCCAGTGCCCTAATAGCTATGGGTGGCCAATGGGTTGTAAGTGAAGTATCAGCTTCTGAGAACTTTCCTTAAAACACATCTGGCAAATTGCCCCTTTTCTCTTCTCCTCAATCCAACTAGATGGAACGTCAGTGTGTGACAGGAGTCACAGTAGCAATATTTGACTATAAGATGATCTTGGGCAGTTTAGTTATAGTGAGAGCAGGAATCTAAACAGCAACAGGATAAGCCAGAAAACAAGGAACAATGTCTTCAAAGTGCTGAAAGAAAACATCAACTTAAAATCCTAAATCCACCTAAATATTTAAGAGCAAAGGCTTAATAAAGACATTGTCAGGCAAAAAACTGACAAAGTTTATCATTCCCAGATTCTTGCTCAAAGAACTTTCCTCATTCCCTAGATGAGGGAAAAAGAAATTGAATATGGAAGTAAAGAATCAAAGAAGGAATTGCTGGGCTTCCCTGGTGGCGCAGTAGTTGAGAGTCCGCCTACCGGTGCAGGGGACGTGGGTTCGTGCCCCGGTCCGGGAGGATCCCACATGCCACGGAGCGGCTGGGCCTGTGAGCCATGGCCGCTGAGCCTGCGCGCCCGAAGCCTGTGCTCCGCGACGGGAGAGGCCATGGCAGTGAGAGGCCCGCGAACCGCAAAAGAAGAGAAGGAATTGTTAGCAAAGAAATTGGTAAACATAGGTAAATCTAAGTAAGTGCTCTCTAAAATAATAATAAACAACTTGAGATGTATAAACAAAAGGTAGAATCCAAATTCATATTAAACAATAATACATATCAGACTGGAAATATTAGAGTTAAAGCATTCTAAGATCCTCATATTATTCAGGAGGAGGGTAGAGGTATTGATTAACTTACAAATTAAATTAAGTTATAAATGATTTAAATTACAAGTTTAAATTATTTTTAATAAATTATAAATTTAAATGTAATTTTTAAAAATTAATTTGTTGGTCTTCCCTGGTGGCGCAGTGGTTGAGAGTCCGCCTGCCGATACAGGGGATGCAGGTTCGTGCCCCGGTCCGGGAAGATCCCACATGCCACAGAGCGGCTAGGCCCGTGAGCCATGGCCGCTGAGCCTGCGCGTCCGGAGCCTGTGCTCCACAACGGGAGAGGCCACAACAGTGAGAGGCCCGCGTACCGCAAAAAAATAAATAAATAAAATAAATAATCAAGTTGTACTCTTAGGATTTTTGCACTTTGATGTATGTATGGTAGATTTCAATTAAAAAAAAAACATTTTTAAACCTTTAAAAAAAGAAGAATATAAGTGAGGATAAAAGTCGACGAACCATATCAGTAATCACGACAAATATAAATGGAGCAGACTTGCCACTTCAACAAATTGGACTTAAAAAAATTTAATCTAGCCATCTCAGCTCACTGTAGCAAAGGTAAATTATTTTTTTTTAAGGTAAATTATTTTAAACTTCTAATTTTGATACAAATTATCAACTCAAATAAAGTGGCAGAAATAATACATAGAGTCCCATGTACCCTTCACCCAGGTTCTCCCAATGGTGACATCTTATATAACTGTACTACAATATCAAAGCCAGGAAATTGACACTGATACAGTACCATTAACTAGACTATCAGCCTTACTCCATTTTCACCATTTTTTACATGCATTCATTTGTATGCACAGTTTCTATGCATTTTAGCTCATGTATAGATTCATATAACCACCACCATCATCAAGATACAGAGCTGATACACCACCACAAGGAAATTACTTTGTGCTATAAACCTTTATATTTGTGGACATTTTAATAAATGATGCCGAGGCAACTGGGTAACCATTTGGAAAAAGTAAAATTAGATCCATATCTCCTACCATACAGAAGAATAACATATTTTTTAATTGCATGGCAAAAATCATCATAAAGTCAAAGACAACTGACAAACTGGGATAAAACGTTTGCAAAATATACCATATATAAATATACCACATATAAAGAAGACTTCACGATTGAGGACAGGACTTCCAGTTTTAACACCAACACACAAAGAGCTTGGAAGCCATCATTCCCATCCTTGCAACAAGAAAAGGCTGAACAAACTGAAAATCAACAACTTTTCTTAGACCCAACTGAGAAGTGAGGTCGAAGGGCAAACACCACCCCAAAATTTAAAGAGGCAGGAGAATCTAGAAAGTTACAGCTGAGATCTGCTTCCCTATAGCAAAAGCCACCGGAGCCATAAGCTGGTAGGAACACTTTTACCGCAATTTTGACAAACTGAGGGAGGCTGACTGGGAACTAGCGGGAGAGTGAGAAACTCCTGGGGCCACAGCCTTAAGGGAGCCCCCCACACTTTTGTGGGTTTTACCTCCAGGCACCTCACTAAGTTCTCATAATGAAGAGAGCTCCCCTCTGAGTTCTGAGAAGGAGAGGCAAAGAGTAACCTCTGCGAAATACACCCAGAGTGTTCTCCATAACAAAGGCCTACTCTGCAGGAAAAAAGTCTTTACAAATCCTTATCCCACCTGTTTTTGGTGATTATAAATAAAGCTGCTATGAACATTTATGTACAAGTATTAGTGTGAATGTATGCTTTCATTTTTCTTGGATAAATACCTCTGAGTGTAATTGCTGGGTCATATGATAAGCATACTTTATAAGAAACTGCCAAACTGTTTTCTAGAGTGGCTGTGTCATTATTTATTCTATTTCTGTAACATACCCAAATCTGTCCATTTCTTCCCACCTTCACCACTACTCCCCTCAGGCAGCCCCCATCACACTTGACTGCACGACTGCTCAGCAGTCACAGGGGTCTTTCCAAAACACCAATCATGTCACCTCCTTGCTTAATGCCCTTCAGTGGCTCCCTAGAGATTTGACATAAAATCCTAACTAACTCCTCAGCTTGGCCTGAAAGGCTGCAAATGATCTGGCTCCTGCCCACCTCTCTGACCTCACTTCCTCCTATACTTGTTCGCACCTCAGGACCTTTGCACTTGCTGTTCTTTCTGTCTGAGGAGCTCTTCCTGCAAAACTTTGCCCAGCTGCCTCCTTTCCTCTGTTCAGGCCTTAGCCCAAATGTCTCTTCCTGAAAAAAGGCCCTCCCTGAGTAACATGGCTAAAGTTGCCCCTTCACACCCAGGCACTCTCTATGCTCTCACCCTCTTTTGTTTTCTGTATAGCTCTTATTTTCCTTATCTAATCACTTACTTCCTTAATGCTCACATCCTCTATTAGAATGTATGGTCCCCAAGGGGCAGAGGCTGTGTGTGTCTAGTCCCCTGCTGTGTCCCTACTGTCCAGAAACGCACTGTCCACTATGGTAGCCACTAGCTGTAGGTGGCTCTTTAAAGTTAATTAAAAGTAAATAGAAATAAGTATTCCATTCCTCAATCATACTAAGTCACATTTAATTTAAGCCACATTTCAAGTGCTCCATAGCCACATGTGACTGATGGTCACCATAATGGACAGTGCAGATGTATAAAATCTCCAACATTGCAGAAAGTTCTGTTGGACAGTGCTACTCTAGAGCCCAGGAACCCATAATAACTGGTACCCAAGAAGTGTGTTATAAAATAAAGATTAATTTTATCCCTATCTTATGGGTGAGAAGAACATAGCTCAGAGAGGTTGTGTCATTATCCCAAGTCCACACAGCCAGGAAGCAGCCTGGCAGGGATTTGAACCCAGGGTTGTCTTGCACATGCGACTCACTTTCCCAAGAGCCAGCTGCCTCCTGGCTGTTTGGAGAAGTTCTGCCACTCTCCTCGTCCTCCTACAGATTCTCCCACCCTGAGCTTGTACCTACCTGGGGAGAAACTGTGCACAGCTTCATTCTGGGTAAGAACTGTTGCCCAGTCTGGGGTCAGTCCTGATTCCATCCCAGATTCACTGGCCGTGTGACCTGCAGCAAGTCCCTTTGCCTCTCTGGGCCTCAGCTGTGTAGCTATAAAATGAGGAAACTGGCCGTGATGTCCTGAGGGTTGGAGGTGGCAGGCAGGAGGCCTGGGGCGATAGGGTACACTCCATATCCTGTCTGGCTTTGGGGTGGACCGCATGCGGAGCAGGGTGGGGGTGGAAGTGCTTTGGTTGGCTTGACCTACAATAGCAGCTCCTGTTCCTTGAATGCCTACAGATGAGAAAGCTGAGGCTTACAGAGGTCAAGTAACTTGGCTAAGGCCTCACAGCAGCAGAACTGACGGAGGTGGGGTTCGAACCTGAGACTCTCTGTTACCATGCCTGTGTGTCGCGAGCAGGGTTGAGGCCCACAGGAATCATAGGGAGAGGCTGTCCGGTGATAGGTGGTGAGCTTCACGTCTGTGGGAGTGTGCAAGCCGGTGATGGGCCGTCTGCAGGGCTGGCGCCAAGCCGAGACCACAGAGCTACTGGCGGGCCCCTCCCGCCAACCGCCTCCCGCCTCCCGCCTCCCGCCAACCGCCTCCCGCCTCCCGCCTCCCGCCTCCCGCAGCGGCGGCCAAGGCAGAGGCGAGCGCTGCGCCGCGGGGCGGGGCGGGGCGGGGCGGGGGCGGCTATTTCTGTTAGCTGAGCACAGCCCGCGTGCGGCGGGGGAGGGGGCCGCGCCGCCATATTCCTTCCCGTCGGCGGCCCCGCGGCGCAGCCACCATGAGCACCGCCGCCTTCCACATCTCTAGCCTCTTGGAGAAGATGACGTCCAGCGACAAGGACTTCAGGTGCGCCCGCTGCCCGGCCCCCGCCTCTCCGCCCCGCCCTGAACCCCCGGCCTTCCCCTCCCGGAGCGCCGGCCCTCCCCCGGGACCCTGCAGCCACCATCTCTGCTCCTCGCAGCGGGCTCCACTCCTGCCCCCGAGACGCCCCCTCCCCGCCTCTGCGCCCGGCGGAAGCTCGGGCTGAGTTCTCCGCGGATTGCTTGCCCTGTCCTCTCCGGGACTCCAGCCCAGCTGCGTCTCCCACCGTGCAAACTTCAGCCCCTGCCTGCCGTCCCGCGTCTGAGCCGCAGCTTGCCCCTCTGCACGCTTCCTCTGCCTCTCCTCTCTCCGCTTATGCCCAGCCCGCATCTCTCCCCGCATTTGATGGGCCCTGGCCCTCCTCTTCAACCCCCACTGAAACCCTCGGCCTCTCCTTGGGGAACCCAGCGCCTGCCTCTTTTTCTCCGCATTGAAACTCGCTCCCCTCCCAGGACTACAAACCCAGTGCTGACTTTTTCACTCGTACCCTCAGCTCTGCACTCTTCTCAACATCACCCCACGCCTCCTCCCCGCACGTCATAGGGGTACTCTTTCCCCGCCTCCCGGGTTTGCTCTGACACCAGCTGAGGGAGGGGGCTGGGCTGAGTGGCTTAGCGGACAGAGGTAGGTGATGGTTCTGGTGGGGGCTTATAGGTTTTGTGGGCCACTCCCTTTCTGGCCCAGTCCCCTCCTCCTCAGGGGAAACTGAGGCCCAGAGAGGGAAAAGGACTGGTCCATAACCACACAGCCAGTTCTGTGCTGTAAGGAGTCCTCAGAGAGAATATAGACCGTTGAACATTCTGTCACTTTACTCCCCCCCCCCATTTTACAGATAAGAAGAGTGAGGCTCAGAGGCGAGAAGGGCCCAGGTGCAGTCACAAAGCTAGGAAGTGGAGAATCGAGGTGCACAGCCAGGCCAGTCTAACACAGAGGATGAGATCTCAGCAAGGCCCCCTGACAGCTAAGGATACCCAGGCCCTGCCCTCCTGGTCTGACCCCTGCCTTCGGCAGTTTATTCCTCAGCACCGCTCAAGAGGCCCCGCTTTAGTAGAGCCTCTGAGCCACAGTCCTGGGTTCAGATCCTGCCTCCGGCCACTTACTGGTTGTGTGACTGTGGATAAGCTGCTTAACCCCTCTGAGCCTCAGCTTCTGTTTCTGTGAAATGAGGGTAATAACAGAACCCACCTAGAGGGTTGGTGTGAAGATGAAATGAGTTAATACATGCGGGATGCTTAGATTAGTGTCTGGCACCAGGTAAGCGCTTAATAGATTGACACTGTTGTGATTTTGGGCACATCAGAAATCTGCCAGTCCCCTCCCCTGTCTGGGCCTTTACCTGGAAGTTCTTTGTCTGCCTCGTCATTTCCCCCCTTCACCAGGCTAGCTGCTACTCAGTTGTCACCTCTTTGGGATGCCTCCTGATACCCAGGCAGGGTTAGGCACCTCCCCCGGCCCATATTTCTGCTGCATAACTTTTTAAGCCTGGGAGACCCAGAGCTCCTGGACCTCTGGACTGTGCAGTCTCCTTTTGTGTCCAGAGCATGTTCTGGGTACACAGGTGATGCTCAGTGAATGTTTTCTGTGTCCCAGGCTCCCTGCTGTCCAGTGTAATCTCATTCAGTCTTCCTGTCTGCCTGGGTGGTAGTGATCGTTCTTCCTGTTCCTTAGAGGCTTGGAGAGGTGAAGTGACTTGCCCGAGGTCACACAGCCGGCCAGTCACCGAGGGGATTTGCACCACTGACTAGGCCCTCAGGTCCAGGCTCCAGGAGAGGGAATTGGCCCTGCCAACTGGAGCCTGAGAAGCCCTTCCAGTCTGCTCTGCCAGCGGCCCTGAGAACACTTAAAACCACCCCAAGCATATGAGGATGATATCTATTTTTAAAGTCCAAATACCAGGGGGCCTGACCAGCTGTCCAGGCACCCATGTGGCCGAGTATTTCAGTTGAGTTGCCTCTAGGGTTTCTCTGGAATGAAACTGAGACTGTGTCCTCTAGCTCCTGGAGGTGGACGGTGACTGCAGGTGGGGGTCCCAGGCAGGTGGAGGAAGCCTTCGATCCCTGTTGTTCTGCGCCCCCACTCTGTGGGCAGGCGGCTGCTCTACTCCCACTCAGACTTCAACAGTGAAATGGGTAAATTGAGGGGTCTTGCAGGAATTCCTACATCATTTATTGAAAACATAGTAGTATTGGTTGAGGAGCCAGGAGACCTGACCAGTGTGCTTCTTTTCCCAACTTGCTGTGTGATACTGGGTGGTTCATGCAACCTCTCTGAGCCTAGTTGCCTCATCTGCCTCATGCCAAAAGCTGCTTGTCCTAGTAAAACTTTCCAAAGGTGTTATAAAGTGGGGCAAAGAAAATTCCCATTTTATAAATGGAAAAATTGAGGCTGAGAGAGGAGTCAGTTGTTCAAGGTCACCCAGGTGATAAGTATATGGCCAGTATATTAACTTAAAGCCAAACTTCGGTGCCCACACTCTTATCTACCAAATGATACCCTTTCCTGTATACGCCCCCTTTACGACCGCCACACACATATACACATATATGTGAGAGCTGTGTTTGCAGGAACTCTGGGGTGTCAGAAGTGCTGGGGAGTATTTCAGAAGGATTAGTTTCTGAGTTTGGATTTCCACACAGCTGGTTGGCTCTGAGCCCTGTTAGGGGCTGGTCCTAACCCTCCTTCCCCTTCTGCCCTTACCCTGCCCCCTCAGGGCCTCTTTGGACCTGTTTGCTGGGCCTGGAGTCCCAGAGATGAACTGACAGGCCTCTGTGAGTTCACAGTTCAACAGGGGAGACACTGGTGACCAAGTGCAGTGTGAGAGATGCTATAATAGAGGGGTGCAGAGTATCTGAGAGGGTCCTATCCAGGGGGACCAAGTGTGCTTAGAGATTGTGGGTGGAGGATAGGGCAGGGTGATGAGAGGAGTCTTCCCTGAGACTAGGACATTTTGAGCTGGGCCCTTGACAGGTGAATGGGAGTTCAGTAGGTGGAGAAGAAAGAGAGAGACAGGAGGCCCATCTTGGGCAAAGGAGTCCATCCCTTGGGTTGCCAGGCTGAGCTGGGTCTCCATGGACTGCAGCAGAAACTCAGCTTCAAGGCCCTGCCTGCCTTCTCTGAACATCCCTTCAGCAGGACAGACTTAGGAGTGCGTGTGGCTACCCCTGGCCTTGTCCTGGCTCAGATCCAAACCTCATCCTTCATCTTACCTTGGCTGCTTGTCCTGAGGTGGCCAGGCCCACAGGTGGGCATGGTCAGCCCTGCCACCCCCTCCTTGCCTCCAGCCCAGCCTCCTTTCTTCTCTCAGGCTTGAGGCTTATCCCAGCTGTTAAAAATAAACAGCTGTGACACCGACAAGTGCCCTCCTGCCTAAGGGGCCCTAGGGGCCACTGTGACATCCAGCAGCAGGTCTGAGCCTGCAGAGATGAGGCTGGAATCCCACTGTGACCGATTTTGCCATAGCAGGCTTGGTGGGGCAGGGGGAGCGGGTTCTTGGTTGACTCGCTCAAGCTAGAAAGCAAGGCTGGTGTGAAGAGGCCTGGTTGGGGAGCAAAAGCTGGACGCTTTCTTTGGGGCCGCCACTCTCTGATGCGGACTTCACAGCATCTCTCCTCTCTGCTGTCAAGTGCCTGCAGGAGCCAGTAAACGGCTGCAGTGGGCCTGGGGAGAACCTGCTGACCTGCGGAGTGTGCATCTACCTACAGCGGGCAGCCGCCACTGCCTCGAGCCAGTTATAGTCACCAGAGACTGTTGGCCCAGCTGTATTCAAATATTCTGTTTTCAAGAGAATCTGGAAATCAGTACTTTTATGTCAACTCTTCTAATTTTTAAATGTCAATAAATAATTCAAATTTTCGAAGAACATTTGCCAGGTGGACACAGCCGAGGGCTGCCAGTTTAAGACTGCTCTCCCCTCCTGATCTTGGCAGGAATGGTGCTCCATGTTGCCACGGCAGCCCCAGCTCTCCGTGACCTTCCAGCTCAGACTCCACTGCAATTTCAAATGCCGGGGACAGGGCATCCGGCCACACGGATCTGCCCAGCTGTGAGTGGGTGGTCCTTGACGCTGATGCCCACCCTGGGTCTGCGAGCTGTGGCTGGGGACTGCTCAGCCGTTGCCATCTATGTCTAAGATATGCCTGTTGCCCGTCAACCTGGCCTGGGGCGTTCTCAGAGTGTGGTCCCCGCCCCTCAGCCTCATCTGGGAACTTGTTAGAAATGCATAATTTGGGGCCCCAGCTCAGACTTTCTGATTCAGAAACCCTGGGGCCCAGCAGCACTTGGCAAGCCCTGCAGGTGATTCTGATGCTGGCCACGGTTTGAGACCCGCTGGTGTGAGGGCAGGGCTGAGTGATTCTTTGAGGTCAGGTGGGCTGGACGGGGCTCGTCCTCCTCCACCTGTCAGGTAGAGAGGCTTCCTGCTGACACCTGACTCGGTTGCAAGGTTTGTGTTCGACCTTCTAGCCCGAATGAGACGCGAATGACGTGACATTATAATCATGGTGGGACACCTCCTGAGTGCCCACTGTGTGCTAAGCACACCCCATACATTGTCTTCTTTTATCTTCCATACAGCCCCACAAGGCAGGTACCGTTCTCATCCCCACTTTTCAGACAGGTTAAATAAGGCTCAGAGAGGTGAAGTAACTTGCCCAAGTTCACAGTTGCATAAATGGCAGAAGCAGGAGCCATGTGCTTTGGAGGTCCTAAGCCTTTAGCTGGGATGCTGTGTGTCTGAGTCTGCCACCTTGGGCCAGTCGGTGTCTCACACACGCGTTGCCTTTTGGTAGCCCAACTGTGCCCACAGCCCAGATAATCTATTGCCCTTGACTGCCCCTGACCCTTTGTATCAAGGTCCGCTTCTGGGGAACTCTGAGGTACTGCCCATATCACCGGGGCCCAGGAGCTGCTCAGCAATCCTCCGTCCTCCCTGCCCAGGTTCATGGCTACCAGTGACCTGATGTCAGAGCTGCAGAAGGACTCCATCCAGCTGGATGAGGACAGCGAACGCAAGGTGGTAAAGATGCTTCTCAGGCTTCTGGAGGACAAGAACGGGGAGGTGCAGAACCTGGCGGTCAAGTGGTGAGTGTCGACCCTGGTGGTGATGGGAGGGTCCCTGACCCTTTGGGGTACAGCCTCTGAGAGAAGAATTGCTGAGCAACTGTTGGAGCCCCAGTGGAGCTGGACAGTGACTTGGTGTAGGTTCCCCCAGAAGTACACCCTGTGGCAAGGATTCAAGTGTAAGTTTACTAGGAAAGAGATCCCAGGAAACTAGGTAGGGGGGTAGAGAAGTGAGGCAGGGAAGGAAGAAACGCAATAAAGCATCAAGCAGGTTTCTCCTGTGGGTGAGTGGAGCTTACCCCTGCTGGGGATGCCTGGCACACAGTGTAGGACATGCACCTTGGAGTGTTCGCACCTGCCAGCTTTCCTTGGTTGAGGGCTGCTCCTGGGGTAGGTGGAGCGTTATGCATTCCTTGGCATCTCCAGCCAGAGAAAGCCCTCAGGCACAGATGCAGGAGTTGGCAGCTGGAAGGTCAGGCTGGCATGCACAGGAGTGGTGGGGGTGAAAGAACGCGGCGGGGATGGGCACATTTGCCATAGGCCTCATGAGGTGTCGTTCTGAGAGCTTTGCCAGTTACCCCCAGAGCTGAAAAAGCAAGATGGGGTATGTGCAGGGCATGTGTGTGTGTGGCGGGGTAAGCAGGGGACTGAGGAATGGCGAGGGTCAACAGAATTGGGGCACTGCCTCTCAAACAGTACTCTGTGGGCTGGATCCAGGTGTTCTGGGTGGGTAGTGAATTTCAACTTGATCCCAAGAGCATAGGAATTCAGTAAAGAGTTTCATGCAGGAACAAGACGTGCTCAGCTTTGTGGTCTGGGAGCATCCCTCTAACGGTGGAATTGAGATCAGGTGGACTGGTTTCCTACTAGCAGAAGCAAAACCCCTTTTTATAACACGTGGTCTGAAATACTCTTTTCTTAGCACGAAATGAAATTCATGCATAATAGAATCTGCCTTTACACATGATTACAAAACAGCTTATATAATGCCTTAAACCGGAGCATAAAGGACAAATAGGAGGAACGTTGTTGATGGTAAAATAGTGTGTCTTTCACTGTGTAAATGCTCAGGCACGTTGACGGTAGACGTGTAATGAAGTCGTGAGAAGCCTGCACCTGAGGTAGGCTTGCCAAGGCAGGAAGCAGGTGGAGACAGGTGTGGATGTTGGGAACTCAGCACAGGCAGCATTGATCTTACGAGATTTTCTGAAATGGTGACCGTGTCCCGGTAAAGTTTCCCAGGAAAATAAAGTACAGTCTTCCTTCGAGTTACCTGATAACTACATTTTTGGAAATTTTAGAGTATATTAAAATATTAATATTTTAATATATTAAAATAGTGCAGAAAAGTACTTTGTGTTTATATGTAAAATGAAATTAGGTTTTGGACTCAGATAATTATAGAAAGGCTTTTTACCTGTGTGAATGCCCAGTGGGATGTTAGAAACTCCAGCAGGACATGGAACATGGTTTTGCAATATTGTCTTTCTATTATCCCCGACCCCCCCACCCCAACCCCCCCTTCCCTCAATAAAAGGCAGAAGTGCCATCTCATTAGTTGTGATGAACATAACTAATAGAAGGCCCCCCCCAGTAAATATCCAAAACGCCCCTCAGGGCAGAATCACCCCTACTGAGAACCAGTGCTATAGAAGGTAGAGTGGAAAGACCTGTGATTACTTAGAGAAAGAAGTCAAGAGTTTGCAAAGTGGTGTGCACTGCGGCCACCTGGGACCCTTGTTTAAACTGTGTGCTCCCCACCCAGGGATTCTAATTCAGGAGTGGGCTGGGGCGGGCAGGTGAGGATATAGCACCCGGGAATCTGCATTCTAATGCGCACTGTCATCTGAGAACCACTCTTTTAGGTCAGAGGTTCTCAGCCTTGACTGCATGTTAGAATCACCTGGGGAATTAAAAAAAAAAAAATCCCCAGCTCCAGGCCACACCTGAAACCAATTAACTGAGACACTCTGGGGCTGGCACCTGGGTAACAAGTTCTTAAAAGGCCCCAGGTGATGGCAATGCCCACTTAAGGCTGAGAAGCAGTGCGGTGCAGTTTTTAAACTTTCACGTGCATTCGAATCACCTGGGGGTTTTGTTGACGCACAGATTCTAGTTCGGTAGCTGTCGGGTAGGACCTGAGCTGCTGCATCTCTGCATCTCCAGGTAGTGCTGGTGATGCTGATCTGTGACCACACTAGGAGAAGCAAGCCTCTAAGGCAGGTTCTCAAAGTGTGGTCCCTGGACCGTCAGCATCTACTGCGAACTTGCTAGAAATGTAAATTCTCAAGCCCCATCTAGACCCCTTAAGTCTGAAAAGCTGGGGTGGGGCCCAACAATCTGTGTTGTGTGTGTGTGTTTTTTTTTTTTTTTTTTTGGTTACGTTGGGTCTTCGTTGCTTCATGTGGGCTTTTTTTTCTAGCTGTGGCGAGCAGGGGCTACTCTTCGTTTGCAGTGCTTGAGCTTCTCATTGCAGTAGCTTCTCTTGTTGTGGAGCGCGGGCTCAGTAGTTGTGGCTCGCAGGCTCTAGAGCGCAGGCTCGGTAGTTGTGGCGCATGGGCTTAGTTGCTCTGCGGCATGTGGGATCTTCCCGGACCAGGGCTCGAACCCGTGTCCCCTGCATTGGCAGGCGGATTCTTAACCACTGTGCCACCAGGGAAGTCCCACAATCTGTGTTTTAACAAGTCCTCTAGGGGATTCTGATACACGCGCAAGTTTGAGAACCCTACTCTTGGGCATTCCTTGGTTTCCAGCTGAGGTTGCCGGGTTCGATGGTTTGGCCATATACTGAGATGTAAAACCCAAGAGGAGATGCAGGTTTGGGAGGTGCCAGGAATGATGTCGGCATACCCAGACGGTACCTTTCTTTCTGGCAAAATAGGAAGTCCCCTGTTGATCTGGGGCCTTTTCCTCAGCACATGTGGCCCCACAGACATGAGGGGATGTAAGGGGTAGCCCGACTCGAGCTGAGCCTGGGCTTTTGGACCTCCTCCCTCCCTCCCTCCATACTCAGCCTGGGTCCTCTGGTGGGCAAAGTGAAGGAGTACCAGGTGGAGACCATCGTGGATGCCCTCTGTGCCAACATGCGGTCAGACAAGGAGCAGCTCCGAGACGTCGCTGGCATCGGCCTCAAGACCGTCCTGTCGGAGCTCCCCCCTGCAGCCACAGGTACTCAGGTCTTAGGGACTCGGTGCTATTGCTATTTGTCCTGGTTTATGATTGAAGAAGCTGAAGCTCAGCGAGGTGAAAGGACTTACCCAAGGTCAGCAAGCTAATAAGTGGCAGAGAATTCAGACCCAGATCTGTTAAACTTCATGGCTCTGTTTCAGGGATGCTTTTAGCTGCAAGTAACGAAGTCTAACTAATGGCAGCTTGAAGAAGTAGGGGGTTACTTTTCTCACATAACTCTGAAGGGATCAGCCACTCCATTTTTACAGCCATTCAGAAGCTCATTTAGGACAGGGCTGAAGTCTCTACCCATGTCTCTTGCCCTTTATAAGAAAAGCACGTGTCTCCCCAGAAGACTTTGACCTGTATCTCAATGGCCAGAACATGGTCACCTGGCCTCTCCAAGCAGCAAAGGAGTCTAGGAAAGAAGTGCTTAACTTTTCCCACCTCCCCATGGGAAGGCAGAGGGCAAAGGGGTCAGGTGTGGGGTGAGCCAGCCAGCAGGTCCGCCCTTGGTTCTTTAGCTCCCCAGCTGTCTCCTTTAGTTCCATCTGACTCTGCGTCAAACCTTGGACCACGCCACCCCTGGCTTCCCTGGTCAGCAGGATTTGAGGGATGTGGGCTCAGGAACACAACCAGAGCAAAGGCCGACCACAGGTGGAGGCCAGCCCTGGGCCTCACCGCACCCACCTTGTGCTCTGTGCAGGCTCTGGCCTGGCCACTAGTGTGTGCCGGAAGATCACAGGCCAGCTCACCAGTGCCATCGCCCAGCAGGAGGACGTGGCTGTGCAGCTGGAAGCCCTGGACATCCTCTCTGACATGCTGAGCAGGTGCGGGAGGCCACCCTGGGCAAGGAGGACGGGGACAGGGAGGGTCTCAAAGTCACAGAGCCAGCACTTACTGTCCGCCAGTCCCTGTGCTAGGGCTCTTTAATCGTACCAGCAGTGTCCCAGGAGAACTCGTTTGTCACCATTTTCTGGGCTCTGAGAGGTGATGTGGCCTGTCTGCAGGCACAGTCAATAAATGGCAGAACCTAGGTGTTGAATTCAGGTCTCTCCATAGCTGGAGCCCACGTGTGTTCATCCTCTCCCTCGGCCCTTCTTTCTCTTTTTTTCTTCTCTTGGATTAGTGTAGCTGGGCCTTGGTTTTAAATTGCACTGCACATTTTTAAAGCATTCATTCATTCAGCCTCTCAAGATTTGAGCACCTACTGGAAAAATGTCAGGTGCTGGACTAGTTCTGGGAATATGGAGTTGGCTGGGTCTTGGCGGCCCCTAAGGAAAAGCTCACAGGCACATAAATCTGTGAATGGAGTAAGAACAACAATACGGCTAAGAGCAGGGCCCGTAGGAGCTCAGAGGAGGAGCCCTTAACCCAGCTGGGGGATGGGGAACCTTCCTAGAGAGGGTCCAGCCAGCTGAGCCTTCAAGGGTGGGCAGGACTTGGCCAGGCGTGGGTGAGCCTAAGGGGGACCCCGTATGGGGGACCTGCCTTTGGCCCAGAGGGCAAAGACCAGAGAGACATGAGGTCCTGGGGGTTGTGTAAGGCAGTCATGGGGTGTCATGAGGAGGGGCTGGTGTGGAGAGATAAGGGCTGGGAAGGTGGGGCAGTTGACTAAAGATTCTACTGAAAGTGTGAGGGGCTCACGGAGGGGTTCTCGGCAGGCATGAGGAATGCCCTGGGTGTATTTGTGTGTTTTAGACTGATCTTTCTATGTGCAGAGTGCACGGAAGATGGGAGGGGGTTGAATGGGCAGGGAAACTGCTTAGAAGGCTTCTGCAGGCAGGTGAATTCAGGTTGTATTTAGGAGGTGGACTCCACAGTGCTTGGAGTGGATGAGAGGCAAAGACTCAAGGCTGACACCCAGGGGTCTGGCTTTCCTAACTGTGGGCACAGACACAGGGCCACTGGCCGTGTAGGTGCGCTCCAGGAGCAATGTCGGGGTGGGCGTGATGGTTTCCGTTTGGAACATGTTGAATTTGAGGTGCCTGGGAGGTACCCACTCAACCGAAAACTCCATAGGGCAGGACTGAGGGCCAGAGTCCGTCTTGCTCTCCTGAGTTTCCAGCCCAGGCCCTGTCACATAGTAGGTGAACACATAAATAAATGAAACCCAGGAGAGAGGTCTGGGCTGGACAGAGAGATATGGGAGGGTGAGGTCAATGTGTTGGTGTAGAGTGAGAGAAGAAAAGGTTTCAGGACACATATGGGACAGGAAAAGCACAGGCCTGGTTTGAAGGTGGGACAGAAGCTGCTGCAGGGGCTGCGTTCTATCTGTGCAGAAACCATTCAAACCATTCTCTGGTGTTCCCTCTTGCCTTGAGCCCGGAGCTCAGCTTATCTAAAGGGCATTGGGGAGCCACTGAAGGAGTTAGGCAGAGGCACACTTTTTTATTTATTTATTTTTTTGCGGTACGCAGGCCTCTCACTGTTGTGGCCTCTCCCGCTGCGGAGCACAGGTTCCGGACGCGCAGGCTCAGCGGCCATGGCTCACGGGCCCAGCCGCTCCGCGGCATGTGGGATCTTCCCGGACCGGGGCACGAACCCGTGTCCGCTGCATTGGCAGGTGGACTCTAAACCACTGCGCCACCAGGGAAGCCCGAGGCACACTTTAGATCACTCTGGCCTCAGTGATGGGGAGGGTGAGGGTCCTTGGGTTGTCATAATGGGGGAGGCGGCCAGGCACCCATGGGGAGAGGGGAAGTGCCTGGCCCAGGCTGCCCGCCGGGTGGGCCTCGCCCGACACCCCTTCCTTCCGGCTCCCCAGGCTGGGCGCCCCGCTGGGCGCCTTCCACGCCAGCCTCCTGCACTGTCTGCTGCCGCAGCTGAGCAGTCCGCGCCTGGCCGTGCGCAAGCGGGCCGTTGGGGCGCTCGGCCATCTGGCGGCCGCCTGCAGCACCGACCTCTTCGTCGAGCTTGCTGACCACCTGCTGGACCGGCTGCCTGGCCCACGTGCGCCCGCGAGCCCCGCGGCGATCCGCACCCTGATCCAGTGCCTGGGCAGCGTTGGCCGCCAGGCAGGCCACCGGCTCGGTAAGGGGGCGGGGCCCCACGTAAGGGGGCGGGGCCGACTACCGGGATCCCGGGAGAGGGGCGGGACCTGGGCTGAGGGGGTGGGGCCCGGGTGAGCCACCTCTGGTTAGGGGGTGTGGTTGAGGTGGGGAGGGTCGGTGGCGGTGCTGAAGCGCCTGAAGAGGAAGAGGGCTCGAGAGGCAGCCAGGTGGGCCCTGAGCTCAACCTGCTTCTGAGCCCTACCCAGAGGCTCGCGAGGGTAATTATAAGTCATGCCTCCAAAGGGATGATGTATGTACAATAAACCGCACTACTTAAAGTGTACAATTGAGTGTGTTTTGACCTTTTCGCGCACTTGTGAAACTACCACCGCAATCAAGATGCACATTTCCATCACCCCCAAAAGTTTCCTTGTGCCTCTTTGCAGTCCATCTACCCTCTGCCCCACCCTAGGCAACCACTGACCTGCTTTCTGTCACCAGAGATGAGTTTTGTAGAAATGGAATCCTGCAATCAGTTTTGAATTTATTCTCAAACACCTTGGAGTTAGTTCGGGCTAGAACAGGGCAGTGTAAGTAGAGTGGCCACGGTCTGCCCTCCCTCCCCTCTGGCTCGCTCACTGCAGGGGACCTTAAAAGCGCACATGGAGGCCCCAGCCTGCAGTCCATACTCTGTCCACATCCCCCCCAAACAGCAGCCACCCTCGGGAGCATGGACCTGGGCAAGAGAACTGCACAGGACCGGAAAGGTTCAGGGTAGGGAAGGGTACGGCTGGAGAAAAGCTAGGGCAGAGTCCGTATAAAGCCCCGGGGGCAGTGGGGGGGCCCCTCTTGCCTGGTTTGTAAGGGCAGTGCCTGCCTCCCCACTTTCCTTGCCCAGGTTTACAACCTAGCGCAGGAAATCAGGCAAGAACGTGAGTAATAGTTTCAACAACAGAAGCTACTTATTGAGTGCCTGCTTCGTGCCAGGACCTGGGTGGAGATCTTTACCTGAATCTTACTGTTAATCTTGACAAACTCTCTGGCTGGTAGGCGTTGTTATCCCTACTGTGAAGATGAGTGGTCTGAGGTTAAAGAATGTTGCGATGTGCCCAAGGTCCCATAGCTTATAGGGTGCTGAGTCAGGGCTAGAACCCACATCTGCTTGACTCTGAAGCCTCTGAGTAACTTTGCAGTGGCCAGGGCTGCAGGTGCAGGCGCAGGCTGAATGCTGTGGGCTGGGGGAGCCCTGGAGATGGTCTGGCCTCATCTCACCTTGCCTCAGTGACCCACCTGGCCCTGCAGGGACCCATCTGGACCGACTGGTGCCCCTGGTGGAGGAGTTCTGCAACCTGGATGATGATGAGCTTCGGGAGTCCTGCCTCCAGGCATTCGAGGCCTTCCTGAGGAAGTAGGTGCAACAGGGGTGCTGGAAAACGGGGGCCCTGGGGTTTCTTTGAGAAGTTGGTGGGGATGGCGTGGGGGCAGGATGCTGGCCTCAAAGCAGTCAGGTCTCAGGACTCACCACTGGGCCCCATCCCCAACCCCGTCTTGCCTGGGTCCAGCAGAGCCTCCCGCATCCCACCCCACAGGTGCCCCAAGGAGATGGGCCCCCACGTGCCCAGCGTGACCAGCCTCTGCCTCCAGTACATAAAGCACGACCCCAACTATAACTATGACAGTGACGGGGAAGAGGAGCAGATGGAGACAGAGGACAGTGAGTTCAGTGAGCAGGGTGAGTGGCCAACTTGTCCTTGGGCTGGTGGGTGGAAATGGGTGCAGCCTTCCCGGGAATCCCCCAGCCAAAGACGGGGCCACGTCCGGTGCCCCCATCCTGATCCCAGCTCTTCCTCAGGCTCCAGCCCTGCCCTTGGAAATCTGGATCCTCTGTGGTACCCACACTCTCTGATTGCACAGATCACAAGATAGTAGTAATTGCTGTTGTTTATTGAGCATCTCCTGATGTCCTCTGTGCTATTTTCTTTTTAAATATTTATTTGTTTATTTTTGGCTGTGTCAGGTCTTAGTTGCGACACGCAGGATCTTTCATTGTGGCGCTCGGGCTTCTCTCTAGTTGTGGTGCGCGGGCTTAGTTGCCCCACGGCATGTGGGATCTTAGTTCCTCGACCAGGGATCAAATCCACGTCCCCCGCTTTGGAAGGTGGATTCTTAACCACTGGACTAGCAGGGAAGTCCCCTGAGTACTCTCTTATTTCATGTTCCTTATAATGACCCTAGGAAACGAGGTATTTATTATCATCCCCATATTTCAGACAAGAAGATTGAGACTTAATGAGAAGAGATTTGCCTGAGATAACACAGCTAGGAAGTGTCGTAGCTGGGACTTGGAGCCATGTTTGCCAGACTCTCCCACCTCGTGCTGCCATCTCTGTACCTTTTTAGTTACGGCTTCCAAGAGCCATTGCTTTAACCCAGCAGAGTGAAGCTCTAGTGGTGGAATGATTGGCACTGACAGGGAGAGATACCTGGATGGGGGATGGACTCAATGGCTTCTTTCCTTCTGTGCCTGTGGGTCTGTCTGTCACTCAGAGGGAAGGCCCTGGGCCCTGGAGGCATTGATGGAGGTGAAGGCCTTAGGTCCTGATGGGTACTCAGAACGAGATGCAGTGGTAGGAGATGAGATTGGACAGGCATTTTGGGCTCAAATGCCCGGCCAAGGAGATTGGGCATTTTCTTGTGAGTAACAGGGAGCTCTGGATGTTTCTTCATGGGTGACATAGGGTGGAGATAACGAGGGTCCATCAGAGGGGACACATCTGCTAAGCTGACAAGACACATCTGGGGGACCATCCATCTGGCCCACTATGGCTTGTCCAGATGCAGTGCTCTGAGAGTCTGAGTTCTCTGCAGGGCAGTGTGGGTAGGAATATGCTGGCCTTTGAGCCTGTGCCTGGGGGTGTCCCTAGGGAGGACCATCCCCCTCTGAGCCTCATGCGTGTCTCCCAGATGTATGAGTTGGCTCTGTGGGCCTCATTCATCTCTGCTGTTTCTAGCTGTGTGTTCTCAGGAGAGTCTTCGCCCTCTCTGAGCCTTACATGTATCATCTATAAAAGGGGGCTCAAGACACCTTCATTCCTGAGGCATGGTGAAGACTTGAGCTCTGATCTCTTGGGGGAGCTTGGAGAGTGGAGAGCCACACAAACACAGCTTTTCCTTAATTGTTAGTCCTGCTTGGAAGCTGGAATCAGGACTCTGTCTGGGGCAGGGGAGCTATCACCTTTCCCTTCTGAAATCCCAGTAAATGAAACATCACGCAGCCAGTGCTGAAACCAAAGTTTGGGTCTTGTGCCCCAAATGGATTCCCTAAATCCTCACTGGAAGCTTGGGAGTCAGTTTTTCCCTGGTGTAGTCAATACAACCAGGAGTCTGGAGGCAGCGGGAGGACGCTGGCCTACCTCCAGCTGGTTCCCTGCTTGACGCCACCCCTAGCACAGGGCAGGTGTTCATTAACGGGTAGTGACCATGGAAAGGTGGGGCCCCGGCGGAGCCCTCCTCACTGCTCCCTCACTTCTCACCCCTCCGTCCTGGGAGACCGCCCTGGGTGGTGCGCAGGGCTCCATGGGTGTCCGGTTCCCTCCCCAGAGAGCGAGGACGAGTACAGCGACGATGATGACATGAGCTGGAAGGTGCGCCGGGCAGCGGCCAAGTGCCTGGCGGCTCTGATCAGCTCTCGGCCCGACCTCCTGACCAACTTCCACTGCACCCTGGCGCCCGTGCTCATCCGCCGCTTCAGGGAACGCGAGGAGAACGTCAAGGCCGACGTGTTCGGAGCTTACATCGTGCTGCTGCGGCAGACGCGGCCCCCGAAGGGATGGCTGGAGGAGGAGCCCACCCAGTCGGGCAGCAACCTCCAGATGCTGCGAGGACAGGTGTGCCTGCCCGCCCCTCCCCCTGCCCCTCCCTCCTGCTCACCACCCTTCCCTCCTCCATCCCCTCACCCTCCCACCGCCCCCCATCTCTCCACCCACTGGCTTGTGCGTACCGAGCACCTGCTGTGTGCCCGGCCCTGTGTATGAAGTGGCGGGCACAACAGGGGGCAAGACAGATGAAGTCCCTGTCCCTGGACCACACAGTCTCGGGCAGATAGCCAACAGCACGAGTAGGGTTCCAGGCCACAGCAAGGGGGTTCAGTTTTTTTCTAAGAGGGTAGACGCCACGGGAGGGGAATTATGGGATCCCACTCACATTTGAAAAGGCTCACTCTGGCTGCTGTGTGGGGAATGGATTGTAACGGGCTGGAGGCCGCTGCAGCTGTGCAGGTGAAAGGGCTTGGTGCCTTGGGCAGGGGGCAGGGGGACAGGTGGTCGGACTTGAGAGATAGTTTTGGGGTTTGCAGATGGATGTGAAAGGCAAGGGGCAGGGAGGTGTCATGTGAGTTCGGGGCTCTGGCTAAAAATAGTGCAGTCCCTGACATGGTGGAGGGTGGAGCGGGGGCATGTCCAGAGTTCTGTTCTGGACATTTATGTTCGAAGCCCTCGTTGGATGCCGGAGTAGAGGTGTCTGGCGGGCAGTCGGCACACAAGTCTCGTGTCAGAGATGTAGATCTAGGAGTCATTGCTTCAGGGGAATCCTCAACTCGGAAGTGGATGAACTCACTGGGGAGGGAATCTAGCTGGAGGAGGGAAGGGGGCCCCGGTGCTTCACCCTCACCAAGCGTAGGAATGAGAACCACACTGCCCGGTGACCTTGAGCAAGTTACTTCAACTCTGTGCCTGTTTCCCATCTGTCAGCTGGTGAGTGTGGAATCAGGTGCCTGGTACAGAGCGAGTGATGGGAAGCTTGGGGTGGAATGATCCTCTCCACGCTGGGGGTCCTCCATGGGCAGGTGCCCAGGCCGAGTCCCGCAGTAGTGGGTGGGGTGTGGAGGTTCCCGGGTGGTCACTGACCTCCCCCCTCCATCCACAGGTGCCTCTTGTGATTAAGGCCCTGCAGAGGCAGCTTAAAGATCGGAGTGTCAGGGCCCGCCAGGGTTGCTTCAGCCTCCTCACCGAGCTGGCAGGCGTCCTCCCGGGCAGCCTGGCAGAGCACATGCCCGTGCTGGTAGCAGGTAAGATGGACTGGAACCCAGTGTCTGCTGTTCTGGGCTTCTTCCTGAACCCAGACCCCAGCCCTAATCCCTGAGAGTGCCCCTGTTCAGCAGCCTACAGTGGCTCCCCACTGCCAGCAGTGAAAACAGGGCCGGGGTGCCATGTTCTGTTTTTAAATAGGTTTCCTGGCCTGTGTCCTCAGCCCTGGCCCCGGCCAAGCCCTGACCTCATAGAATCTGCTGCATGAGATCCCAGGTGCCTGGGTCCAGCTCAGACACCTGAGGGTACTCCACCCCTGCATCCAGGGAGGGCTGAGTTGGGTCAGGGTCTGTGGCCTGGTAACCTTGCCTCCCACCCCCAGGCATCGTCTTCTCGCTGGCGGACCGCTCCAGCTCCTCCACCATCCGGATGGATGCCCTGGCTTTCCTGCAGGGGCTGCTGGGCACAGAGCCGGCTGAGGCCTTCCACCCCCAGCTGCCCGCTCTCCTGCCACCTGTGATGGCCTGCGTGGCTGACCCTTTCTACAAGATCGCAGCCGAGGCCCTGCTGGTGCTCCAGGAGCTGGTGAGGGCCCTGTGGCCGCTGGACGGGCCTCGGCTGCTGGACCCCGAGCCCTACATTGGAGAGATGTCCGCGGCCACCCTGGCACGGCTTCGTGCCACTGACCTGGACCAGGAGGTGAAAGAGCGGGCCATCTCCTGCATGGGCCACCTCGTGGGCCACCTGGGTGACCGGCTCGGGGAGAACCTGGAGCCGTCACTCTTGCTTCTCCTGGACCGCCTGCGGAATGAGATCACCCGGCTTTCTGCCGTCAAGGCGCTGACACTGGTGGCCGTGTCCCCACTGCGGATCGACCTGCAGCCCATACTAGCTGAGGCGCTGCCCATTCTGGCCTCGTTCCTGCGGAAGAACCAGCGGGCGCTGCGGCTGGCCACACTGGCCGCCCTGGCTGCCCTGGCCCAGAGTCAGGGCCTCGGCCTCCTGCCATCCGCCGTGCGAGCCGTGCTGGCCGAGCTGCCCTCCCTTGTCAGTGAGAACGACATGCACGTGGCCCAGCTGGCTGTGGACTTCCTCGCCACCGTGACCCGCGCCCAGCCAGACTCGTTGGCCGAGGTCAGCGGCCCTGTGCTGGCAGAGCTGCTGCGTTTGCTGCGCTCGCCCCTCCTGCCAGCCGGTGTGCTAGCGGCCGCTGAAGGCTTCCTACAGGCCCTGGTGGGGACCCGGCCGCCGTGCGTGGACTACGCCGAGCTCGTCGGCCTGCTCACGGCGCCCGTTTACGAGCAGGTGGCGGACGGCGGGCCCGGCCTGCACAAGCAGGTGTTCCACTCGCTGGCTCGGTGCGTGGCGGCCCTCGCGGTGGCCTGTCCCCAGGAGGTGGCGGGCACAGTCAACCGCCTGGTCTCTGATGCCAGGTCGCCCAGCTCGAGCCCAGGGGTCAAGGTCCTGGCGTTCCTGTCGCTGGCTGAGGTGGGCCAGGTGGCCGGGCCGGGCCCCCAGCAGGAGCTGAAGGCGGTGCTCCTGGAAGCCTTGGGCTCGCCCAGCGAGGACGTGAGGGCGGCTGCCTCCTACGCGCTGGGCCGCGTGGGCGCGGGGAACCTGCCTGACTTCCTGCCCTTCCTGCTGGGGCAGATGGAGGCCGAGCCCCGGCGGCGGTACCTGCTGCTACACTCTCTCCGGGAGGCCCTGGGGGCCGCCCAGCCTGACAGCCTGAAGCCCTACGCCGAGGACATCTGGGCCCTGCTGTTCCAGCGCTGCGAGGGCGCCGAGGAGGGCACCCGGGGGGTGGTGGCCGAGTGCCTCGGGAAGCTGGTCCTTGTGAACCCTCCTTTCCTCCTGCCGCGGCTCCGGAAGCAACTTGCTGCAGGTAGGGGCACGGGTGGGCAAAGGCAGCCCAGATCGGAGGTGGGCAGAGGTCCACATAGGGTGAACTTGTTCAGGTGGTCAGGTCTGAGAGTCACAGTGTTGACAAGGTTCAAGGCAGAGGAGCCATTAAAAACAGTGTTTCCTGAGATTTAAAGGCCTCTGCCTGTGGGACCCTCTGGGATGGAGGGGACAGAATCCTTGATGTGTCCCTCCAACAAATAAACTTTTCACGGTGCCACTTGTTGTGGACAGCAGCCCTGTGCTCCAGGTGAGGGTTAGTAAAGGCAGTTCTCTGAGGGGCCAGAAACGGCAGCCTGCAGAATGCAGCTGTGTCGGGCTAGCATGAGGCAGGAGCAAATGTAAACGTGGGCTAGGATTGGATGCCAGGCCCCGGGTGTGGAGAGGGCCAGGGAAGGGGTGAGGAAGGCAGGTCTTACGTTCTGGGGTTAGGGCGCATCAGGGTGTTCTGCAGCTCAGGGGGGAAGAAAGCGGGCAGGTGGACTGTGGGCTCTTAGGCAGGTGAAAGCCCCTGAGGGCAAAAGGCCTCCAGGCCTTGAGCTAGTCCCCTGGTCCCTGTAGGGTCAGTGCTGTGTTAGTTGACATAATGCAGCCAAAGTGCTTGCTATAGTGGGTGGTACCTAATTAGCACTGCTAGTATCCACTGTTGTTGCTGTGTCAGTGATTCCAGTTAAGCCCTTCCTGGGTTGCTGGTATACAAGCAGCAGCTCTGGGCCCTCACCGCTGTGTGGGCAGGACAACCACGTTGAGGACCTCACCTGTTAACACTGCACAGGGCTCTTCACGAGGAACCTTGGGAGGCAAGAGTCTTGGGATGAGGGGCAGCCCTGCCTTTTCTAAGCTCAGATTTGTTTAGACCCCGTGCCCGCTGTTGAACCAGCTAACCAGTCACATTTCCTATTTACTGCTGGCTGCTGGGATGCTTAGAGCCGAATCAGCGGCCTGCTTCTAGCAAGTTCATAGGACTTTCTAGTTGCCTCTCGCTGCATGCCCCTCACTCTGGTTTCCATCTCACTTTGTCCTTGGCCTCATTTTTCTTAATTCAGTTAATCCTCTTCTATGTGTATTACCTTTATCAGCCACCCTGAATCTTCTTAGGAGCCAGTCAGGATGGAAAGAGAAAGAGGAAAAAACTACAAGTCTGAAGTCAGTAACTCACTCACTCATACCCTAGCATCAAATTGTAAACTTTCTGCTGAGTCTTGAACTGCAGTCTTGGATGGAAACAGCCTTAACCCATTCAGTGCTGTGTGCCGGAGGGGTGGAAACTGCCAATTAATCTCCTTCACCCTAATGGGAAGTGTACTCCCTTCCCTTTCTGCAGCTTCTCTACTCAGAAAGCAAGCAGAAAAGCACAATTAAGTGAGTTCAGCCTGCTTGAAGCATAACTGCTCCCTCCTTGGAGAAGCCCACAGAGAGGGCTCAGAAGCAGCTGGTGAATTCTGGACCTGCTGGGTGACCTTAGACCTGAATTTAACCATTCCAGTCTCTCCTCGTGTAAAATGGAGATTAAGAAGAATTTTTATTATTGTTACTAATATTATATGATTTTTTGTGTGTGTGTGTGGTACGTGGGCCTCTCACTGCTGTGGCCTCTCCCGTTGCGGAGCACAGGCTCCGGACGCGCAGGCTCAGCGGCCATGGCTCACGGCTCCAGCCGCTCCGCGGCATGTGGGATCTTCCCGGACCGGGGCACGAACCCGTGTCCCCTGCATCGGCAGGCGGACTCTCAACCACTGCGCCACCAGGGAAGCCCTATATGATTTTTTATTATTATCAACCAGTGACTAGGATTAATTAATCCTGAGGATTAATTGAGATAATGTGTCTGAAAAATAGGACGCAGCCCCAAGGCCTGGGCAGAGAGGTCTTTCTTGGGCTGGAGCCCTGTCCTGGGTTCTCGTTGTCCGTTCCTGTCCTTGGCGTGGCTGCCTGAGAGCTGGCAGTTTTACGCTCTCAGCCGAAGTAGGAAGAATTCAGGGGAGATTCTGGGCTGCCAAGCAAAGTGGTAGCATCAGCTTCCCCAGAGATGTGCGGGGCGTTTCGTGTGGGGAGGAGACGTGGTTCTGTCTCCCACGGAGGCAAGGGGAGCCTCAGTGCCCTCCGGCCTGCGGGTGTCCGGGACCCGCCGCGCCCGCCCCAAGTGCCCCCTCCCGTCCTGCAGGTCAGCCACACACCCGCTGCACTGTCATCACAGCCCTCAAGTTCCTCATCTCGGACCAGCCGCACCCCATCGACCCCATCCTGAAGACCTTCGTTGGTGAGTGCCCCCGCCCCTCTGCCCCCTTTGGTCACCTCCACCCTGTTCTTGGGCTTGAGCTGATTTTTCTTTTTTTTTTTTTTGATTTTTATTGGAGTATAATTGATTTACAATGCTGTGTTAGTTTCAGGTGCACAGCAAAGTGAATCAGTTATTCCTATATCTCTACCCACTCTTTTTTTAAAGATTCTTTCCCATATAGGCCATTACAGAGTATTGAGTAGAGTTCCCTGTGCTCTACAGTAGGTTCTTATTAGTTATCTATTTTATATATAGGAGTAGGTATACGTCCATCCCAATCTCCCAATTTATCCCTCCCCACCAGCCCCTTGGTAACCATATGTTTGCTTTTGATATTTGTAAGTCTGTTCTTGTTTTGTAGATAAGTTCATTTGTATTGTTTTGTTTTTTATAAATTTATTTATTTATTTTTGGCTGCATCGGGTCTTGGTTGTTGTGCGCAGGCTTTCCCTAGTTGCGGGTAGCGGGGGCTACTCTTCTTTGCGGTGCACGGGCTTCTAGTTGTGATGGCTTCTCTTGTTGCAGAGCACGGGGTCTAGGTGTGTGGGCTTCAGTGGTTGTGGCACGTGGACTCAGTAGTTGTGGCTCGCGGGCTCTAGAGGACAGGCTCGGTAGTTGGGGTGCGTGGGCTTCGCTGCTCCGCGGCACGTGGGATCTTCCTGGACCAGGGCTGGAACCCATGTCCCCTGCATTGGCAGGCGGATTCTTAACCACCGTGCCACCAGGGAAGCCCTTGTATTGTTTTTTAAAATTAGATTCCATGTATGAGCGATATCATACAACATTTGTCTTTCTGTGTCTGATTTACTTCACTCAGTATGACAATCTCTAGGTCCACCCATGTTGCTGCAAATGGCATCATTTTGTTCTTTTTTGTGGCTGAGGAGTATTCCATTGTACACATGCACCACATCTTCTTTATCAATTCGTCTGTTGATGGGCATTTAGGTTGCTTCCATGTCCTGACTGCTGTAAATAGTGCTGCAGTGAACATTGGGGTGCATGTATATTTACAAATTATGGTTTTCTCTGGGTACATGCCCAGTAGCAGGACTGCTGAATCATATGGTAGTTCTGTTTTTAGCTTTTTAAGGAACCTCCATACTGTTTTCCATAGTGGCTGCACCAATGTACATTCCCACCAACAGTGTGGGAGGGTTCCCTTTTCTCCACACCTGTCCCAGCATTTATTGTTTGTAGATTTTTTGATGATGGCCATTCTGACCGGTGTGGCGTGATACCTCATTGTAGTTTTTGTTGTTTTTTTTTTTTTTTGCTGTACGCGGGCCTCTCACCGCTTCTCCCATTGCGGAGCACAGGCTCCAGACACGCAGGCTCAGCGGCCATGGCTCACGGGCCCAGCCGCTCCGCGGCATGTGGGGTCCTCCTGGACCGGGGCACGAACCCGTGTCCCCTGCATCGGCAGGCGGACTCTCAACCACTGTGCCACCAGGGAAGCCCCATGAATAAGTATTTTTAAGCCTATTGAAATATTTTCTTCCTCATCAAATTTTTGCCCACTACATTTTGCATCCATTGTGGTTTCTTGCCTGAATAAATGATTACTGACAGTTGCTAAATGACAACTTTCTAATTCCAGCATTCCTCCCATATTTATTAGTTTGCATTTTGTTCTCAGAAATAACTTTTCCTTTTCCCCCATTTATTTATTCATTGATTTGTTCATATCATTACAGACTCAGGGATTTGTATTTCACTCAATGGGTTATAATCTATTACTGTCTTTAATTTATTTTGATTCCCAAGATTGTCTCACATTTAGCCAGTGGGAGCCCTTCAAGCTGCTGCTTATGTTCTGTTGATATGTTTCCATCATTCTTTGAGCATCTCCTTACCTTTTGGCATGATAAGGTGCTCCCGACCCATCTTGAACCTTTCCTGCCCCAGCCCTGGAATCAACCATTTCTCCAAGGAGCCTGATTCCTTTTAGTGGAGAATAGTATTCAGAATCCAAGATCTGAGCACTAGGTGTGCTCATTGCTACTGGGGTGCCATTACTTCGAGGCCCTCTCAGCAGACAGAATCAGGAAATCTAAGTATGTATGACTTTACGTACATAGTCAGACACACATATATATTCCAGTCCAACACCACAGGGTTCATGCTAGCCTTTTCCCTTTCCATATACCCTTCCGTTACAGGAGAAACCCAGCTCCTGAGATATTTATTCACTTAATCCTGGAATACACAGAAGGTAGTCATGAGAATTGCTAACCCTTATCTGTGAAAAATCAGTATTCGTTTATAATTTTGTCTTTAGCCTGAGGGCATCTTGTCACAGTGCTTTGGAAGTTACTTAGGTGAGTTGTTTTCCCCTTCATAACCTGGGTGGTTATATTAATCATTTGAAATTCAGTTGGTTTTTTTTTTAGGGATCCCTCCCATTCTTGATTTTATTTATTTATTGAATATATAAGACATTAACATAGTTATTAAAAAGTCTAACCTATAAGAAAAGAAATGCTGTGTGATTTTGTGTAAGTCTCTTCACCTCTCTTATCTTCAGCATTCTCATCTGAAATAAAATCAAGTTAACATTTATAGAGTCCTCACTTGGTGCTCTGCTGTGTGCTTTGTAGACATCACCACATTTTTAATCCTAAAACCAGTCCTACAGTGTAGGTACTGCTGTTACACCCATTTTACAGTTGAGGACATTGAGGCAGGTGCCACAGTTAGGACGTGGTCAAGCCTGGATCTGAACCCAGGCCAGACTCAAGTCTACATTCTTATCTGGACTTCGAAGGTTTGTTGTGCAGAGTAGATGCTCAGAACACATTTGTCCCGGTCCAGCCAGGTCTGCACGGCTCCCGTTAACCAGATAAGCACGGTGGGGTGGGGGTGGTTTGTGTTTGGCTGTGCTGCCCCCCACACCACCTCTGGTCTTTCCGCCAGGAGAGTTCATGGAGAGCCTGCAGGACCCAGACCTGAATGTGCGCCGGGCCACCCTGGCTTTCTTCAACTCCGCCGTGCACAACAAGCCCTCACTGGTCCGCGACCTGCTGGACGACATCCTGCCCCTCCTCTACCAGGAGACGAAGATCCGCCGGGACCTCATCCGAGAGGTGAAGCCGTGGGAGGACCGAGCCGGGAGCCCTTGGGTCTGACTCCTGCGGCTGGGGCCAGGGTTAGGGGTCAAGCTCATCAGAGCAGGTCCGGCCCACAGGGTCAGGTTTGCCCCTCCACTTCCCAGCTGTGTGACCCTGGCCGGGGCAACGCGATCCTCTCTAAACCTCAGTTTCTCCTCACGGACAAAGGGAGGGAAATAACCATGTCCACATTATAGGGTTGTTGAGAAGATTTTTAATGAGTTAAATCCTACAAGTGCTCAGAACTGCTCCTGGCATGCAGTCGGTGCTCAGTAAATGTCAGCAACTCTTGGTTGTTTTTTTGTTTTGTTTTGTTTTTTTTGCGGTACACGGGCCTCTCACTGTTGTGGCCTCTCCCGTTGCGGAGCATAGGCTCTGGACGCGCAGGCTCAGCGGCCATGGCTCACGGGCCCAGCCGCTCCGCGGCATGTGCGATCTTCCCGGACCAGGGCACGAACCTGCGTCCCCTGCATCGGCAGGAGGACTCGCAACCACTGCGCCACCAGGGAAGCCCCAGCAACTCTTGTTATCACTCAACATTCAGCAGGTGTTCATGGAGCACCAGCCCTGCGTCCAGGCACCAGGGAGCTCATGGCCTCCTGAAGGAGACGGAGGGATACCCTCTCTGCTGATTATTTAAGTTACTTAGAGCACTTGGTGAAGTTAGGATTTAAGAGGCAGAGATTAAAAGTGATTGAACAGCCAAGTCATTGCACGATATAATGAGAAGAGCTGAACCACCTGGCATTGCTGAGGAGGGTGTGACTCTGTTTAGAGGGGTTAGGAAAGTTTTCCAAAAGGAGGGGACATTTGAGCTGGGCTTTGAGGGGTAAGAAGGAGTTACCATTAAGAGCAGAGCCTTCTGGTTATAACTTCAGAGAGACCTGGGGTTTTAATTCTGGTTGAGCTATTTACTAGCTTGGGCTAGTGTCCTTGGGCAAGTTAGTTAACCTTTCTGAGCCTTAGTTTCCTCATATATTAAATGGAGTTAATAGTAACACTCTCTTCCTGGGACTGTTGAATGAGTAAAATGTCATCTGTCAAGCACTCAGCACAGTGCCTGGCACATCATAACTGCTCAGTAGATTCTAATCATTGTAATTATAATTATTGTTACTATTATTATCAAAAGGCATCATGGGCTGAGCAAAGGCATGGAGACTTAAGGGTCTAAGGCATGATTTGGGGATGGGACGCAGTACTGAACAGCAGAGGGGGAGGGGTGCAGCAGGAACCTGGGAAGGTGTCCTTATGCCCTGGGGTCACAGCCCCCAGCCCGCTGTCATCCCTCCCTCCTGCAGGTGGAGATGGGGCCCTTTAAGCACACGGTGGACGATGGGCTGGATGTGCGGAAGGCAGCCTTCGAGTGCATGTACTCGCTGCTCGAGAGCTGCCTGGGCCAGCTGGACATCTGCGAGTTCCTGAACCACGTGGAGGACGGCCTGAAGGACCACTACGACATCCGGGTAGGACGAGCCCCCTGCCGGACCCAGGCCCACTCCGCAGCGGGAGGACAGCCAGGCGCCACAGGGCCCACTTCTTGTTTGTCCCCCACCCCTGCCCCAGGCGCCCCCGTGAAAACAGCTGCTTTGTTCTTTAACAATAAGAAAAAGAACCCACGTCTCACACCTTTGGTGGGAGTCTACACTGGGCAAGCTCTTGGGAGGATGGTTTGACCAGAACTAGAAAAATGTAGAATTTAGAAACATTTTATTTTTTTGGGGGGGGGGGATTTTTTTTAACATCTTTATTGGAGTATAATTTCTTTACAATGGTGTGTTAGTTTCTGCTTTATAACAAAGTGAATCAGCTATACAAATACATATATCCCCATACCTTAGAAACATTTTAAAATTTAGAATTCTTAGACACTCCATGAACTGACTTCATGGAACTGACTCAAAAATACAAATACATTCAGAGTTTTATGTGAGAGATGGTTCTCCACAGCTTTCTGGGAGTTGGGAAAGGCTGGCAGCTACCAAAATGTCCACTCATGGGGAGCTGGCTCAGTAAGCCGGGTACCTCCAGCCATGGATGGGATCCTGGCAGCATTACAAGGACGGAGAGGGATCTCTGTGCTGGCATGGAAGGTGGCCAAGACTCACTGTTAGGTGATAAGTGAGTTGTAGAAGTTTGGGCCATTTTTTTATTACCTGTGAGGGAGACAGGTTTTACTTTCTATCCTTGTAGCTTTTTAAAATACATACAATGAACATGAATCATTTTTGTAACAAAAAACCAGTGTAAAATAATCAAAAGGAATTATGCTTGTCTTAAAGGGTTTAGACAATCTAAAAGTGAATAGGAAAGTGAGTAGTAATCGCCAAAAAGTTCCACTCCACCTAGAGAGAACCACTGTTGTAAATCTCAGTCTTTCCCGGGAAAATGCACAGAAACATTCCTTAATTTCGTCAACCAATATCTGGTGAGTGCCAGTACACACAGGTCAGTGTGGCAGGCAGGCAGCCTGGCTGCTAGAGCTTGGGCTTGAGCTCCAGACCTCTGCTTTTCCCCAGGGCCTGCTCCTTTCTGTCCTGGGCCATTTCACCAAGAACTGTCTCCTTCCTCCTGGGCAGATGCTGACCTTCATCATGCTCGCCCGACTAGCTACCCTGTGTCCTGTGCCTGTCCTGCAGAGGGTGGACCGGCTCATCGAGCCCCTCAGGGCCACCTGTACCGCTAAGGTAAGCCCCCTGCCAAGCCCTGGGCGCACCGGCCGGGTTCTCTGCAGATCGTTCATGGTTACTGTTTACTGAGAATCTCCTGCAGTACAGGTGGTGTATGAAGTGCTTTATTTGATCATTATCATTGCCCTACAGAGTACTTATTCTTAGCATTATACACGCAGGGAAACAAAGGTTCAGAGAGGTTAAGTTATTGACTGAGGCTACACAGTTAGTAAATTGCAGAGCTGGGATTCAAATCTAGCTCTTTCTTTCACTCATTAAACACTTCCTGAGGGTTGGGCCTTGTGCAAGGTACTAGGGATGCAACATTGAACATGATGGACTCCCTCCTCTCACATCCTAATTGGGAAACTGAGTCAGACCCTTAGAAAGATAGAATCACTGACTGATTCATTGATTGGTATAGGGCAGTTAGCCTGGAGTGCCTCAAGGTCCGGGGAGGATCTGGGGCAGAAGGCTCACGGAAAGCTGTCACGTGGAGAACAGAGCCTATCACACCTAGTAAATGCCTGCTGAATGCAAAACTAATTTGGGTTTTGGAAGAGTAGGAATTAACCAAGAAGAAAGCAGAGTATTTTAGATTGGAGCTTAAAGAGGGGTCACAGCTCTTAGGGGGCAGAGCCGTTTGAACCCAGGACCGTCCAGCCCCAATGCCAAACTTTTCACCTCTACCTGAGCCTCTTCGGGGAAGGGCCCGAGTGTTGTCTGGGCTGAGTGTCCTGAGAGCAGAGCAGAAGGGATCTGGACTTTATTCCAGAAGCAGTGGGGAAATTCCTGCGATTCTGTGAATAAGCGGGAGAGGGAGGGGATAAAGCAGTGGAACGCAGGCGAGGCAGCTTTGGAAGTCTACTCCCCAGCCTGTCTGCACAATGGGTGGCAGAGGCAAGGACTTGACTGGGGGTAAGAGGCCAGCTAGAAGGCTGTCACAGCAACCCATTCTTGAAGTCCAATGGTGCCAAGAGCCTGCTTTAAGCGCAGTAAATAAAGATAGGAGATGGCGCATGAGCTGGGGAGGATGACAGGTGACCAGGGAAATGCAAGGCCGTGTTCAATAAAGGATGGCTCGTTGTTCATTGCTCCCCACCTTAGGTCAAAGCTGGTTCTGTGAAACAGGAGTTTGAGAAGCAAGATGAACTGAAGCGCTCCGCGATGAGGGCAGTGGCCGCCCTGCTGACCATCCCAGAAGTGGGGAAGAGCCCCATCATGGCTGACTTCTCGTCCCAAATTCGATCCAACCCCGAGCTGGCCACCCTCTTTGAAAGCATCCAGAAGGATTCTGCTTCAGCCCCCAGCACAGACTGTATGGAGCTCAGCTAGTGCCCCACCCCACCCACTGGGGACCCTAACTCACAAGGAGGCCCACTGAAGCCAGAGCCTCACCCTCCCAGCACCACAGGCCTCTAACTTTTGCCCCTTATCCATCTCACTGGGGCCCTCCCTCTCCTGGTTGGGCACCTTCTCCAGGGACCCCAGTCAGAGCTGCAAGGCTGCCAACAGTTGGGCCCTTTTAACTCAGGACAGTTATTCAAAGCGGGTGTGGTAGTTCTTCCAAAGCTTCCACGGAAGATGGATGTGACTTCACACAGGTCAGCCTGGCTCCTTCAAACTGGGGGTCCCAGCCTCAGCGAGTACTTAGTATTTAGAAATACTTGTGCTCACAGCTGCAAAAAGCTTAGGAGGCAGCCGGATGCCTTCCTCCCCGCTGTCCTAGATGCGCCATTCACACTGCTCCCACGTTTTCACCTGATCCGATGTGCCAAAAATTAGTGCTTTGGCTGGGCATCTTAAACTCAGGTACCTCTCAGAGCTATTCACACTCTAGAATCCAAAATGCTTTCTTTCTCATTGGCAGTGATAAACCAGGAATGTGTATTATTTTTGCAGAGGCTGGTGAGTGGGGTAGGGAATTAGATGTAATGTTTTTTTCTAATCCCGAAACTCTTAGGTGGCAAACTGAGAGACAGGAAAGCACAAATGAAAAAGTACAAACCACCTATCATGTCCCCCCATCGAGGTGTAACCAGGTGGTTTGTGAACATGTCCCTTCTAGTTTTTAGTATCAAGGACACAGAAACATTAAGCGACAGGCCAAAGAATTTTCTGCTATCCCAGGTTAATAAAGGACAGATCCTCAACTGTTACTGTTTTCTCCACACAATTCCTCTACTCTGTAGTCAAGACTATCAGAATGCTCCCCACGTCAATTCAAAGAAGTCACACAATGACCAACAATTTACTCAAACGTTTCAGACTGAGTTTTGAACAGGAGCGAATCTGTAAGACATTTATCTACTGAACTAAGGGCCTTAAATCCAACCTTGTGCTATAGAGTGCCACGTGCCCTGTTCCTTGTGACCTGTGCTGCCACTTAATAGTACCATGTCTTGGAAAAATGGCCTCTTAGCCTCAAAAAACAGCTGAATTCTAGGTACTGTTGACTAAGGTCTAGGACTGTAGTTGAAAAGGAAACTTGATTGTCCTCAATCTTCACAAGAACCACACAGGGTAATTCCTCACTTTATAAAGTGAGGCTAAAAATGACTACTTGCTCCAAGATGCAAGGTCCTTCACCAGGGGTCTCAGAACCTACCGTGGTCTGAGGGCCACATCTTCCTGAGCCCACCTGGAGCTGACCAAGGCTGCTCTGGGCACCTGAGGCCTGGGCCCCATGAAGGAAGGATCACGTATCCTTTACAAACGCCTTCCAAACAGAAGGTTCCATAGAGCACAAACAGGCAAAAGAGCGATCTCTGTGACAAGCTGTCAAACAAACTGAAGAGTAAAACCAAGGGGGAAATGCCAGATGGCCGTTTTACGGTTTTATTAAACAAAACTTGCACACGAGCTGTCTATTCATTTTCTTCGCTGCGCAGCCTGGCATTGGGATTGGTGACTCTGATGGCCAGCTGGGCTGCTCTCTCCACAATGGCTTTGCGGTTCTTGGAGGAGACGTTGTGCGCAATCTCAGCACAGTAAGACCTGGAAGAGAATCGGTACGTAAGGAGGCCATCCTGGAAAATACACTTATGTGTTCCACCGGGAAGGCAATAGCCCTGGTCACTCTGCTTCCAGAGCTACAGCACTGAAGTGGGGGGAGCTGCTAACTCCCCTAATTCCACGGCACTAGCAACACGGCTCTGAAGTGTTCCCTGGTAATGATCCCTCTCGTTTAACCCTCCCAGCGGCCTTGTAATCCAGGTAGCACCTCCATTTTACAGACGAGGAAACCAAGGCCCACAAAGTGGAGGTGAATTCCCAAGTCACACACAGGCAGGATTGCTCAGCCCCAGACTCCAGGTTCAAAGGTTCTCCCTCAGTCCTTTGAACCAGCCTGCCCAGCTCAAGGCAGTCTCAGGGAGCTCGGACTTGCCCATGAAAAGCTTTGCTTCTGCAAAGCAACCAACAGCAAAGCCCAACAGCCTGATTAAGCCAAGGGCTCACCAGCCCAGACCGTAAACATTTTACCAGTTTGCTGCAGACAAAATCTTGAAAAGTAACAATACCTAAACTCACCCAGTGAATGACAACACCTAACATTTCCTGAGCTGGTGCCAGGTACCGTTCTATTCATTCCTTCACAGCCACACCACACCCCAGTTTGACAACAGATTGGCCTAATAAGCACATTTCAGTAAGGAAGTGATTTATGAAGCCATCAACACTGAATTAAGAAGACACTCTACCCCAGGAGGAATTTCAGCAGAGAGAGGAGTAAGACTAGGGAGTGATTAAGGCAGTGGGCACAGTTCTTTTTAAGAACTCTGCAGGAAAACAGCTTCAAAGCAAGAGAAAAACCAATCCAGACAGAGAACTACTTCTGTTTTATGTAAAGAAGTCCACTCAAGTCCAATATCTTAAAACATTTCCCCAATCTTTATTTCCAAGGAGACTTAAGTTGCATCATACTTTTTTCATTTTTCAAAAACTCCCCAAGTCCTCATCCATGTGTATTTAATAATCACAATCACACTGCACATACTTCAAATACTTTCCCCTCTGCTTGGGCATTTTCCATACATGACAACTGTTTTTAACGTACACACAACATTCCAGCCGGCGCTTGTAACCCCACCATTCACCAATTACACATAGTGCAGTTACTGCTGCAATGATCAGCTTACAGTTTCCCTACTTTTCAATTATTTCAAGATAAGTGCCCAGAAATGGAACTTGTGAATTAAATTAGATCCAGAGTATTTCTGTGCCTCTTGATACAAACTGCCAAGCTGCTATTAAAAAGACTTGACTTATGGCAACCAACTACATCTGCACAGCAATCACCTTTGCTACACAAAAGATATTAAACTGCATCTTTCTGTCACAATTCTCTATCAACCTGCTTACTGCAGTTTGGGCATACAACATTAATTCCTATGCTCATCCTTTCTAAAGAGTATCTGCAGCATTTCAATGCCTGGCTAGATTTCTGAAAGTGAGAATAATGGTCGTTTATTACTTGTGTCTACAATTACTACAGGTAAAAGATCTTTGTAAACATACGTACACACAGATGTTACTGGTCACTCTCTCCATGTCCTTTCTAACTCACCAAGAAAACGCAGGTTTTTTAGCTCCTGTTTAACAGGAAGGGAAGAAAACAAACTGTCCTCTGCTTAACCAAAAATTACCATTCCCCCCAATCCAGATTAAAATTGTGTCTAAATCACTACCCATGAGAAATCTTTTCTCATCCCACTGCCCCAGTCTGGCCCTAAGCAGACCAAAAGTCTCTTACACACAGAGCTCGCCAACTGTCTAAATTTCTCAAAACGCTAAAATAATGCTGTGAACCTCCATACCCTCTTGCACCCCTACAACTCTGTGTAAGCTGTCCTCTCTGCCTGCAGCCTTCCCCCCATTTCTCCACTTCAGATCACAGCCCAAAATGAGGCAGCAATTCCTCTACTCCTATAGCCTTCTGAAGATACCTGTGGCCACAGTGTAAAGTGTCCCTTAGATCTGAGGCTACATTTCATCCCCCCCCCATCCCCGGCATAAGTAATGTTCTGAAAATGACTGCCAGAGGCTACGGCAGGAGCCGCGCTGTCAAGCTCAAGCAAAGCCACTTTTACTCTCTTCCGGTCCTGGTCTCTACACTTTTCAGGACAGCTCCCAACCCACATCTCTCCAGCAAAGCAAGCACTCTGCAGTCCCCAACAAGCATCACCCAAGCTCCTGAGGACACAGCACTCCTCCAGATGCGTTCCAGAAGGTCCAGAGTCCCTGCCCAAACTGCTCACACACGCAGGCTTCTGACACCTGAACCCAGATGTGGGACCCAGCTCACTTGTTGCACATCAGCAGCACTTCAAGCTCCTTGACGTTGTGGACCAGGAACTTCCGGAAGCCGCTGGGCAGCATGTGCTTTGTTTTCTTGTTGCTCCCGTAACCGATGTTGGGCATCAAGATCTGGCCCTTGAATCTCCTGCGCACCCTGTTGTCAATGCCTCTGGGTTTCCGCCAGTTCCGCTGAAAGAAAACACATGGTTAGTGTCTGTGAAGACGCCAACTCTTCCTTTCGGAGAAAAAAGGGACCAGATGAAAAGGAAACATGCCGAACAGTAGTTGTCTTCATGGAACAGGATTTCACTACATTTTTTCTGGTGGAAAAAAATAGGAGCTCCTGCATCTCACCGGCAGGAATACAGATCCAAACTCACACTCCTTCCAAGCAAAGGAAAAGCAGACTACATACCCATGGGATGCGAGGAGACCATGTATAAAGTAAGGTGAAAAGCATGGCTTTTAACATCGCAATCAACACCTAAGTTTTCTCGTCTATGAAATAAGCGTAATCTACCTCTCATATTGTCGTAAGGCCACCTGAAATATAACAAATATAAGCCTCTAGACACCTCAAAACAGGCAAGTGTCCCTTGCCATTTAAATTTCAATTTACACATCAAGAGACTGAGTGCCAATAAGGCAGAGACACCTGGGATTCTAGAGAACTCTACCACCAGCCACAGACCAGTTCACCTACCAAAGGTCATCTGAGTTGGGGATGTGAGAAACCCAACAGCCTGTTTAGGAACCCCTTTCTTCACCCCAACACACACTTCCGTCCTGGGCCACACACCTTAATTTTGACATATCGGTCTGACTGGTGCCGGATGAACTTCTTGGTCCTCTTTTTGACGATCTTGGGCTTCACGAGGGGTCTGAGGGCAGCCATGATGCCTTCAAGAAAGAGGCAAGAGACCATGTCAAAGATGAGTCTTGGAAGGAGGCTTTCCCACCCTGCCTGGGGCCTGTTGCAGAGTATCTTCCAATCACCAGCTACGGAGCAAACTGGGAATGGAATGGGTACCTCTGCCAGGCTTGCTTTCCCTCCCGACTCCGAAGCTGGCAGAATACTAGCCATTCTCCAGACGCGGTCCTGGGAGGTCAGGGGTCACCTTGCCCAGTCAAAACCAAGAAAGAATGCCGACAGCTAACCGAAAACAAATTAACCACAAAGGGAAATTTTGCAAAGGAGCAGCAAATCCCATTCTACAAAGTGTCCCGGCCCGGAGATGGCCCAATTGCAGGCTTTGGGCAATCTTCACGAACCTGAATCTCAGTTTTCTCACCTTTTAAATGGAGATATTGCACACTGAACACCTGCAGTGCGCGGACCACAAGAGATGTACAGTAAAGAGAAACCTGTAATTCCCCTAGGGTGCTGCTGCTCTATGACACCCTCAAAAGATACACAAAACCGTCATGTGCTTCTAAAATGCCTCCAAGCCTGGGAACGTTCTGTTCCACCTGACCATCATCCGAATGCCAGCTTTAAAAAGTTACGTTCCTCAAGATGCCCTTTTCGGCTACCTTATCTTTTATACCCCAGCACCCTTTTTGTTCTCTTCACGGCCACCAATTTCTTTGTTGAGCACACAGCAGTTACTTAATAAATCTGTCCAATAAATGAACTTCCCCCGACCCCCAATGATTTCCTCGAAGACCAGGATGTGGCTTCACGTTCCCAGAGATCCTGACCCCGCTACCAGAATTTCGGTCAATTGAATTATTCGACTCGCAGCTCGATTTTTTTGTTTTTTTGGCAGTTCCGCCGCAGAGGCAACCCCAGAGCCAAAAACTGAAAAGGAGGGAGCGTGGAGCAGCGGACATAGAAGAATACACGTGGGCAGACATCGCTGAGCGAGGTGTCCCAGGGCCGTAAGGCCGGAACCCCCTCAGTCTTGCCACGGCCCCCAGGAGCCCCCTTAGTCTAGCCCCAACCGGCGCCCTGCGCCCCCAGGACTCCAACAAGCTGTCCGCAGCTCTGACCCCAGGCGGCCCCCGTAGGAGAGCAAGCGGCCCTGGGAAGCGAAGCCATCACCCTCCAGGCCGCTTCGCTCTGTGCCTGTAGGTGGTCCAGCCAACCGACAAGAGCCATGCCCACCCAGACGAGTGCTCGGAAGGACGGGCCTCTTTGGCAGGGAGCGATGGGGCCAAATGGAGACCGCAGAGACGAGGATGGCTAACGATTAACACTCACCGAGTACTAGATGGCGGCCACCTCCGCAGGCACCGCCGAGGAAAAGAGGGGAAGTTAACGCGCGAGGCTGATGGGACTTCACCTTTGGGTCCTGGCAGGGAAAAGGAGAGCACTTTCGGCTTCTGGTCCTTCAAAGATACTATAGACACGCCAGAGAAATAATAGTGAAAAAATTCGAGGATACTTGTGTTTTCCTAGATGTTAATATCTAGGAGTAGCGCTAAAATTTTCATGCCTGCCGTTGGGACTACGTAAAAATTTGGAATTTTTTTTTTGAGCTCTTAAGACCTGGTGAGGAGGCATCCACTTCCGCCAGGAATTGAAGCCGCCCCTCCGGAGGATAATCCAGCTTTTAGAATACTGCCTCCCGCGTTTCTTCTTCCGAAGTGCGCCTCTTAGTGGCCAGGAGGGAACAAAACAGCGACATTTTAATAATTCTCTCACGTGAATTTATAGAGTAAACAGCAATGAGACTGTAACAGCTCTCGTTCAGTGGGCCTCGCACAGTTCCATGAGGTAGTTCTATTAGTTTTCCCATTTTACATATGTAGAGAGTGAAGTATGGAGATTTGACGCCAAAAAAAAAAAAAAAAAAATCCACACTTCTAACCATTAGGCTAGACTGCCTCATTTTTAATTGTTCTTTGTTTTAGTTTAGCTTTTATTTTTATTGTTTTTTGCGGTACGCGGGCCTCTCACTGCTGTGGCCTCTCCTGTTGCGGAGCACAGGCTCCGGACGCGCAGGCTCAGCGGCCATGGCTCACGGGCCCAGCCGCTCCACGGCACGTGGGATCCTCCCGGACCGGGGCACAAACCCGTGTCCCCTGCATCGGCAGGCGGACTCTCAACCACTGCGCCACCAGGGAAGCCCTAGCTTTTGTTTTGAAGGTTATTGTGAAAATCAAATTTCAAGAGAGGAAAAAAAAAAAAAAACGGAGCCCGAACACGATAGGGATGTCATGTCATCCATCAGTGATCTGTGGTAGAGTAGTTTCAGGGCCAGATGGAGACAGAAGCTGAAGTGGATGGTGTTGTTGACTTCGTAATGGGTGAGAAGGGAAGGGAGCAAGTGTTGACAACTCCTTCGTGAGATTTTGACTGTGAAGGGGAGTTTGAGGAGAGCCAGAGACATGAAATGTGAAATGTGAAGGGAATGTCTTGTCCAAGATCACACAGCTGGCATGCCGTAGGGTTGAGACTGCACCACACCTCACGAGACTGCGCCACGCCTCACGAATCCTGCTTGCCCTGTGGGCTGTGGAAGTCAACTGGGATGCTGAGCACAGAGGCACTGTGCTAACAGCAGCCCACAGGGTGTGTGTTGTGAAGGAAAATGTCTTGATGTGGGGGTCAGGTGGGCGAATCAGGGGAAGGGCTCACGAACCAGTGTGCTTGCACTTGTGAAAGGCCCAAGAGTTTTGGAAGTAGTGACTCAAATGGCTCATTCTTTGGGGGATGAGGGACACTTATTTCAAGAGAAGGGCACAGGGGTACCCACATTGCCTGCTGCTTCCTGGTGGGCCCTGAGATCCAGGATGAGAGGCTGGAGGTGCCATGCAGGCATCCCCGTCAAAACCCCAGGCAATGTGTGTTTTTTTCCCAGGCTCAGGACCCCAGCTTGCCAACATCCCTCTGGCCACAGCTCCTGAGCAGGAAATCACATCAGCTGTATCACAGGTGACATGAGAAAAACTCCAACGTGGTTTATTTCAAAAGGACAGAGGTCAGGAGAGGGAAATGCTCAAAACCCACATCTCTCCCTGGACACATCCACTCTCTGACACACTGCACACTTTGAGTTTGGAGAGAGCTGGCCCGGGCCTTCCCACTGAAACGACTTCTGTTTGGTTCTTTGATACCGTCCCTGTGTCTACGGCTCTGGGCTGCTAGCTATACTGGCCCCCGGCCCAGGATGGCTAGGTTTGGTGACACTTGGGCCAGTCCAGTTGATGTGGTAGATCTTGGGGGCATCGTAATAGGCATAGGTCATGTAGTTCATGTCTTTAATGGGCCACCAGTGGTCGGGATGGTAGGTGGCTGAGTAGGCCTGGGACCGGTGTTGGACACAACTGAAGAGCGCCAGGCTCCGGTCCACGGTCACAGTGGGCAGGTAGAGCTTCAGCTTGTCCAGGAGGTGACCCGGCCAGAAGAAATTGGGATGGGTTAGCTGCGGACCACTGGGCCTCTTCGCCTTCAGCTTCCTGGAGAAGGAGAAGACACTGGGACGGTTGTCATGGAGACAGGTGGCGGCTGGGGCTGCTTCCCAGCGGAGCCCACCCGCTGTGAGCAGAGTGGAGGTGCAGCACCGTGCTAAGCACTCTAGTACTCAGCCCTCCCGACAGTGCTGTGCGGTGGGCTCTATTGTCCCATCTGCCTCACCAGCGAGGACCCGGAGGCCTAAGGAGGCTGAGTTATTTCTCCAAGACCACACAAGCCAGCAAGTGGCAGGGCACAGGCTTGAGTGCCAGTCTGCTGCCTCTAAACCCAAACTCTTAAGTGCACACTGTCTGCTCTGCAGAGGCATTTTAATGTGCTGTTCGAAATACAGCCTCTGGAGCCAGCACAGCTGGGTCCGAATCCCTGCTCCACCACTTAATAGAGATGTGACTTTGAGCAAGATAGTCAAACTTCCTGTACCTCAGTTTCCTCTTTTGCAAAATGGGAATGCTAAGAGTAACTTCATAGGGTTGTTGAGAGGATTTACGTGAGCTAAAATCTGGAGAGCAGTGTCTGCCTAGCACTCCTAAGTGTCATTTTATGCCCCTCAGCTCCTGGGCACTGAGTCCCAGGTGCAGTGCTGCCGTGTACCCTGCAACATGCGAGTCCTGGGCACCTTCCTCCTACCCGCCCCCCTCCCAGAGATAGATGATCACTACGGACCTGGTGAATTCCTCAAACTTCTTAAAGCTGACTTTCTTGACTTTCTTCAGCATGTTCCTAGTGGAGAAGAGAGAGAGAGGTACCTTTTCAGGAGACAGGAAATCCAGGTCAGTGGGGCTTTGGGGAGTAGGTCAGTGTGACAGGGGGTCCACTTCTGAGTCCAGACCAGAGCTCTGAAAGGAGAACTTCTTCTACCTGGGTGGGGCCCTGACTCTGTCCCCCATGCTCCAGTGGAACACACAGTGCGCTGGGGTGTCTAGACCTCTGGGCCCCTATTGGTCAGGCAGACAGGATGACAGCCCTGGGCTCAAGGCCTGGCTGGCTGGGTGACTTGGGGCAAGTCACTCCCCTTGTGGAGCCTCGGGTTTCTCATTTCCCAGCACAGAGACCTCCCAGATGGTTATGAGACATGCTCGGTAATCTGAGTCCTTTTGGGGCCCCTGACTCCCACTTGCCTTCCAGAGCTGAATCCAGCCTTGAGGACAAGGGTGGTGAAAGCTAACGCCCCAAACCTCAGGCCTGGCAGACATCACTAATCACCGCAGCACACTTTCCCAGCAGACATCACTAATCACCGCAGCACACTTTCCCAGCAAGCCTGCGTCTGGCTCCAGCATCTTTCACAATGCATTCAAAGAAGCCAATGAAACCAGTCCACCCCTGCCCCGAGGGACATCTATCCTTTATAACTGTGGCCCACCTAAGCAGGACAAAAGTCACTTTCTCAGGTTCCCTAGGTTCATGGCTCAGGAACTGGTGGCAGCCACTCAGGGGCTGGAAGGCAGTCACCAGGGGATCAGAAAGGACTCTCTAGGCCACCACCTGCCCTGCTCATGCTCAGCTCTTCCCAACCAGGGCTGTAGACAGCCCCACCTGCAGACCTAGCCCACTCCTGCACTGGAGAACGCCATGACGGGGCAGGCTAAAACAACAACAACAATCAGTGCTCGAGTGCTAACTGCTAAGAAGCTTACTTGCATTTCTCATTGGTCCTCACTGTGTGTGGTATAGCTGTTGTGCCCATTTTACAGATGAACATACTGAGGCTCGGTGAGTAAGGTAGCTTGTCCATTTAACCGCTGGCCTGTTGGATTTCCACTCGGCTCTGCTACATCCCACCCCCGCTGTTCTGGCCAGACTACCCTAGCAGGCAGCTGGCAGTGACCTACGGTGTGGTTCCGTCTTGGGCCCCTCCCCCCCTCATGGTATCTGGTCAGCTGCCCCCTCCTCCCGCACTCTGCAGGGATGCTGCCGTTCTCCAGTCTGCAGTCACCACTGATGCTCGTTCATAGCCTGCCCTCGGGTCAACCTCCTGACAAAGGAGGACATTTTCTTAGAGAGGACTTGGGATCTGACGGTCAGGGGGAGGCCCCAGTGCAGAGTTCTGTTCTCCTCCTGGGGGGCTGCAAGCCCACCTTTTGCCAGAGAAGGCAGGACAGAGAAGGGGCTGCCATCACTGTCCTTTGCAGGGGCCCTGACACCCAGCCCATAATTTGTGAAGGGTCCTCCCCCCCATTTCTCTAAGAAGTCCCTCTTTTTAACCTTTTCCAGAGAGCTTGGGGTCACATAGGATGTGGTCAGGAGGGTGGCTGTGTGGGAACGAGGCAAGGCGGCTGCAGAGACACGTGCCTGGGGACACGTGGCCAGTCCATGGTGATCAGTTGGGTTGGACATGCCAGGTTAGGACACAGACACTGGCACAACGTGACCCCCAGCCCCCCAGCAAAGGGGCAGCAGTGGGACAGGAGCACAGGCAGGGGAGGAGGGGGCCGACACTCAGCTTGTCAGGCTTCTGAGCCACAGGTTTGGAAACGCCCTGGGATCGGAGCAGGGCCTGGTTCGGACTGAAGATCTTCAGGTCCGAGTAGTAGCCTCCCGGTTGCCGGATTGGACGCACCTGGTCCTTCTGGAAAATGATCTTGTCCCCCGGGTACAGCAGGGCTGTGAGCAGCAAGAGAAATACGGCCTGTCAGCCCAAGACCCCTCCCCATACCGAGCCTTTGGGGCAGAGCGGGGGGTTTGTCTATTTGTTTTAACAAATTCACATTTTTGCTTGAAAAGATTTTTCTTATATACATTAAAAAAATTTTTATTGTTAAATCACTGTAGATTCACAGCACGTTGCAAACAGTAGTGCAGAGCGTCCCCCAGGCCCTCTCCCAGCCTCCCCTACGGTGGTGTGTGCATCACCACAGCACGCTGTCGGGAGGCGCGGCTGGCGCGGTACCGCTCACAGGACCACAGGTGAGGGTGCCTGTTCACAGCTAGGGCAGCAGTGGCCCCGAGGCCTGGGGGTAGTTAGGACGGAGCGCTGCCCTACACCCCACTCTGCAGGGGCGTCCTGGTCAGAAGTCCAGGAGGAGGACGGGAGGGCTCACCCAAGACTTCACTAGATTAACTTAGACCCAGTCGCTGGCAGTTTTCTCCTCGTAAAGAACGTAAGAAGCACTGGGCTGGGGCTCCGCCCTCCTGCAGCTGCTGAGCAGGGCTTGTCCTAAGATGGTGACACACAAACATCTCATGTTCTGGACACAGTGATGGAGGGTTATTCTCCAGGTTATTAATGCTGGTTATTGGGGCGGGGAGGGCAGGGATTGCGGAGCTGAGAAGGGAAGGGAGGGAAGGAGGAGACGTGCCATGTCAACATTTTTTAAAGGTTTAAATGATTTTTGAAAACTACATTAAAAAAAAAATATATATATATATATATATAGGGGCTTCCTTGGTGTCTCAGTGGTTGAGAGTCTGCCTGCCGATGCAGGGGACACAGGTTCGTGCCCCAGTCTGGGAAGATCCCACGTGCCGTGCAGCAGCTGGGCTCGTGAGCCATGGCCGCTGAGACTGCGCGTCCAGAGCCTGTGCTCCGCAACGGGAGAGGCCACAACAGTGAGAGGCCTGCGTACGGCAAAAAAAAAAAAAAAAAAAAATATATATATATATATATATATATATATATACACACACACACACACACACGACTTTAAAAATGATTTACATAAATAATTTTGTGTAAATAGTAAAGAAAGACTGTCCTTGTGAAAGGACAGTCACTAAAATATTATTGCTGGTCAACTCACGCTGGGGGGATTTTTATTTTTATGTTTTCAAAAAATATAAGTGAGCATGGATTATCTATAAAATCAGGGGGAGAAAAATAATAAAGCTATATTCAGTGGGGACAGGAAATGCCTCGATGTTCTGGAGTTCCGGCCCATAAGCTTGAGACCTTGAACACAAGCTCTAGCCTTGAACACAGACCTGGAAATCCCTGTGTTTGTGCTTCTTGGGCCACAGCAGATCATGCCTCTGTCATAAGGACAGTCAACAGATAGTGGCCAGGGCAGTGGTCAGAGATGGACCAGTGTCTCTTCCATCTAGACCAATCAGAAGCAAAAGGAAGCCCACCCACAGATGCTCCCATGTGCCCATGGGTGGTGGGATCCTGCAGACAGGTGAAGCTCACCTGTGTGCGGACCCAGAAGCCAGCAAAAGCCAGTGGTGGAGAGAATCAGTAGAGGCTCAAGCCTCTGGTGGGGACAGACCAAGGGGCACGTCCGGGGAAAAGACCTAGCCCACAGGAGCCTTCGGGTACCTGGCAAGCATGCTGGTATTTTAGAAGACACAGCTGCAGCTCCACCGCTAGCCAAGACCAGGGAATGTAAATGATCCAGGTAGACAAGGCTCCCCAGGGGAGGAGGAAGGAACGATGATGTGGTGAAAAGTTGGTGTCCAGAGCAGTGGGGTCTCCTACTGTCTCTGCCCTCCCCACCCAGGCGGGCAGCAAATGGCCGCCCAAGCAAGGGGTGGGCAGCGTGTTCAGCAGACAATGACCGTTTAGGCTGGCTGGCCTGTGTTCCTGAAGGCCCTTGGCCACTTCCCCTTGTATAGACCTGTTATCGCTGACTTGTGTCCTCCCAAATTCATATACTGAAGCCCTAACTCCCAGAATCTCAGAATTTGTATTTGGAAATAGGGCCTTTCAAGAGGTGATTAAGCTAAAATGAGGCCGCTAGGATGGGTCTGAATCCAATCTGACTGGTATCCTTAGAAGAGGAAATCTGGACACACAGAGAGACAGCAGGGGTTCATGTGTACACGGAAAACACCATGTGAAGAGACAGCCAGAGGGTGGCCATCGGCAGGCTAAGGAGAGAGACCTCAGAGGAAACCAACCCTGCTGGCACCTTGATCTTGGACTTCTAGCCTCCAGAACTGTGAGAAAATACATTTCTGCTGTTTAAGCCCCCGGTCTGTGGTATTCTGTTATGGCAGTTCTAGCAAACTAATATAAGACCCAGGGCCCTGTACATTTAGCACGTGTTTCCCTCCATCTGGGGGAAAAGATGGAAACAATCAATTGTGACTGTTAACTCTTGTTCTCAGGTAAGTCACACTACTCTCTGGGGGCCCCCTTTTTTGAGAAAGCCACATGCCCAGTATGGCCACAGCTCCTTCCTGCAGAGTTCCTATGGGAAAACCTCTGCCCTCAAGTGCAGCTCACTCCGTGTTTTTAAAGCACAGACAGTGACCTGCCCGTTAAATAAATAAACTCATAAATGTGGGATGCCGGCATTGCTACATGGTCAGCAGGGGCTTATGGGGACACTCCCCTGTCCCATGTCTCAGAAGCACACACCCAGAGATGTGGAGGGTTCAGCTCTGCTTGCGTGTGTGAAAACACAATCCTTCCCCCACGCAGAGGGCAGAACCAGTAGGAAATCTCAGGGTGGAGGCCTTGGTCTGAGCAGAGAGCAAAGGGCCTCAGCAGAACCTGTCTCCCGGTGCCTTCTTCCCTCCGTGTGGTAGAAGCACCAGGAAACAGGCCTGGCCTAGACAAGTGGTTTGGAGCACCCAGTGCATCACAGCAGTTACCACTTCCAGCCAGACTCCCTCTCTGAAATCGGGATCCTTTCTTTGTGCCCAACCTCTGGCTCCCTCACCTGGAACTCCTGGCCTGGCGCTTCCTGCTCTAGACTGGGGAACCCAGACCTCCAGGCCTGTGAAGCCTGCAGCCCTGCAGGGCTGTAAAATCCCATCTAAGAGCGAACCAGGCGGGGCTGTTCCTCCCTCCACCACCAACATCTCCCACCCCCACCGCCCGGCCCCGCAATGTCCCCACCACAGGCCGCAGCGGCGTGCTTTGATGTGTGTCAGCTGGAGAAGGACAGACCTCAGGTGGACGCCATCCTCGCCCTGGCTGTGGGCCCCCTTGGCACCTTCCGGAGGACCAGCCCCGAGGCCCTTACCTCTCATGAGGACGTCCTCGGTCAGCGGGAGGCTGTAGGATTTGCAGAGCTTCCAGCACTGCAGGTAGACCAGAAAGGTGCTGGTGCGCGACCTGTTGATCAGCGCCTCCATCTCCCCGTGGATGGTGGACGGGAGGCAGTGCTCATCAAAGTGCTTGTTCCCGCTGTGCTCCGTGTACTGGATGGAGGGGATGGTGAGCTGTGGAGAGAGCAGAGGCTGGCACTCACCCCTCCTCACCTCCTGGCCCAAGGCAGATGTAGAGCCTCATATACCTCCCCCCCCAGGCCCCCGTGAGGGGCAACAGCAAAGAATGCAGGTTCTGAAGTCTGGCTTGGGAGGAAAAATCACACGTGGTCCAGGTGATCCCCGGAAGAGCATCTGAATGGTCAGCGTGTGCGGTTCTGTGTGCACAGCCCCTTACATGGAAGCACACACACAATTGTATCATACATACACTAGGCCCTAGAGGTGTCCTGTTGAAACATTACATTCGACTGTCTGGCTGTGTGGGAATTTAAATTAGGTGCAGCCACATGTGACTTTGAAGTGGAAGCCACGTGTTAAGGATGACAGAGCAAGGTATTGAAGATATAGGTATTGACAGAGCAAGGTATTGAAGGTATAGAAGAGGCCTGGGGAGCGTACAGCCACTTTTGGCCTTATTTCTTTGTAAGGAAAGAAAAAGTCTACTTTTTAAAGCTTCTAAAATCAGAATCAGCTGTTAATGGAGGTCATTGCTTACCTTAGTATGTATTATGAAGAAATGATTAAATAGCTATTGTGAGTATGAGAATGCATTTTTTTTTTGGCCGTGCCATGAGGCATGTGGGATCTTAGTTCCCCAACCAGGGATCGAACCCGTGCCCCCTGCATTGGGAGCGTGGAGTCTTAACCACTGGGCCGCCAGGGAAGTCCGAGAATGAATTTTTTATTTATTTAATTTTTTTAAGGTTTTTTTTTTCTTATTTTTTTGGCTGCATCAGGTCTTAGTTGCGGCACGTGGAATCTTCACTGGGGCATGCGGGATCTTTCGTTGCAGTGCGCGGGCTTCTCTCTAGTTGCGGCATGTGGGTTTTCTCTATCTAGTTGTGGCACATGGGCTCCAGGGCACGTGGGCTCTGTAGTTTGCGGCACGCAGGCTGTCTAGCTGAGGCGCGTGAGCTCAGTAGTTGTGGCGTGCGGGCTTAGTTGCCCCGTGGCATGTGGGATCTTAGTTCCCTGACCAGGGATCAAACCCACATCCCCTGCATTGGAAGGTGGATTCACTACTGGACCACCAGGGAAGTCCCCCGAGAATGCATTTTAAAATAGAAATCTCTTGTTCTAATTAAACCAAAGTAGTTTCTGACGTCTACTTGAATCACTGCTCTGATGTAGTCAACTATTAACAAAATTTTCCTTGTTTTTGTTCAAAAATAAATAAATACAATAAAATCAGAATCAGCAGAGTATAGCTTATAGGTCAAATCTGGCCTATCACTTGCTTTTATAAATAAAGTTTTATTGGCACACAGCCATACTCATCTGTTTAGCTGTTGTCTATGGCTGCTTCCATGCTACAATGGCAGAGCCGAGTTGTTGTGACAGAGACCACATGGTCTGCAAAGCCTAAAATGTTTATTATCTGGGCCTTTACAGGGAAAGTTTGCTGATCCTTGCTCTAACATTCTGGGTTTTCTCATCATGCAACTTAATCAGATCTTAGTCAATATAACACTTACCAATACCTGACATTTTATTTTATATATGTATATATATACATACATATTTATACTATAAAAAGTATATAGTAGAGGGACTTCCCTGGTGGCTCAGTGGTTAAGAATCCACCTGCCAATTCAGGGGATGTGGGTTCGAGCCCTGGTCCGGAAAGATCCCACATGCCGCGTGCACCACAACTACTGAAGCCCGTGCACCTAGAGCCCGTGCTCCGCAACAAGAGAAGCCACCGCAATGAGAAGCCCACACACCGCAACGAAGAGTAGCCCCCGCTCGCCGCAACTAGAGAAAACCCACGCGCAGCAAGGAAGACCCCAAGCAACCAAAAAGAAACAGTATATAGTAGAAAATATTTATTGATAGATAGTATTATATTAGTATTATAGTATTAGTATTATAGTATTATAGTAGAAATATATTAGTATTATAGTATTAGTATTATAGTATTATAGTAGAAAATATTTATTGATAGATAGTATTATATTAGTACTGTCTGCCTCCCTGACTAGACTCTCAGCTTCCTGGGGCCTGGGGCTGTTTTGTTCTAGGCAGCACCTAGAAGGGTGCCTGACACATCACAGGCTCTCGATAAATATTTATTGGATGAATTAACTCAGGTAATCAGTTATTCCCTTCCTTCACTCGTCACATTGTTTCTGGAGTGTCTACTCAGCGCCAGGCCCCAGGCCAGGTTCCTGGATTCCAGCTGTGATGAAGATGCAGCCCTGGGCTCAGGATGTGAAGTCATAATTAAACAGTTGGACGAAGGGGATACTTTCAGAAGCATCATCTCGTTTTATCTTCACAGAAGCCTTGTGAGGTAAGTGCCATTCTTACATACAGAAGAGGCAACAGGGAGGTAAGGAAGCCCCCTACTAAGAGCTCCCCTGGCCAGAAGGTGATGCAGGGGCAGTGGATTTGAACCCAGGCCTGCCCAGTCTCCAAGCCCCATCCCTCCCCTGTTGGCGGGGGCACCTTGCTCTGCCGCTTCTTCTCGCGGTACCGCTTGCCCACATCGTCCATCTCCTCCAGGGTCATAGGCTGGGCCTCCATGTCGGTGTCGACCACGGGCACGGTCAGCAGGTCCATCTTGAGAGGCTCTGGGGCTAAATTCTCCTGCTGCTTCTTGGATGGACTCTGTGGGGAACCACTGTCCTTGGCAGATCTATAGTCTAGGAGCAGAGGGAAGAGACAGAGGAAGGAGGAACTGAGAGGGTGCCCAGCCCTGGAATCCATCAAGCAGTTAACCAGTGTCACCAAGCAGGTGCCCACGTGTCCGGTCAGTGCCATCTGAGGTGCACCTTGAAGGTGTCCCTTCTTCCGTTTCCAGTGTGGCCACCTCCTCCGTCACCTGCACCGTGGCCACAAGCCCTCCTGTTGCCATTCTCATCCTCTAGCATCCTGTTTCCAGGCCTCCACTGTCCCAGGAAGAAATGAAATCCTGGCCCTGCCACCTTTTAGTTTTGAGACTGTGGACAGGTGTTCAGCCTCTCCAAGCTTCAGCTTCCTCCTTGCAAAGCATGAATAGTAGCCCTGACCTCCCGGGACTGGAAGGAGAAAATGACCTAATGCTGTGGGTAAATGAGGGTAAAGCTCTGCAGCCCACAGGGGGTGCCCCAAAGCCACTGCCTTCTCCCTTGTAAGCCAGGCGTCCAGACTCTTGATGCTACTGCCCCTTTAAGCAAAGCAAGCGATACCCAAGTCCGCTTACCTTACCCACTGCTGCTCTCCAGGGAAAAGGAACTCAGTGAGGACACTGAGATAGCACTGGCCAAGCAGATACCTGCTCTTGGCTCTTAGGGAAAAATAGGTCCCAAATACCTTTGCTGCAAACGTGTACCAGCACGTTTGTGTCTGGGGCACTCTGATCATTCAGCAAATAACTTGCAGCCAACTACGCGGATAATGATAAGCTTTGGTAATGCATAATGACAAGGCAAAAAGAGCATGGGTGGGAAAGCCCACCCAACTCCAGGAGACCTCAAGGATGCACCAGACATAAAGGGTACAGGATCTCATTACAGTGGGGGCACTCAGGTTCCCTGGGGTTCTGAGAGGGACGGAGACTGTGCCTGGGGTGACAGTGTCTCGGCCTGGAGGCTTGTTGAGACCAGAGGTCAGAAATCTCGCTCCCCTGTGGGACTGAGGAGGGGATGCGCTACGGGAGGCGTCTCTAAAACTACCCGTGAGGACGCTGAGCACCCAGCTCCGTGTAACCTTGAACTCCAGAGACCCCGCCCAAATCTTCACCTCCGTAAGGAAACCCCTCTGCTGCCCTCCCGGGCTTTTACATGACCTCAGGGAGGGCGAGGAGGTCCCCCCACGTCCACCCTCACAAACGTGTCTGAAATTAAATTCCTGCCAACCTGAGGGTGGGGACAAAGCAAGATCTGTTTCATTTAGAAGAAGAGAGAGGTGTTTATATTTGAGGAGGACTCTGGAATGGTGGGTAGTAGTCAAGGGAGGGCTTTAATTTTATCTATAGTTCAAAAAAATTTTTTTTACAATAGTGGCACTAACAATAAACAAACAAACAAACAAAAAACATGATGTACCCTGTGTTGTAAATTCATAGGCAGAGCTACGGCTGGTTCATTTCTAACTTGCCTCTGTGCTTCCTCTGGATAGATGTGGCTTCACAAGCACACAGCTTGGCAAATGGAACTTGAGCTGTGCACAACCTATACAACTGTTCACAGCAGCCCTGCTAATATCCCTGATAGTAGAATACCAAAGTAGGTTTTCCAGTAAACTCTAAACATGTACTAATTCTAGTTTCTGAATTCTAGTTAACTTTTTATCAATAATATGTAGATTAATAGTGGGAAGGCCTTGGACCCACATACAAGTGGAAAGGCTTGCCGTTTGGGTCAGTCTCAGCCTATCAGGTGGGCTTTGATGGGCTAAAACCACCCTTTGAGAATCCTCCTTTAAGGATAGGGTTGGGCCTCATTCATCTTTGAATGGACCCGGGAGCTGGACACTCAAGAGAATATCTACCCTGCGGTTGATCTCTGGGCCTGGAAATACCAGAGGGAGGCTTGGCCCACCTATAGTAAGCCAGAGGTGGAGAACACACTCAAGTGAGCCAAGGCTGCCTCCATCACACTGGCTCCCAGGATGCGGAAGTGGAGACACGGGGGTGGAGGTGGATATGTACACTCTGTTGCAGTTGCCAGGGTGCTTTTCTGCTGAGCCGAAGACCACTGCTCGCAGGTGCTGGCCAGGTTATCCACGGTGATGCTGTTGTGCTTTCCCAGAGAGCTGAGATACATCACGATGTCCTCCACCTCCTGGCTTTTCAGAGGGACTCCAACCTGAGGAGAGAAGAGAAGCCCCAAGGCGGGCGGGCAGACTCCAAACGTCCTGCCAGGACAGCCAGCCTGGCCTCACCTCCCCGTCTAGTTTCATCCTCAGCCACCCCCAGCTCACACCCAAGGTCTCTGCCCAGGAGCTCAGAGCCCTTCCCGGGGCCCTGAACACACCCTACACGTTCTCACCCTCTGCCTTTACTCAGACATTTCCCACTTCCTGCCTGAAAAACTCCTATCCCTCCTTCAAAACCCAGTCCAGACATATCGTCATCTTTGCAGAGTCTGTTACTTCTTCCTCTGGCCTCCCTCCCCACCCCATTCCAATCTCAATGACAGCCTTCCTGTGCTGGGCTGGAAGAAGGATTTCACGTCTGTCATCCCTGTCCATGAGGGACACATAAGCCTCCCTGAACTGAAGTAAAAAAGAATCGGAAATCTGATACACATTACTCCTTTAAGGATGGTGAGCAACTTCAGAGAAGTAAAATGCTTGCCAGCAATATCGAATATTCAAGAAGAAAAGTTTTAAAGGAAATACAACTTCATCAGCTTCTTTAGACTGTAGATATTATTCACTGAGCTTTACTTAAAGAAGATCAGAACTTACCTGGTGCTAAAGGACTTAATGTTTTATCTTTTTGGTTACATTGATTAACAACTCTTCATTTTTTGTTGTTTTAAATGCTTTGAAATGTTGTTTCGATAATTACATGTCATAAAATGATAGTGGGAAAACTGGTGATAATTTAAGACCATAAAAGATGCAGCATTCCCCTTCCTAAAGTTTTTTTAAAAGGTATCTTGTATTCAAAATATATAAAAGCTTAATTTACCCAGACCAGGAGTCGGCAAACTTTTTCTGGAAAGGGCCAGATAGTAAATATTTTTAGGCTCTGGGAGCCACGTGATCTCTGTCACCACTACTCAACTCTGCCCTCCTAGCATGAAAGCAGCCATGTCGATATGTAGAATAATGGGTGTAGCTGTGTTCCAATAAAACTTTATTTACAGGAAAAAAACCTTTATTTACAAAAACAAGAGACTGGCTGGATTTGACTCCTGGGCCATGGTTAGCAAACCTCTGCTAGACCGATGGAAGGGATGACGGGAATGTTCTATGTCTGAGGGATCCAGTGGAGGAACCACTCACCACATGTGACTATTGAGCACTCCAACTGTAGCTGCTGTGACTGAGGAACTGGATTTTTATTTATTTACAACTAATTTGAATTTTTGAAGAACCTGTGAAAGTGTGGTCCGTGGACCTGTACCACAGGCATCGCTGAGAGCTTGTTAGAATGCAGCATCTTGGGGGGACTTCCCTGGCGGTCCAGTGGTGAGGACTCCGCGCTTCCACTGCGTTTTAACAAGAAGCTGCATTTTAACAAGATGGAAGCTGAGAGAGAGGCTGCATTTTAACAAGACCCCGGGTGAGTCATATGCCAATGACGGTTCCAGAAGTTCTAGAAGGTTCTAGAGGCAGGACTGAAGGCCCAGCTCTCTCTGTGCTCAGTTCTGGGGTGATTCCCCAAGCAGCTGGCGGCTTATGGGGCTGACTCCGCAGACTTCCCACTCAGCTAGGGCCTTTCAAGGTCAGGTCAGTGCAGGGTGGCTTTAGGGGTCTGATGGGGCCTCAGGGTAAGCCACATATACCAGTGCGGCTTTATAAGTAATACGGCTGATGGTCGGAGCAGGATCTGGGGAGGGGGCAGCGGGGGGAGGGTGGTGCATGGGCGCCCTCCATCCCCCAGTCAGGCCATCCTCGGGGGCGGGGGAGGCGCTTACCGCCTTCAGAGCCGTGATGAACTCCTCCCTGGAGATCCTCTGGTTCTTGCCCTGCTCCACCTTGTGAAATATCTCCTGGATCTTGATCTTGTGGCTGCACAGGTAAGAGTACAAGGCCGACAGGGCAGAGGGTTTGGGCAGTGGTAGCGGGGGCACCTGCTGGTGGAGGGGTCGCGGGCTTTTCTTCTGAAAAAGGCAAGAGAGTGGGGTAGAGGGGAGAGTTTGGGGGAGACAGGCCGATGGAGCTAGATCCCCAGAGTAAGAAGTGGGAGAGAGAGAGTCTGAGCCACCCTGAACAGACAGCAAGGGGGAGGGCAAGGAGCGCTGGATTCCGGCAGGTGCGTCCTGCCACGGGACGCCTGGGGGATCTGGCTTCTCTGGGCCTCCAACTTCCCATGAGAAACAAGAGGCTTGGACAATATGAGAAGTAAAACTTTCTTCTTATCCACATCTCTCCTGTCAGACCAGTCAGTATTCTAATTGCACTGGGCTCTCGGTGCACATTCATGCCCCAGCCAGGAGCTTCCTACTGCCGCTGCCCTCACCTCCCAGCCTCTGCCCCTTCTGGGCCTCCTGCCTGGAACACCTCTCCTTCTTTCTCTTCCTGTCCAAATCCTACTCCTCCATTTCCAGGTGAACGGGAATGCAGTTAGCCCTCCGGGTCCACGGGCTCCACATCCACGGATTCAACCAACCACAGATAGAAAATATTCCCCCCCAAAATTCCAGAAGGTTCCAAAAAGCAAAACTTGAATTTGTCATGGCTGTTGGCTGTCAACTATTTACATAAAATTCACATTGTATTTATATGGCATTTACGTTATACTAAGTATTCTAAGTAATCTATGATTTATCCTCCTTATACGGAGGATGCTTGGGGATTATATACAAATACTCTGCCCTTTTATATACGGGACTTGGGCATCTTCAGATGTTGGTATCTGTGGGGTCCCCCCCGACAGATGCCGAGGGAGACTGTACTTAGGAATAATGTTCCTTTACTTTGGTGCAGCACTTGACAGATTACAAAGGGCCTTGCTGTTCCCTAGCTTATAGCCCCTCAGGGTATTAGAGTCTATTCATGGCCTGTGGCCAACTGTAGAGTCCTTAATCTGCTCTGTCCACCTCTGCCGCTAGCATGGGAACATCTTGAGAGCATGGCCATGTCTTAGTTAGCTACATACCCCACCTCCTATCCTTGTACTCAACAAAGCCCCCAGCCCTCTGCAGGTAGGCAGTGATGGTTTGCTGAATGAAGAAAACAATGCTGTGAATTCGGTATGAGGTATTAGTTTCCCTTTTTTTTACAAATGAAGAAACAGGCTGAGAGGTGAAGTGACCTCCCCGGGCTCACACAGCAGGTAAGCGGTGGAGCTGGGTTTCTAACCCAAGACCTGTGCTTATACCTAGATGCTGTGCTGCTGGCAGGAAAGCGTGTGCTGGACCCATGAAAGTTGGCTTTTGACTGTGATTACACCAAGGACTGACTCTGAAGTTTGGGGGCCAACCCAGATGACATCAGTAAGTCTGCAATAATAATAAAAATGGCAAACATTTATTGAGTGCTCACGATACGCTCAGCACTGTCTCAGGCACCATATATAAATGAGTCCATTTAGATGTCACAGTGGCCCTAGGAAGCAGGCACAATGGTTATCCCCACTGAACAGCTGAGGAAACTAAGGCCCAGATCATACAGCTAGGAAGGAGCAGAGCTGGGTTTAAACCCAAGTTACCTAACCTCTTATGCCAGCTTTACCTGAACTGGGAGAAATTTCAAGTGTCTGTATTGTAAGGAGATATCCCATACAGTGTCTGTGTTGCAAAGAGTTGGAAGATGAGGGCTTTGGTTACTGACTGCCATTTACCATCCCTATGGGTTTGGACAATGTATGGCCTCACTGAGCTTCTATTTTCATATTTATAAAAGGGACTTATATGTATAATGTATATAAATACATATACAAATTTATAAAAAATTTTCTTCCAACCTCCCAGCTGTGATCCTCACAGTAGCCCTGTGAGCACCTGCTGGCACATATAGTCCCTCAACAAATGAATGAACCAATGAATGAACAGTGAGTATTCAAAATGCCCCACAGATGAATGCCAGGGATGATTCCTCCCAGGGTGGTTTTAAGATATAGTCGCAAATTCTTCAACCCTCCTCCCTTCTAAGGTGGAGCTCAACCCCCTTCCCCTCGAATGTGGGCAGTATTTAGTGACTTGCTCCTGACAAACAGACCGTGGTAGAAGTGATGGTGTGAAACTTCTGAAACTGAGACCTCCTGAGATGAGGTTATAAAAGGCATTGCAGCCTCCTCCTTGCTCTCTTGGACGTTTGCTCTGGGGGAAGCCGGCTGCCATGTGGTTAGGACACTCGAGCAGCCCTGGGAGAGGCCCATGTGGCCAGGAACTGAGGCCTCCTGCCAGCAGCCAGCTTGGAAGCAGGTCATCCTGCCCAGTCAAGCCTTCAGGTGTCTGTGGCCCAGGCCAGCATCTTGAGATGAGAGCTTGAGCCAGTGCCATCCAGCTAAGCTCCTCCCAGCTTCCTCATTCTCAGAAGCAGTGACATAATGAACATCTGTTGCTCTAAGTCACCTTGGGGGTATTTGTTATGCAGCAATAGATAACAAATACACCTTTTTAGGACTTCTGTTTGCTCCCCTGGGACTGGGAGGGGGATGGTGGGTGGGGGTGGGGGTAAAAGATCCCCATCCTGCTTAATTCAAGGGAGTGAAATGACAGCATGCCCCTAACACCCGAAGTGTCTGCATCTGGCAAATGGGGCTGCTCACCTCGGTGTCTCTGGGAGTGGCCAGCTGGCCCATCAGCCGGGCCTCGTGCTCCTTCTGGCTCTCGTGTAGGACCTTGGCCTCCGAAGGCGTGAGTCTGGACTTGTTCCGCAGCCACCTCTCTATGCTGCCAAATGACTCCAGGTCCTGCCGAACCCTCAGCCTCTGGGTCAGCCAGGCCCTTGGGTCCTCTGGCTGTTCTTGGATGTCCCCAACTTCCAGGGCTTTGGAGCTGGGGGTGGGCTCGGGGGGAGCCTGGGGGTGGGGGGTGGGATTGACGGGCATCAGAGCCTCCTTTCGAGGCAAGAAGATGATCCTCCGGCGGCTCTGAGGCAGGTGGAAGTCCTCCTGCTTGAACTGCTTGAAGCAGTGGGCGATGACCGCGTCAGGGTTGAACACGAGCTCCTTGCTGGCACGTCCATCGTCAACCAAGTACTCAGACTGGCGCAACCCTGGAAGAGGGTTAGAAGGTGAGTTCCTTTCAGGAAGAGGACCAAAGGAGTCAGGAAGGAGAAATGCTTCAGCACCAGGCTGGGCATCAGGGCACCTGGGTTCCAGGCCTGGCGTTATTGTTGCCTCGCTATGATGATGAAAATAATTACATCTAACGTGACTGGGCAATCCCAACGGCAGGCACTATGCTAAGAGATTTATATGCGTTCTCATGAAACTTCTTAGATTCTAATCTTACTCCACCCCACTCCCCCCGCCCCCAGTACCCCTTGGCAATCAGAATGATCTTTCAAAAATGCCATTCTGATCTGGTCTGATCAACTGAGGCAGCCTAGTGCCGTAAAGCACAGAGGCTTTGCAGCCAGAACGCTCCGGTCTGAGTTCCGGCCCTGCCGCTTACTGGGGGCATGATCACTTATCCTTGCAGGGTCTCAATTTTTTCATCTGTAAAATGGGGATAATGATGATACCTACCTTATTGAGTGGTGGAGATGTTTAGAATCAGTCCAGTTTGTTCATAATAAGTGCACTGTTACTATTATTTTTTTATATACTTACCCTCCCATTTTGAAATACTTCCATGACTTTTCATAGTCCTCAAAATAAAGTCCCATAACCCTCCTCCGCCAACCTTTCCTGCCTCATCACTTGCCTGTCTTTCCTTACCCTGTCCTGATGTCTTGGCGTTCTCTCTGTTCCCTGAATGATCCAAGCCCCATCCTGCCTAAGGGTTCCGCACACGCTGCTCCCCCTGCCAGGAATGCTCCCTCCCCCATCCATCGCCTCCTCGCTCCTCCTCATTCTCCACGTGTCAGACCAAATGTTCACTCTCCAGCTTCAGGCTGCGTTGTATCCTCCTGTTATCTCTGTACTTTTCCTTCAGACCACTTATCATAAGTATGTAAATCAAGGGCTGCAAACTGGCAGCCCTCATACTGAACGAGGCTTAGGGTCCTGTTTTGCTTGACATACTTGTTTGCTTAAACTTTTCCAGTTTGCACTGCGTTAGGCTGGGGCATGCGCTCTGCAGCTTGCCATAGGCCTCACCATTCCCTATCGTCTCACACGCAGCTCATTTCATTCAGTAAGGGCTTTGTTCAGGCAGACAGTTGCATTTGAAACCCCTGGTGCAATTATTTGGTTTATGTTTTTCCAATACACCGTGAACCGAGATCTCATCTCTCTTGTTCCCTGCTGGAGTCCCAGCACCTCCACGGTGCCAACATATAGTGGGAGCTCAGTAGATATTTGGTGAGTGAGTGAATGGCAAGTGGACAGACGTAACAGGTTGGCATCATGATTTACACCCATTTTTACAGGTAAGGACACCGACCCCAGAGAGGCCCAAGGTCACACAGCTGATTAGTAGCAGAGCTGGGACATGAACTTTGGTTTGGCCCCAGAGCTCAACTCTTAGCCATTACTTGATATTACCCCAGGCTGTCACCTAATCCTGCTGAGTCTCAATTCTTTTATGCCTAAAATGATATAAACTCTCCTGTAGCAACCTCCCGAAGCTATTATGAAGATCAAATGAATAACACGTGTGGGAATGTTCTGAAATTCAGAAGGGATAAAGCATTATTATTAAAAATATTGTCACCATCATTTTCCTTCTAAAACCCAAACTCTCCTGCTTAAAACCCTTCTATTGCTCCCAGCTGCCTCTAGAATAAAGTTCCATCTCCTTAACTTAGCCTCACCTGTCCCACCCACCCCTGCCAACCCCTCTAATTTCTCCAGCTCCTTCTCTCATTCCTTCTGCCTCACCTTGTATTTGTACCCAAACTAAGCTGACTGTGGTTCCGTAGTTCCCTCCTCCTGCCCCCCCACAAACCGTGCTCTTTCCTGTCTTTGAAACACGCTTCTGTCTCTCCCCTGTTCACTTGATTATTCCCTACGTAGCCTTTGAGGCTCAGCTCAGGCATTACGGTCGCCTGAAGCACCCCAGGCTCTCCCTCGTCCCCCTCTTGGTCCCCATAGCCCCTATGTTTAGCCCCCTCATAGCATTTACCATATTTTTCTGGATGAAGATACTTTTCTTTCCCAACAGCCTGTGAGTTTCCCAATGGCGGGAACTGTGTCTTACTTCCTGTGCGTCCCCAGTACCCAGCCTGGCACAAAGTGAACAGTCAGTACATTTGTTAAGTCCCTTTACAATGCCCACGTATTCCTTTCATAGTCAGAAAATAATTAAAGTATGTATACATCAATGTGGACAGAAGTAAGTACTTCCCAACAACCCATTTATCATTTCTTTGAGGACAAGATGTTTGGTACGACTGAAAATTTAGTCATTCATCAAACCAGCATTTACTGAAAGTTACCCAGTGCTTGGTACTGGCTGGGTGCCCAACAGGCAGTGTGCTGGCACAGAACAAGGTGGGGTAACCAGAGGGGTTACAAGGTGGTTTCAGTCAGGGGAAAGACGCTGACCGAGGGATCTGGGAAGTCATCGTGCAGTAGGGGACGTTGAGTGTGCTTTCAGAATGAGTTTGGTTTCAAGGGATAGAGGGGCCAGCATGGGGATCAATCAGGGTGGGGTTTAGGGACTTCAGGGTTACTAAACTGTTTCACAAATTGGAAGCACATTGTGTGTGAAGGAGGAGGTTAATGGAAGAAAATACAGTTGGAGTGATCTGCAGCACCAGGTTCAGGGGTTTAAACTGTACTCTGCAGACCGTGGGAACGCATTCAAAACATGCTCCTCACTGGTCTCGCCTCTTCCACTTGTGCCCCCCCTAGACACCAAATCCATGATCTGCCTTTAGCCAGAGGCATCCCTTCCCCCTCTGAAACCCTGCAATGGCTTCACTGAAATGGCTTCTCCTGCTCTTAGAGTAAAGGACGCTCTTTCACAATGGCCTGCAAAGCTACCTTGCTGGGACTCGGTTCCTGTTTCCTCCCTAACCTCCCCCTACGCTCCTTCCCTTCCAGAGTGAAGGCTGTAGGCCCACCAAGCTTGCATTCTAGTAGTCTTTGGGGTCCTCTGTCCGTTGATAGAAAAGTGAGGCGGGCTCTTCGAATAAAAGAGGTCACCATGTGGTTGTGGGTAGAGCCTGTGTGAAAATGTTCCCCAGGGATTAATGAGGCAAGCTCTCAGCGGCCAACTAGTCCCATTGCCTGCCCAGGTCAGGGAACTCTTTCTACAACGCCCCTGCGGACTTTGCCTGTTTGTATACCTCCAGTGACAGGGTGTTCTCTACTTAACATTGTGAGTGCCTAATTCTAACTGCTAGAAAAGACTTCTTTATATTGACCCAGAATTTGTTTCCCTGGAATTTCTACGACCCTTGGTCCTAGTCCTCTCCCACTGATGCCCCAGAAAACACATTTGTTCCGTTTTCTGGGACAGCCCTTCAGGTGTCTGGAGACAATTCACTACTTCCTTGAAATTCTCTCCTCTTCTCTTGGCTTCTGATACAAATCTCTCCCTAAGTTCCATCCTACCTCTCTGGCCACTTGTTCTTGGCCTCTCTTTTCCTACCCACTCCTAAAATGTAGATAGCCTCCAGGCTTACACTTGGGCACTCTTTTTTTTTTTCCCCCAAACACTCTCCTCCACTCTCATTTCTGTGGCCCTGCATATGCAGAGGACACCCATACCCATATTTATGACTTGGAATTAGCTCCAACTTTCTACATACAGTTGCTCCTAAAGCATCTCAACTTGTACGGCCTACAAGGATCTCCAACTCAACCAAGACTGAACTCTTTCCAAGTTCCCCATCCAATCAGCCCTCTCTAGCCTGGCACCTTTCCCTCACCTCCCAGTGTCTTTGGCCTGGGAATTTGGGACAGTCCCAGATCACCCCATTCCCAACATTGTGAGTTTGCCAAGTCAGACTCTGCATTTGCTGACACTCCCAATCCAATCCTGTCATTCTCAGTGGCTTCCCCATCTCCTGGCTCACAAGATCTCTCCTGCTCTGTCCCTTCTGACCCCTCTTGCCTCTCATCTCCAGCAACACTCAAACTACCAGCAGTTTTCTGAGGACCTCATGTCTCTGGGCCTCTGTGCATGCCGTTCCCTTGGTCTGGAATACCTTTCCTCCCCCTTTTGGCTTGGATAACTCCTTGTATCCTTAATTGAAGCTCTAGTGTAAAGAGCTCTCCAGGACCTTGGAATCATTCCTCCCCATCCTCTGCACTTAGCAGACCTCTTACTCCTAGGTGTCACCCCTGGACCCAGTATTCATCCCTTCTTCTGTAAGTATCCATTTATCTGGCTTTCACCTCTGAAGTTGCAGCGCTTGTCAAAGACAGCAGGCTATCACCAAAATTTTGAAGACTGTTGGTCTTCTCCATGCCTCTTCTCCCATACTGAACACACTAATGTCTAGCGAAGAAGTAGGGCCAGCCAGAGGGCCTGGACACCTTTCCCGGGCCCATGGATTGGGCCGCTAGTTCCAAGCCAAAGCAACTCGGCCTGCTCCTCCAGCCCGGGCAAGGAAATCTGAGAAACATGCACGACCTGCCCCCGACTCCCTGGCAACCCGCACCCAGAGAGAGGACGACACAATGAGATATCCGTCCCTGTCGTAGTCCTCACCCCACTTGCACCCGTCCACCCGGGGGTTGAGGGCTTCCTGGAGCTGGCGTTGATTCCCGGGAGCTTAGGGTGAACTTACGGAGCAGAGACCGGAACACAGCCTCGTACTCTTCAGAAAAATAGTTCATGGTCGCGGGGCCGGAAGCGGGTGCTGAAGAGAGAGAGAGAGAGAGAGAGAGAGAGAGAGAGAGAAGAGAGAGAGAGAGAGAGAGTGTGTGTGTGTGTGTGCGCGCGCGCGCTTGCGCGGGGGTATGGGGTACCAGAAAAACAGTAATACCAAGTTTGCAAGAGACCCGTGACTTGCAGAACTTGGACGCAACTGTTGCCGAGACTACGGACGCCCCGCGCTGATTGGCTGGATGCCGCCACGTGACCGGAGGCCCGCGGGGAGAGGATCCGCCCGAGCGGGAGACCCCGACAGTCTCGCTCCCTTCGAGGGTCCTGGGAGTGGACTTGGAGAAAGCCGCGAGGAAATGGTGCAGAGCATCCGGCTCCGCAAAAGACAGGATTTCTTAGGTTGGCCCAGTGGCCCTTGAATCTGGAGTAATAAATCCCAGGTTTTCCTGTAAGCCGTAGTGTCTTCAGCAGTTCTCTACATGTTTAGGGCTGTGTTCTCACCCAAAGAACAGGCGCTCCCTCCTCCAGAGGGAACCCGAGAGGGTCGTGGCCAAATAGAGGCAGTGTTTTTGGTATGCTTTGTCCCTGAAAGACAGGGTGCTATGGTTTGGAATTATAGAACCTGAGAACTGGAGTATTAATAATATTTGAAATGTCCATTGACTGATGAATGGATAGACAAAAGGTGGTCTATCCAAACGACGTTATATTATTTAGTCATAAAAAGGAATGAGGTAGTGACACATGCTGCTGAGACAGGCTGGGACCTGGCACCCTTTGCTGCAGTGCTTACACCTGGAAAAGTGTCTCCTCGAGTAAGAAACTATATAAGTGATGAAAAATAACTGCACATATGTGCAGTTGTGGCCAATTATGAACAACATGATACATAAAGACCAAAACCCAACGGCCGCTTCTGGGGTGTGGGGAGCAAAAGCAGGGTACTGCGCAGGCCCTCTGTACACAGCACCACGAGGGGGGTGGGCAGACCACCTAAGCCCCCTCTCCAGCCCGACCCATGGGTCAGCCTCTACCCTTGCCCCATTTAAGGGACCTGCTCACCCCCTCCACCCAAGAAGCGAGCAAGGGAACTTATTTGTTTTCACTCCCTCCTGCCGCAGCACTAGTTCCAATAAAGCCTTGCCTGAATTTCTCATCTGGCCTCTTATCAATTTCTGTTGATTCAAGAGTCTAAGAACCTGGGTCGGTAATACTGCAACATGTACGAACCTTCAAAATACGCTGAGTGAAAGGAGCCAGACACAAAAGGCCACAGATTATATAATTCCATTTGTAAGAAATGCCCAGAACTGGCAAATCTATAGACACAGAAAGCAGATGAGTGGTTGCCAGAGGCTGGGGGAGGGAGGGATCATTGGGTTTGACTGCTAATAGGTAAGGGGTTTCTTGTTGGGGTGATGGAAATATCTTGGAGTTAGTGATGATGGTTGCACAACACTGTGAATGTGCTAAAAACCATTGAATTGTACACTCTGAGGATCCCACGTGCCGCGGAGCGGCTGGGCCTGTGAGCCGTGGCCGCTGAGCCTGCGCGTCTGGAGCCTGCGCTCCGCAACGGGAGAGGCCACAACAGTGAGAGGCCCGCGTACCGCAAAAAAAAAAAAGTCATAAAACTTAAAAGGTCCTGTCCTCCAGCTGGAAGATGGGAGATGGGTAAATGCTCGAGTTTTCACATAGGGATCAAGGTAAATGCGTGAGCCAGAAGCCAACACTCTGCAACAGAACTACAGGCAGATATGCACATTAGGTTATCAAACAGTCAAATCTCTAACTCCTAAAAGCCAGCAGACAGTCATCAAGGACACAGAATGACAAAATAATCTTATTTTTCTTTGGAGGTTAGCGTTTTTTAATAAAAATACTTTATTAATTAACTGCCTAATTTACCCTATCATATCTTTTCTGACATGTGTGGCTGAAAACTCTTTGCTTCTTCATATAACAATTGTGTGATATCATTTTCTATAGAAGGACAACAGGAGGTCTAATCTTCCCTCAGGCAAGGTTGATAGAAATTTGCTTCATATTATTAATAACTGAGGAAAGTTTTTTTAAACTTCAAATCACATTTCATTATTGGAAAAGTCATATACATTTTCAGGATTGTTGTCAAATAACAATTTATTTTTTAAAAAAATCTCAGAACATGTCGTAGCACATTCAGTAGCAAAGATCTTCCGGTGGTACACACGTTACGAAGACACACATTAGGTTTCTAGTTGGGCTGATTAGAATCTATACACCTGGGAAGGCGGTTGTGCTTAGTAGAGCTTTTAAGAATCGAAGTGCAAAGCGATGCATAAAAACAAGCTTGAAAACGTCAAAGAGTTTTAAGATAGACTTAATTTTTCGTGATTTTCCCAAAGCCAGTCATGATATTTATTTAACTTGTGGTCTTCAGGGTGTACCTGGAAGAAATACAACACATTAGGAGACAGAGGCCTTATGTAAGTTAGTCAGAAATACATTTTTTAAATTGGCTTTTTAAAGATATGGCGGGGGAACAGTACCTTATGATAATATACCTGAAAATGATAACCTTTACCCTAATGAGATTCATGAATGGTTAAAATTATAGCTTACATCAAAGCAATCCTTTACAGTTTACAAAGTACTTTCCAATTTGGTACTGATCTTCAATGGGACTCAGTGTGGAGGGTGGTGATAACATGAGTCAAGTATTAATATGCCATTTTCCAGGAGCCTACAGACCCTGAGAGTTAAATGGACTGCTCAGGTCAGAATAAATGGTGAAGCAGGGATGGGCTTGGCCAGACCTCCCAGCTAAATGCTTTAGGGCAAGTCACAGACTAAGAGGGCAGTGTACAGGCTATGTGGCAGTGCCTATCTGCTGCCAGGATGCCACCCAGATGCCTGTGGGCTGGGCATACTCAATAGAATGGGCAGCCGAAGTAGGACCCATGTACCACAAAAATAGTCTGAGACCACTAGAAGAAACCCGACAAGGATGCCCTCCAATCCTGCACCTGCCTGCTTCCCTTCAGTGGCGTGCTTTTGAAGGCGAGTATGACTGTGACAGGAGGAAAGCCACATTAGGCCTAGAGACCGTACATGAATGGAAATGACAGGAACAGGGCTAGAAGTGGCAAACCAGTGGAGGTCAGTCAGAGACCAGGGAGTCTTTGTGGACTTGGGGAAATCTATGGACCCTCTCCTGCTGTCAATAACCCCAAGCCACCACTGCCCCTCAAGCTTGGAACAAAGCTGGTTGTGACTGTAATGGCACATGTGTCCAAGAAATAGTTCTAACCATAACGGTGGACTTACTTTACCTCAGAGACAAAATGTGCCGGAGACGGGCCTTACCTGCTTCCACTCATTGACACAAAAAATTCGGTAAGAGTCGTTGCCATATTTGCCAATCCCATGAAGCTCAATTGGATACCTCCACTGCTTTGTCAGATATTCATCTGAGAATACAACACCCACATATCAGGTCAGCCTCTAGGAAAACACCTTCCCCGGAAAGGAGGAACAACAGAAAGGGACGGGACATAGTCTCTCCTAACAGCCTCGCTTGTGGTTGCTTTCTTCTGAATTCCTGCAGCCACCGCCCCCGTCTGACCTGCTTGTCTGCCACTGACTAACCGTTATTGTTTTGTGCTGACCTAACGAGACAGAGGTAATGTCCCCGAGGTCAACTGGACTTTCTGCTTCACTGACTTCTTCCTCTAATCCTGCCCACACGGCCTGACCTGGTGCTGGGCAAAGATTTATCACCTGGGTCAGCGGGAGACTGCACTTTGGGGCAAACGAACTGTGTTCAAATGCCTTCAGTGCTTGAGCTGAATGACCTCTATTAATGTCGCAACTGAGGACCTTAAAGTGTAAGGTGTGGCTCTCTTAAATAGGCACCATTTATGTTTTTCCCTTTGGGTATATGGGAAAGTACCTGAGAACTTGATAATGGTTTTTGCTCGAAGATCGTAGAGACCAAGAGGTTTAAGAAGTTCTGAAACATCTCTCCAGTTTGCAGTTCTCGCTACCTCAGCTGAAGGATACTTCTCCAGAAACTGCCAAAGCACAGGGATTGCCATTTTGCCTGGGAAGTAAAAGTAACTACGTGACTGCCAGCCTCCTGATGGGCTGATTTTAGGCTCACGTACTTCTTTATCTAGAAATCTCATATAGAGAGTTTTTTTCTTTCTTCGTTTTTAAACCACTGATGAGAAGACATTACCTAAATCAGCAACCACTCTCAGAGTCAAAACCCAACACCATCAACCAATTTGGTTAACTGTCCAAATTATGCCAAAACCTGGCCTTGTATGATATCGGTTTTTAAATAATCAGATCATCATATAACTAGTGTAAAAGCATACAGAACATAAGGTGCCAGCGACATTAAAGAAAGCATCCAATGAAAAAGAAATGCTTTTATACATGACACAGAGAGGAGGAAGGTTAAGTAACAGATTTTCATTGATGACTAAAAGTAATTTGGAAGTAGAACATAAATGAAAATCTGCTCTTTAATGCTAAAAAGGCTGTTGGATGTCATCTAGTCCATAGGTGAAGAGTTTGAGGACTGACCGAAAGAAGGCCTTACCTGAGGTCAAAATCAAACTTGAGACCAGGTTTTCTGATCAATTCTCCTCATCACACTGTCTCTACTAAGACAAAGATTAAAAGAATCCACAAACCTGAGGTCCGGTTGAGGAATATAGTCGCAATGAGGAGCTTCCACGGATCATGGAAAAGTGTTTCTTGGATAAGATTAAAAGGTGACCGAGGAGGTGTCCACTTCTTAAAGGCCTTACGTCGTGGGGGACTAAGAACTAAACAAACACACTGTATTAGAGGGGAACACTTGAAATAGGTTTAAAGTCTGGTTTTCTGATTGGAAAAGGGATACCTTCTTTGTTATATTTGCTGGAAAAATACAGGCTTGTTTTCCTTTTTTCTATTTGTGTCTGTGGGATGGCGTCTTCTGAAAAGGAAAGAGTGAAAATTGTTTACAGAATCTATGGTTTAGCCTAAAGAAATATTCAGGGCTGCAAATAACACCACCACACTACTACTATAAAACGTTCAGTTTAGCACTATTCTAAATTAACCAGTTTAATCCTACTAATGACCTATGAGCAAGGTAGGTACTATTTTGTCTCCACTTTACAAATAAGGAAATTGAGGTACAGAGATGCTAGGTAACTTGCCCAAGGTCCCACAGCTAGTAAGTGTCAAGAGCTGAAATTCTAATCCAGGCAGTCTGGTTCCTGAGTCCATGCCTTTAACCACTATTATACTAGTTCTCTATGATTTTTGTTCAGAGTTCACTACATTGAAAAATTGGAAATAATATAGAATTTTTTAAATTATGACATTTGTACAATGTGGTTATTAAAATATTTTGAGACTACATCATGAATTTTTCCCATGTCATTAATTTTTAAGTGATAAAAGCAATATTCTACATATGATCCCAATTTAACAAAAAAAGAAAAAATGTGATAGAAATTAGAATAAACCAAAATGGCATAATGGTATAATGGTTGTTGCTAGTTTTTCTTTTCTTTTAATTTTCCATATTTTCCAAATATTCTGCAGTGAATACTTTTACTAAAAAAAACAAAAAACAGGGATTCCCTGGTGGCGCAGTAGTTGAGAGTCCGCCTGCTGATGCAGGGGACACGGGTTCGTGACCTGGTCCGGGAAGATCCCACATGCCACGGAGCGGCTGGGCCCGTGAGCCATGGCCGCTGAGCCTGCGCGTCCGGAGCCTGTGCTCCGCAACGGGAGAGGCCACAACAGTGAGAGGCCCGCGTACTGCAAAAAAAAAAACCAAAAACCAAAAACCAAACCAAAAAAAGGATACAGATAAAACAGAACCTGCAGGAAAGCCTAAGATTTGGACCTTAGAACACCTAAAGCCACTATCTACTGGGAAGTTTAATTTAACAAAGACTCTTTGACTACCATTATTAGGCTTTCAAGTTTCTAAAATCATCACATTTAATACTCCCCATAGCCATACCCTCTAAATTTGAATGTCAGTTAATAACACCTTGCATTTGTCTAGCGTGAAGGCATCTTTTTCACTTCTCATTTTACAATATTCATGATGTGAAAAACAGGACTGGTGAGGGTTATTACCTGTGTTTTACAGATGAAGACTCTAAGGCTTAGAAATTAAGCAACTATCTGAAAACAATAGTGGGATTGACTATAGATTGGGACAAGTATCCACGCCTCCAGATAATCAGTCTAGTGTTTTTTGCTATTCTAGTTTGAATAGGCAAAGCCCAGTGGAAAGTAAAACAGAGTCAGAACAAAGGAAACTGCTCTTACTACCTACTTGATAATTTCTTCTGTGGGCTCCTATAGATAATTACTGACTAGCCTCCTTTATTACTAGGAGACTAAGCTCAATTTACGTGGCAATTTCTAACTAAGGCACTGGGAAAGTCTTTACTACTCCATTGGATACTTATTACCTACAGTAAACGTACTTATGTTGAGAACTAGACTTCTTTATGCATAGGATGACTAGCATACTTCCATTTTAGTCACAAAAGGATATTTCTGATATTTTACTTGCCCATTTTACTAGCAATAAATCTACATGAACCTCAAGGCTTTAGGAAGCTCAAGGTCTTTAAAGGACACATTGGAGAATTTTTATGCAGTTCCTAGGTGTACGTGGTCATCTTCTGTTCAAGGCAGAGAAATTCCAGGCACAGCAAAGACATAATAAAATCATGAGTGGGACCAAGAGCAGGAACCAACTCTAACCACCTGCTCTACTAATCTCCATGCTGTCTCCCCATAGGACTTTAAGTAAAATTACTATTCTTCTTTAAAGGAGTTACTCATGATACCATAATGGCATAATGAATAACTAATATAGGGTTGCTCAAAGGTCTCCTTTCTTTTATCTCTTATTCACTGAGGTATTATAAAGGCAAAAGTGCTAAGCTCTGAACTCTGTATTAAGAGCATATTACAAATAATAGATAACTATGTGATTACAGTTTTGAATTACTTAGAGCTCTAAAGCATTTTAGAGAAGCATTACAATAGAAGATAAAAATGACTATGATATATACAAAATTAAATTGGAAGCCACACATCAGTAATAAGTAACAGGAGGGGTGCAAAGAGAAGATACTGACTATTTTCAACCAGTTTATGTATAAAAGGAGTCTTCCCCAAATCTTTTCACAAGTGAAACCTTTTTATTTCCCCTAAAGTTGTAAGATTATTGGCTGGAAAAAAGGGAAGATGGGAGAGCACTGTGGAGGAGAGTCCCAGGTGTTGTACCAGGATGGTGGCAACGGTTAATGGCACAATTGCCCTCTGTTGGAGGCAGTAGCCAGCTGATTCTTTGCCGTACAAAAGGGCTTAAATATCAGTTACCCAAGGCACTAGGACCAACTGGTAGAATGTATCTGATATTTGGCCCTACTTCTTCATTCTATTCCCACATGCTAACTGGGTACAGGCATGAAGTGCAAAATCCTCATCACATGTTTAACAGCACTTTAGTGCACTGAATACCTTGGAATATTTTCGCAGAAGTAGAGTCTTTCTCCGTTTGTGAGCTGTTGTCCATTTCAGAGCCACCTTTTGAAATGTCAATATGCAAATGCTCCTTCCTTTCCCCAACTTCTACTTCGGTTCTTATTTCCTCAGATTCTAAAAAGGTACCCTCACACTTCTTGTTGTGTCCTGCTCCTTCGGTTGAACGTAATTTGTTTATGATGCCAGAAGTGGTCTGTTCAAAATCTGACCCTGAACACAATGATTTTTCTTTACCAAGCCTCTCCTCTTCACTGGTCACAGTGAGGGTCTTGTCGCTCGCTCTGGCATCAGAGACGCAGCAAGTTCTCTCAAGCTGATTTTCTTGTGCAAGAGGCTCACTTTCAGCATCTGCTGCCTTATTATACACAGATGCTCTTTTTCTACTACTTTGAACAGGATCTGGAAGACTCCTCCGGCACCCTGTTTTAGTTTTCTTAATTTGAATCGCTTTCAAAACAGTCACCTTTCTTTTGGACTTTCTAACCTTTCTGGAGGCAGCATCATTAACACCATCATCTTCTTTCAAAAGCCAACGAATGGAAGTAAAGTTAGAGAGTCCTCTGCTGTCTTGCAATTCCAAACTAGCACTTGGCAAAGAAACCACATCTTTTTTCCACCTGCTTCGTGTCCTGAGGCTCCGGTTTGAATTGCTACTTTCGTTTTGCAGCTGGGATGGCAGAGCTGCCATGCTTTGGTCTTTACATCCTGACTTGATGCTCCTTTTATGAAGTACAGTAAAATCAAAATCTTCCGGCTTAAGAGAAGTCTCTCCACTTTTGTAAAGATAATTAGCAAGTGAACTTTTGGATCGGAACTTCAGTCCCTGTGGGCTAGAAAATGATATTAAAGAAAACTTATTGCTAGTTAATAAAAGTGACTTTAAAAAAAAACCTGGACCATATTTCGGATTTTTTAGTAATAATTTCCAAACTTTCACGGGCATTTGTCATTTAAAATAAAAAAAAGTGATCAAGTGATACTTTAAAATAGTTTCCTCTATGACAACAGAACATAATTTTACAAATATAGCTTAAGTGCAACCTTACCAGTAGCCATTCACAGTAGGAGAAAATATAAGTATTTGTCCCCAAATCACCTGATGTAAGTAACCAGTGACAGTGAAGGAACAGAATCCGTAATGGTTTTATGGTAAAAACAGAAAAAAGCCAAAACTCCTGCTATGCTTTCCTACCACCTGTCTAGACAAAATTATTTGGCTGTACTATCTTTACCATCTTGCACGCTCACCTGATGAAATATACGTCATATCTTCCTGCTGTTTTCCCAGATAACCTTTGCTTCACAACTCTTTCCCATCCACATGGTACAGACTTATGGCACTCTGCCATTGCGCTACCACCAAATTGAGCAGAAGCAATGGGTTCTTGTAGCGGGGGATTACACTCACTGCTGCTTTTTATCACCATTTGTTTCTCATCTTCTCCCACTCTTTCTGATCCCAAAGCAACACCTTCCTCCCTGAAAAAAAACAAACTCCAAGTGATTAGCTCATTTAAAATTAATTAGACTCTGCTTATTCAATTTCAGTGCATAACAGAGAAGGAACCACATGGACTATTTGGACTATGGGAGAGATTAAAATCAGTATGGCTCAGTCATGCTATAAGTATCTTCCTCCTCTCCAATATCTTCCTGTCCTCCAACATGGTTAAAAAGGGTTGGAAGTCTCTGCACAATGAAAAGCTCAAGCTACTTGCTAGAAAGAATTTTTTTTGCTGTTAATCATTGAATAGCTCTGTTATAGAGATTTCTGGTGACACTTGGCATAAGTTTAAAAATATGAACCAATAGCTGAGCTCTTAACCTGGGGATCCACAGAACAGCTTAAATGAGTCAGTGAGACACCGTCCTCCCCCCGAAATAAGTGAGGTAAAATTTTTATATATATGTGCATTTTGGGGGCGGTGGGGGGACAGTGTCTATTACTTTCATCAGAGGTTGTAATCCTCTAAAAGGTAAAGAACACTTGATAAAGAATTTTCAAACTCTCTTTCATTCTTGATCCAATAACCTTCTGAGGTAGGTAGGATAAGGATTACTCTCATTTTATTGACAGAATTGAGTGACAGGAAGATTAAGTTATTTGCAGAACTGATTCCAGGACCTAGGTCTACTAAATCTTGGTCTAATACTTCTCCCCCTCTACTATTGTTGAAAAACTTCAGTAGAGTGTATCCTAATCACTTAATCATATTTACATTTTCAAAGTTGGATGAATCTCTAGAGATGTCTAACCAACTTCTTTTCTACAAATAGGGAAACAAAGCACGAGCCAGTGACTAACTAGAATTAGAATCAAAGTCTTCTGATGCAATATGGGGTTAAATAATTTGGGGGATCTGGGTGGATCTTAAGAAATTATACCGTTCACAATTTTGGCGATAAGGAAACTGAATCCTGGTGAAAACAGCACGAACTTTAAAATCAACAGACTGGGTTCAAATCCCAGCTCTGCCATTTACTACCTATGGGGTCCAAGAGCAAGTTACTTAACCTGTCAAAGTCTCTTTCTCCATCTGTAAAAAGGAAGTAATACCTCTTTCACGGTAGTTCTGAGAATCACATGTTTTTTTGGGGAAAAAAAAGTAGGTAAATCATCTTAGCCCCACACCGCACATACACAAGTACTCAGAACTCCAGCCCTTGTTCGCAGGAACTAACCCTGCCGGCCTCCAAGTGTCCATCCACCCTAGGTAAGAAAGGCCCACCCACCTTCTACTCCCCCGCTCCCATTTTACAGGTGGTGAAACTGAGGTCCGAAGGGGACAATAACTTGCCGGAGGTCACACGGCCGGTCGGGGACTAGGCGCTGGTTGGCGATGACCGAGGGGGCAGCTCCGCAGTCCCCCAGGCTCGGACTCTCCATCCCAGACGTGTCCCTCAAGCGGTCTCCAGCTGCAGTAATAGGCCGAGAGGGTGCGTCGCTCTGGGTGTGGAGCGGAGTAAGAGGTGAACACTTCTTCAGCTCGGAGCTCTAGGATGGAACCAAAAGATGAAGGCAGTGAAAGTCTATCCGACTGCTCAGCTGCTTTCCGGCCGCCCCCCTCGACTACAGCCGCCATTTCCACGGCTCAGCCAATCAAGTCCTTTGTCGAGGAAGACGCACCGCCCCCTACCCATTCCGACCAATCGCGCGCGTCCTAGATATGAGGAGGCCTTCTAGCCCGCCTCCCGTTCCTTCCTTCTAGCCCTCCCTTGTAGACATGCGCACTCGGAGCGCTCTGCCTCGCGCGTAGCTCATTGCGCATGTGCGTTGCCGGGGTAGCGCAGGGAGACAAAGTGGCTCGAGGAGTTAGGCCTGTTGCTGAGGCAGGGAGGAGGGGCCCGAGGCGTGAGGGAAACCGCTATGAGGGCCGTGTTGACGTGGAGAGATAAAGCCGAGCAGTGGTGAGGAGCGGGGCAGTCCGGGAGGAGCGGGAGGCTGAGCCCCAGCGGGGATGGCGGGCGCTATGGCGTGAACCCTGGTGGTTGCCAAGGGTAACGGGCCTGCGGGCTGGGCTGAGGGCCCTGAGTCCCGGCTCTGGGCGACTGCAGGGTCGCCTTCCCACCGCTTTGCGGATGGAGAAACTGAGGCCTGGAGAGGGAGCAAGGGGATATACCACGCGTGAGGTAGTGGCCTGTGGAGGCGGCTTTACACATAATCACAGTCTGATCTTGTCGTTCCTTTACTCAAAATCCATCCTGGGCTCATCAGTGTTTTCCATCTTCACAACTTATGCCACTTCCGCGTATTACCTATACTCTTGTTTACTTAACCTTTTTTCTAAATTGTCCCACTTATTTTCCTTTAAACATGCTTTTACATTCTACAGGGAAACTTTATTACACCGTGTATGAAAACCAGTAGCAATTGCTGTAAATGTAAGATAACTGTAGAACTTAAAGCAGGGAGAAACAAAACGGCGTTAACAAGTTGTAGCTAGATACTGTTGCTAGGGAACCTCTGAGCCTCAGGTGTAGTGTTTCTAGAGCTAGAGATTTAGCAAGTGTGGTTGGAGAGGTGCTTGAGTTGAATAGCATCAAAGCAAGACTTTCTCCTATGTTTTGTTAGAAGGTTTGAAAGAGTAACGAAAGAGAATGACTTTCTCACTATATGATTCACCGTTGTTTAATGTTCTGTTCCATTTTTATCCCCCAAATCCATCATATAACAACACATTTGGGGGCATACTGACTTATTGGGCAGTTCTCCTCAGCCTGACTTTCAAAACTTCCTACATGATCTTTTCAGCTTCATCGTGAAGCCTCTGCTTTGGCTACTGGAACAGAGCCATTCCCTCTCTGTCTTTTCTTTGGCCTCTCTGTGTGAGGCCTTCATCTCCTCACAGTGAAATCCTAAACGTCCTTAAGCCTCTCTTTGGAGATGGTCGCTCTCTTTGTACTCTGCACCAGTAATAGCTAATGCTTACTTTGTACTAGGCACTGGCTAAGAACTTCATATCTTTTATCTCATTGTCACCTCACAACAGTACCTGACATAGGTACTATACTTATTTCTGTTTTACATATGAGGCGACTGAAGCACAGAGTGGGTAAATAATTTGCCAGGGTCACACAGTGAGTAAGTGGTGGAGCCAGCTTTCTTCCTCACTCCAGAGCCAATGCTCTTAGCCACTGCATTAATTATTCCTGTTGTTACAGAGGCTGCAAACTCAAGTGCCTGCAGGAATCAGGCAGGCAACGTAAATGCGAGATGTTTATTTGCATCTTGAACAGAAGGAATTGTTTGTTTTCCCTAGGAGTATTCTTCTTTTCTCTACTGCACTTTTCTTGAAACGTATAGCCCTACAACTGTATCTTTCACTTCTACTCTTAATAGAGATTTGAGTAAAAAAAAAATTTTTTTTTTTTACTTTTCTCTTAACTGTTATAAAAGTATTCATAGCACAAGCTGCTGATAGCTAGCAGCTGAGCATTTGATTTTGCTGTCAGATACTAAGAAGTGGCAAGGACTGTGGCAAACTGGAGAGCGCATGCTCTGACTGAAAGGGACAACAGCTGCTCTGCTTCTGCTAGTTACCACCCTGCAGGAATTTGGCCCAGTGTGGCTCAGAGCTTCCTGTTTTCACCAGAACCGAGGGATCTGGGTTTTTATGTGAAATGTCCTAATTTTTAAATGTTGGCACCTAATCTGTAAAAAAAAAAAAATTATATATATATATATATATATATATATATATATACAAAATAAAATACCATATGGGCCAAACAAAACGTTTGCTGGCCAAATATAGCCTGATTGGCTCCCAGTTTTCACCCCCTGGCATAGGATTTTGTTTATTCTTCTTTTGTGGTACTTAGAGTCTGTCTAGTGCAAGAGTTTATGGGAAACTGTTGATCCCAGAAGTCTATGAACCCCTTAAAAGCAATGGCTATGTCTTACTCATTTCCAAGGCTTATTCTAGAGCCTAGACAGTGTTTGTTGTGATTATTTCATGGATAGAGGTATTCATGAATGAATGAAGAGGTGAGTGAATGAATGATGAATGGTTATTTAGGTTTTGGCCCATTACAGCTATTCTAGTGTAGGGGCTTTAGGGGTTCTAGGGACCAGCAATACTGATGGCAGCTACATATGCAAGCTGATAGCCCAGAATGAGACAAAACAAAAAACTATAAAAATAAATAGTAGAACTCCAAAATCCCAGATGTCAAAGATTCTTCCTCCACACTGAAACAGCTCCGCCTGCTGGTCTGCTCTTTTGCTTCCGTCTAACCTTCATGTAGCAGCAGGAATTCTCTTTTTTGAGTCCTGTTGCTGTGTGATCCGTTACTCCACCTCTCATCAACCCAGAGTGACTCCCCATTACCTTCCATGTCAGATTGTGCACCTAATTAGGTGGTCCTTCCCCTGCCCCACCCTGCCCCCTTTTGCTAAGATTTAAATTTATGCTTTTCAGTTCAGCTGTAAACTCCATTTTCCTGTCCAAAGGCCCTTCCCAAATGTTCTCTTATTCTTCTCTGAGCTCCTCCTTTTCTCTCTTCAAAGCAGTGCTCTAGATTCTTCTCAACCATGATGCCTTATTCCAGGCAGGCTGCCATCTGCTCTGCCCCTCATCCACAGCAGCTGTGGGCCAGACTGTTTACATGCCTTATCTTGTTTAATCTCCACAGCAGCCTTTGAGATTGGAATTGTTACCCCATTTACAGATGAAGAAACTGAGACTTAATGAGGGAACAATTTGCTTAAGATTCAAATCAAGTAAGTGGGGGCTGGATCAGGTTGTGCAGGATTTGGAGAGGCACCTTGAGACTTCAGTTGACAGTGGGGTGGGCACAGAGTTGGCAAGGGACAGTTTGCAGGACCCACCCTCTGTCTCTCTGCAATGGAATCTGACAATGTCCGTTTTTCTTAAAAGGGGGCAAGTGGGGAGAGAGAGCCATCCTACCGTACTGTCTGCAGACGGGTGAGCTCCCCAGCCCTGGAAGTGTTCAAGCAGAGGCTGGATCCATCAATAGGGAGTTCCTGCCCTGGTAGGGGAGTTGGGCTATATGACAGGGTCTAGGGCCTTTCCCAATAGTTTGGGAAAGTTTCTGTGGTCTTATGATGTAATTAAAGCCCAAGGGGTTCAAGATAAAAATCTTGTCAGTTTGTCAGTTATACTCATTTTGTGTCTAGGACAATGCCATGTACTGTGGGTCCACAAATGTCTAAAATAGGGTCATTACCCTGAAATTGCATATGACTGTAATTAAGGGGATAAGATAGTATCTGAAACAGTGTAAATACAGAAGATTATATAACTCTTAAGTTGAATTGTACAGATTCTAAGTACAATAAGAATTTGGATTGGGGTAAATCAGACATGTATGTTATACTTTAGAAAAGCAAACTTCAAGAAATGCAGAGAAAATGAATTTTCACATCTGAAAGGAAGGTAGCTAAAGACTTGGCTCAAGTGAGATGCTTAGAAATGATTTGCTAATAATTCAGCCCAAAATGATCCTAGTGAAGAAGAAGCCACACGGGAACCACTTTGATGGGCTCAGATATGTACAAGGCAGGAAGGGAGCCACACGACCAAGAGGACTGTGGAAGAGAGGTGCAGACCCCTCCCAAACCTCGTGCCTCCCAGCTCCCCACAGGAGGTGGTGCTTGTGTACCCTGCGAGGCGGGAGGGCAGCTCCCTAGCCTTGCTGTGTAGGTGAGGACCACAGCTCAGGCCGGAGGTCAGCCCTTCTGGCCCCAGCTCCACCCGCTTTCCCCTCTCCCGCCCTGCTTCTCTGCAGAGTGTGAAATGCACCCAGTACGTTGTCCCCTAGGTTCTGAGAAAGAAAGCCTGAGAGACGGGAAGGCTCAGGTCTGTTACCACATAACAGCAAGGAAGCTGAAGGACTCAGGGTTTGTGTTTGCTTCTGTCACGAGGGATGCCCAACTGGAGAGGGGTAGCAATCGCTGTGTTCCAGCTTCTCCATCAGCCAGCTGTATGACAGCAGACAGATGACTTGCCTGTGTACTTCAGTTTCCTCATCAGTAAAAATGGGCCAATAATGCCTGGCCTGTCTGAGGCATTATGTTAGCATAAGGTCAAATGAGATCATGTAAATTTACCCTCTTGAACAACTCTTAACTCTTGAATATATGTGAAGAATTATTTTTATTAAAGGAAGGTTCTGAGGTCAATGGAGCCTATATAAGAACTCTGAATTCTATGTGTGATGCCTTGAGTAGATGATAACACTTTTTTTTTTCCTGCTGATGAAACATGGAGACTCTTGCTAATTATTTTGTCAACTATGGCATATGCAAATAATAATTATAATGGAGGCCACACGCGTAGTGGTTAGAGCTTGGGCTGCAGAGTGAGACTGCTTGCGCTTGAATTCTGCCTCCACCTCTACTCAGTAGCAGTTTATTTTCAGGCAAGTTAGTTAACTTCTCTGTGCCTTAGTTTTCTCATCTGCAAAAGAGATATAAGGTTGTTGTGAAAGTTGAGTTAATACATGTAAAGCATTTAAACTGTACTTTGCACACGTAAATAAATGTGCTTAATAAATATTAGTCACTGTTGTTAAAGTATTGAGGGTGGCATAGATTTGTTATACTTGACAGTAATTCAGGAGAGTGGAAGGCCATATAGCACAGACTGTAAAGTCAGACCTGAGTTAAAATTCTGGCCCTTTCACTTGCTGTGTGATGTTGGGCAAGATACTTGACCTCTCTGAACTGTGGTGTCCTCAACCACAAAATTGAGTAGTAATTCTTACCTCATAGAATGCTTGTGAGGACAGAATAAAATAATGCATTTGAAGAGCTCAGCATTGGGTGTCTGTGGTAAATGCTCCAAGTAGTTACCAGGGTGTGGTTTTTTTTTGGCCGCACCGCGCGCGTGGCTTTTGGGATCTTATTTCCCTGACCAGGGATCAAGCCCGCGCCTTCGGCAGTGAAATTGTGGAGTCTTAACCCCTGGACCGCCAGGGAATACTCCAGGGTGTATATTTTTCGATCACTCACAGGTGCCAGGTTAATTTATCCCATGCTCAACTTTTACAATAGGCCATCTTGGCAGTGCTGTCTGACACACTCTTACTAGGGTCACCTGAACTAATGAAACCCTCTGCCTGGGGGCATTTGAGAATCTTTGTAATAAGGCTCCAGCCTGTTTTTTCCAGCCTTATCGCTCCCTATTGCCTTGCACATAGCCAAATGTTTCAGTCAAATTAGATTATTTAGATATTTGCTATTCCCACTGTCTTGTCTTTGCTTGTTCTGTTTTCTGTGCCTGAAATGCTGCGCCTACCCAGTCTCCTCCTGCATGTCTCAGAAGCCCTACCTTTTTCACATATTGTTTTCTTCATGAAGCTTTATCTGATCCTCTCCAAATCAGAACACTGTGTCCACTCCTTGGAATCCTACAATATATGCTTTAATGTGTCTCCTAAAGCCTCTATCACAGTATTATTCTATATTTCATCCAGTCTAAGAGGTCACTGATTGTAAAATACAATTATTTTACATACGACTAAGAAAGCAAAAAATGCTGCCAGTTAAACTGACACATCATCAATTATAAGACACATCCCAAAATTAGAAATGTTCAAATGTGAAAAAAACGTGTGCTTTACAATTGATGACGTGATTCTTTGTGGGTGTCTGAGCATCCATCACCTTTCCTCAGGATGGTAATTTCCTTGAGGGCAGGGAGGGTCTGTGATTTACTCATCTTGCATCTCTTAGCTCCTAGCACCTAAGAGGCACTTGGTAAGTATCTGATTAATTGGAAAGAGTAATGTTGTTTTTTTTTGCCTGTGCCTCACGGCATGTGGAACTTCCCCACCCAGGGATCGAACCCGTACCCCCTGCATTGGAAGCATGGAGTCTTAACCACTGGACCACCAGGGAAGTCCAGTAATGATATTTTAATAAATGACCAACTTTTTCAGAGACCTGTGGATTTGCTAGCCCTCACACGTTCTCTCAGTTTGTGTAGTCTTCATGGTATTATTAGATGAGGTAGTGCCCTCCACTGTTTACTCTTTGAATCATGTCTGGCGTCTGGCTTCTGGACAGGTGGAAATTGGGACACAACAGCTAACTGCCAAGTGAATTGTGATCGAAGGTGTGGTAGTTGAATGGAATTTGCAACCAAATGCAATTCTTAGCTATTATTTTTCTCCCTCAGACACAATCAGTGCTTCGTAATGGAAATAAAGTTTGCTTTCCCGGCCATTAGCAGACCTCATCATTTTGGTTCCTAATTGTCCTTTTGTCTTGTCTTGTCTCCCGTTTAGTGTATATGACCTCGCATTTAAGCCCGACGGAACCCAACTGATTTTGGCTGCAGGAAACAGATTACTGGTAGGATTTTGTCTGAGTTTCCTTTTTAAGTGCTTTTTTTCCTCTGCCTCTTGTAAGTGCTCTGAAATTTGACCCTTTTTTTAAGATAAAAAAGGCAAGGTGGAAAAACCAGTCATTATTTTTTAATTTTTTTTATTTTTTTATTTTTTTTATTTTTTTTTTCCAGTCATTATTTTTTAATAGGGAAGGAAATGGGCTACTTAAAACAGGTAGGTAAACTGTCTATCAGATAGGAACCTGTGAACAATACCTCCTTTGGAGTCATTAATCTTTCCCTTTTTACTTTGAGACACCCACGAAAGAGTTCAAAATAATTTAAATGCCTTTGAAAGTGAGCCTTTGTCAGTTCATATTTTGTCCCCCTGAAGAATTCAAACAACAGGCCTGAAGGGGCTCCCTCTGTGAGAAGCCAGATAGCCTGGCCCCAGCTTTTAGGCACTGGCCTTCCTAAACAATTCCATATGGATGCTGTCCTATTTTTCATATTTTCAAAGAACGTAAGCTGCCTCTGGAACCTGTCCCAGTGTATAAAAGTAATTTTCAGAGAACTCTTTATGTTTGACCTAAAACCCTTTGCATGATCTCCTCTTCCTCCTGCGTAAGTCCGCTTCCTCTTGCTCTGTTGTCTCGAGATATGCAGACGGCCTGATCTCCATTCTGTGCATGGTAACTACATAATCTGAAAAGCCGCGGGTAAATTGTTCTGCAGACTTCTTCTGTCCAGGGTAAACAATCCAAATCCTTTTAGGTTTTTCCCATAGGTTATCTTCTCCAACGCTGACCATTTCTGGAGGGTTTTGCTTTTATTTCTCAGATGGTGTGTTTTTTAAATCTCCACATATTTGTACATGTTACACAGCTATAAAATCGTAAGTGCACGTTACAGATGGGTTTTATAACACTCCCTACAATTTGCAAACCCAGAGTTCAGGCCTGTGACTTCCAACTCTTCGTAGCAAGTATGAAACATCTCTCTGTGATGTTGGTAGTAGGGCAGGGCTACACTGGCATTTAACCATGCTCTAGCTGGGCTCTTTGTGCTGGCTCTATTAGGGAGGGCCTAGCTTGTTTGGTCATATATCCAAATACATGCAAGGGGAGTGAACTGTGTAGAGAAGTTTCACAGAGTGAAGTTTTGTTTCTCGAGCATTAATGGCACATTTCCGGCCGTGTAATGGGCAGAATCAGAGCCTCTCCTTGGGTTTCCCAACTTTAAGTCACATTCTTTCTGGTTTCTTGGTTCAGTTTTTACTTGGTGCAAATTTAGAATATTGACAAATGTGTTGTTTTGACAACAAAAATAGCAGCAGCAACTTGCAGGGGTTCTGACTACTGGACGCCACGCGGGTAATCTGTACTTTTGTCTCTTTTTTGCCAGGTTTACGACACGTCTGATGGCACCTTACTTCAGCCCCTAAAGGGACACAAAGATACTGTATACTGTGTGGCATATGCGAAGGATGGTAAGAGGCTGCTCTGGATTTAGCGTCTCTAATGGCCTCACAGCCACTCATTTCTCTCCTTGGCTGCGCCTTCGTCGTGTTGAGTGAGCTCAAGTACAGCTTGCAGTTTCGGAAGATAGTTAGTCTCTTAGACTTCAGTTCAGTCATTCGATTCAATTCAGTCATTCAAGTATTTATTGAGGCCCATCTGTGTGTCAGGCGTTGTTCTAGCTGCTTGAGATACTTCAGAGAGCAAAACAAAGATCCCTGCCCTTATGGGGCTTTTATCTATGTGGGGGGGGGTGTGGGGGAAGGAGAGAGAGTATGAGGGAAGGCATACAATAAACGTGGTAAATAAGTAAATTGAACAGTACGGCGGAAGGTGGTGTTAGGAAGAAGAAAAAGTAGGACAGAATAAGGGGGATTGAGAGTGCTGAGTGGGCAGGGCATTGTGTACAGTGTTGAACAGGGTAGTCATGGTGGCTCATTGAGATGGGGACAGGCAAGCAAAGACTTGAAGGTGGGGAGGCAGGGAAATAATGACTGAGCATCTGGGAAAAGAGAGCTCCTCACAGAGGGAAGAGCCATTGCAGAGGCCCTCAGGTGGGGTGTGCCTTTCTGGGGCTGGGGCAGAGAGAATCGGTGGGGAGCAATAGGGGAAGAGGGTAGAGAGGTAGCAGGTGTGGGCTGGCTGGATTCTGTTGGCTGTCGTAGAACTTTGGCTTTGATTCTCACTGAAAACGGGGAACCACTAAAGAGTTCTGAGCAGAGGAGAAATCTGATTGGATTTATATTTTAAAAGGATCCCTCCAGATGCTGTACCCCAAACAGCCTGCAAGGGCTGAGGGTTGGGCAGAAAGACGAGTGAAGAAGCGTCAGCCACTGGTGATGGCAGCTCAGACCCCTGTAGGAGCAGAGAAAGTGGGGAGCAGTGGTCAGAGTCTGGATACAGTTGGAAGGTGGAGCCAGTAGGATTGCCTGACAGAATGTGGGGCGTGAAGAAAGGAGTCGGGGGTGACTCCATGGTTTTTGACCTGAATGACTGAAAGGATGGAGTTGCCCTCCACTGAGATAGGGAAGGCTGCAGGCCGAGAAACTTACAGCAGGAGATCCGGAGTTCAGTTTCAGACGTGTTGAGTTTGAGGAAAGTTGACGCTGTAGAGGTGGGGGCGGAATTGCTGGAGCAGAGTTGCTGAGTGGGAAGAGGAGAGGGGATCCAGGGCAGAGGTGAGCATGGTGGGAAGTGGAGGATGTCACTGCAAGTGCTGGCAGCGGGGGCATGTCGTAGTAGGAGTCTAACAGAATTCTCTTCCGTTTTTTCAGTGAAATAGGAAGCAGCAACATCTGAGAGTGAGGATGGGGAAGGAGGTGTCCGAGAGTTGAGGCAAAAGAAAAAAGAGTACAACACCACCTAGTTGAGGGGCTGAGTGAATGGCCCCGGGAGGTATAGTGAGACCCTAGCTACACGAAGGGCCCACCCAAAGCTGGTGGTCATGAATTGAAAGTGAGATCAGTGGTGCGATTGTGTCTTTTTCTCCATCACTTTAAGCTGCACAGATACAGGGACAGAGGAGGTGGAGAGTTGGATTTAACCAGAGTGGTAGGTTTACAAGCACCTCTGAAGATGCAGTGAGAGGGCAAGGGCAGAGGATGTATGCAAAGGAATGATTATATACATTGACCTTGAGTAATGAGGGGTGAGCACCCTTGTTGCTGAGTAATGAGGGGTGAGAGGACCACAAGGGGTGAGGGAGGTTCTAGTGGGGTTGAAGAGTCATTGGCGTTAGGGCACCAGGTGGGGTGAGAAAGAGGAGAGGTGGTGGTCACATCGGCTGCGTGAAACTGACGTTGAGAGTTAAAAGTAAATCCGTGCTACGCACAGCATAGCATCAATGGGAAGAGCATGGACTTTGGGATGAGACAGCTCCAACCCGAAAAGCTCTGTGAGTCTGCGGTGGTTATTGACCCTGTCTGAGTCTCGATTTCCTCATGTGTCAAGTGGATATAGGATTAGAGGTGGCCCTCTGTGACCACTGCCGAGAAGTCGCAGAATCGATGGTACAGTGCTTAAATGAACCATGGAGATCATTCAGGCTCCAGGTTTTTAACTTCTTTTAGATGACAGACCTCTTTGAGAATCTGATGAAAGCTATAGACCCCTCTCTAGAAAAATGCACCTGCTTCATGTATACACACAATTTGGGGCACACAGTGTTAGTCTGATCTAGCCCAGTCTCTTCACGTTACACCTACATAAAGATTTAGAGAAGTCACACGACTGGCGGAGGTCATACGGCGAGGTAGTGGCAAAGACAACGCTAGTTCTTGCCTGGTAGTCAGCAGCCCTGTGCCACGGTAGTCATATTTTTTTATGTGCGTGTTTGAGTTTAATTTCAGAGTAGTACTGTGGGGAGACCTGTGAGGCCTCAGAGTTTATAAGCCTAGGGCATCTTTGGCCTGCAGCACCATCAAGGCCCTTGAGGATCTTAGAGTGAGACCTGCCATCAGGGGCATTTGTCCGCGTTTTGCATAGTCCTGCCACACACATCTTCACGTTTGATCTCCCAGCAGCCCTCTGAAGGAGGCAGGGAAGGGATCGCAGCTCCTCTCACGGATCAGAAAACAGGCTTGGAGCGATTACGGGTGACGGTGGCAGAGCTGGGCCTGACCTGGATCCTCTGACTGCAGAGCCCTTGTTCTTTCTGGTGTATCATGCTGCCCCTCATGACACTCATGTAATGATAAGGAAGTCTTTTCCCCTTCGATCTAGAAGTGAGGATACACTGAATTTGGTTTTGCTCTTTAAAAAATGATGATTTTGCTTGTTTCCGATTTCCCCCTTAAATTGAATAAGTATTTAATGAGCAACTATGACACAAAGGTATATTAAGAGCTAGTTTTTCTTCAAGGAAAGCCATACAAGGCAATGTAAGGAAATAATAATAATAGCTACTTTTGTTTAGCATTCATTCTAGGCCAGGCACAGACCTAAGCACTTTAATCTCATTTAATCTTCACAACAACTATGAGGTAAATACTGTTGTTGCGTCCACTTTTCACATGAGGAAATGAAGGCCTAGAGATGTTCAGTAGCTTGTTCCTGGTCCTGCAGCTGGTGGGTGACGTCGCTGGGGATTCCAGCTCTGACTCTGAGCCCTTAGTCCACACTCTTCCTCACCTGCTGCCTGCCAGTGTAAGGGAGCAGTGACAGAAATAATAAATAAGAGCAGCTTCTATTATTTAGTATTTGCAGCAGTGTCACATGGCCCAAGCAGTGTGAAAATGAAAATCTCATCTGTCACTCTTTTGCTTAAAGCCTTTCTTTGGGATAGAGAGCAGGATCTTACTGTGGCCCCGAAGCCCCTAGAGATCCCTCCCCCACCCACCTCACCCTTTGCCCTTGATGTTCTATGCTGGCTGCCTCTCAGCTCCTCACACATGCAGGTTTTTCCTGCCTCAGGGCCTTTGCACATCTGTTTGACCCATATGGATAGGTCTCTCTCCTCTCGTTGCACCTGGCTAAGCTTTGCTCAACCTTTAGGTCTCAATGAAAGATACCATTCTCACAGAAACCTCTCTCACCAAAATTGGGTCCTCAGGTATTCTCTTTTATAGGGCCTGCTTTTTTTTCTCACTACGTCGTATTTGAATTGGATTAATTTAATTTAATGCCTACTTTTCCCACCAGACAAACTCTATGAAGGTAGACAGCATGTATGTTTTAATCACTACTTGATTCTGAGCACAGAAAATGATGCTGGCATGTGATAGGCCCTCAGTACATCTTTGTTAGTGCCAGGCAGAGCAGGATATGAGCTCAAACTTCCTGACTCCAAAGTACTGCCACTCAGTACAGATAAGAAGAAGGGGTAGAGAAGCAACTGACACATACTAGGGACCTTAAAGAAGTCGTTTTCTAAGAAATACTCTGCAAAATGCTGGCCTAAATGAATGTGAAAATTTATTCTTTTTAAAAACACTTTTAGGCAAGCGCTTTGCTTCTGGATCAGCTGACAAAAGTGTTATTATCTGGACGTCAAAACTGGAAGGCATTCTGAAGTACACGTAAGTAACTGTTTAGGTTTACGGTATTATTAGTTTGCCTCTTACTGAGCTACTGTAGCAAAAGGCCCTTAGCAAAGCTATCAGGAAGGACTTTTTTCTCTGCAGTTGAACTTCAAGTGAAGTTGTGGGGTTGTGCGCTGGGAGGGTTGGGGAATGAGTAAGTGAGGGAACAGTTCTTGAGCACTGCTGGCTTGGCCAGCACTGGGCTAGGTGTTTTCGTGTAGCTCAGTTTAGTTAATCTGATATCGCACATTCCACCCCACCCTGACCTGTCCTTTTGCAAGAGCCTCACATCCAGCCACCGTTGACACCCTGAGACTTGGGGTCAGTGTGCTCCAGGCCCCTCTCAGTGCAGAGGCTCTCCTCCTCTTCTTCCCCATCCCTCCGCCTGGTTAACCCCTACTCACTCTGCACATCTCAGATGTTGCTTCTGTGAAGCCTTTCCTGCCCCTGGAGCCTTGATTGGGTCTCCTTCATGGTGCTTCTCACAGCTGTAGTTTTTTTTTTTTCTTTTGGCCGTAACGTGTGGCATGTGGGATCTTAGTTCCCCGACCAGGGACTGAACCTGTGCCCCGAGCAGTGGGAGCATGGAGTCTTAACCACTGGACAGCCAGGGAAGTCCCTAACGGCTGTAGTTTTACACTTATTCTGGTGGCTGATTGATATCTCCCATCAGCCTGTAAGCTCCATGAGGGCAGACACTGCGTCTGTTTTGCTCATGCTGTGTCACTGGTGCCTAGTGCAATGCCTGGCCTGTAGTAGGTACTCAACAAATGATCGTTTTTCTTTCTTTTTCTTTTTAAATTATTTATTTATTTATTTATTTATTTATTTATTTATTTATTTATGGCTGTGTTGCGTCTTCGTTTCTGTGCGAGGGCTTTCTCTAGTTGCGGCAAGTGGGGGCCACCCTTCATCGTGGTGCGTGGGCCTCTCACTATCGCAGCCTCTCTTGTTGCGGAGTACAGGCTCCAGACACGCAGGCTCAGTAATTGTGGCTCACAGGCCTAGTTGCTCCGCGGCATGTGGGATCTTCCCAGACCAGGGCTCGAACCCTTGTCCCCTGCATTGGCAGGCAGATTCTCAACCACTGCACCACCAGGGAAGCCCGTTTTTCTTTTTAATTGTGGTAAAATACACATAACATCATCCTAAGCATTTTTAAGTGTACAGTGCGGTAGTGCTAAGTACATCCATGTTGTCGTGCAGCCAGTCTCCAGGACTATTTTTCATCTTGCAAAACTGAAGCTCCACACCCATTAAGCAGCCACTTCCATTCCCCTTCCCCAGCCCTAGGCACCACCATTCTACTTTCTGTCTCTATGAATTTGACTACTCTGGGTACCGTATATAAGTGGAATCCTATGGTGTTTGTCCTTTTGTAACTGGTTTATTTCACTGAGCATAATGTCCTCAAGGTTCCTGTGTCAGAACTCCCTTACATTTTAATGCTGAATAATATTCTGGTGTATGTACAGAGCATATTTTGTTTATCCATTCATCTGTTGTTGACGGACATTTGGGTTACTTCCACCTCTTGGCTATTCAGAATAATGCTGCTGTGAACACCGATGTGCAAATCAACAAATCAATATTTGAATGAATGAATAAATGAATGAATGAATGAGGTTGTAAGTAAAGTATTACCCAGAAGTGGAGGAATAAAACTCAGGTTGAGGGACTTCCCTGGTGGCACAGTGGTTAAGAATCCACCTGCCAATGCAGGGGACATGGGTTTGAGCCCTGGTCCGGGAAGATCCCACATGCCGCAGAGCAACTAAGCCCGTGTGCCACAACTACTGAGCCTGCACGCCAGAGCCCATGAGCCACAACTGCTGAGCCCGCGTGCCACAACTAGTGAAGCCTGTGTGCCTAGAGCCCGTGCTCCACAACAAGAGAAGCCACTGTGATGAGAAGCCCGCGCACCGCAACAAAGAGTAGCCCCCATTCACTGCAACTAGAGAAAGCCTGTGTGCAGCAACAAAGACCCAGTACAGCCAAAAATAAAAATTAATTAATTAATTAATTAAAAACAAAAAACAGGGCTTCCCTGGTGGCGCAGTGGTTGAGAGTCCGCCTGCCAATGCAGGGGACACGAGTTCGTGCCCCGGTCCGGGAAGATCCCACATGCCGCGGAGCGGCTGGGCCCGTGAGCCATGGCCGCTGAGCCTGCGCGTCTGGAGCCTGTGCTCCGCAACAGGAGAGGCCACAACAGTGAGAGGCCCGCGTACCGCAAAAAAACAAACAAACAAAAAAAAACAACTCAGGCTGAGATGCCCCGTGTGGTACATGACTCACTCAGCTTTCATTGTTATCTCAGATGTTTCCAGATATTGGTCTAGTATTTTCATTGTACCTCCATCCTGTATTAATGAATGTATTTCCAGGCCTCCACAAAGCAATAAGTGTTAGGGCTGTTAATATGGCACTTCTTATGCACCTGGCGCTAGGCGAGGTGGTTTACATCATGCTCTTACTAGCTGGCACACCAGAGGTGTGCAGCACACTAGTCTTGGAGGAGGTGGCATTTAAGCTAGGCCAGTCTGATGCGTGGGTAATGTTTGAGAGAGGAAAATAGTGGGTGGGGGGTAGCTCAGGAGGGGAGAACTCATCCCTGTGCTTTTAATTGGTCACTTGCATCAGAGTTCACGGTGTGGAGTCAGAGAGGCTGTGGACCCATCATTAAAATCTTGAGCTGTAGCCACTGAAGCATTTGTGGTTTGCTGCATAATCATCTACATTTGTTTACTTCCTAGGCACAATGATTCTATCCAGTGTGTCTCCTACAACCCTGTTACCCACCAGCTGGCGTCCTGTTCCTCCAGTGACTTTGGTAGGTTCTGATTCCCAGTGTCTTGTCTGGGAATAACTGAAAATTGGCAGAAAGTGCTGAAATCTATCCAGAATGTGGTGGTTTTGTCCTGAGAGAGTTAATGCCTTTCTACCCGCCGTCAATGGCTGAAGGGAGGCTGGCACTTGTTCTTTAAATTGTGTAGAAACCAAGAGAGTGAGTGATGGCACTGAGTCTGGTAAGAAGTCTGGGAGACAGCGGGAAGGGCCCTGGGAGGGAGATAGTGAGAGAGATGGGAGAGCACAGGCGTTAAGTTGGTGTTGCCACCTCTGGGAAGCCTTCCCCGCCCCACCCTGGCAGGGACAGTTCAGTTGTCCCCACTTCCGGGTCCCCCAGCGTCCGTGTATGTGTGGAAAGCTTCACTGTGCTTCTTGTGCGGCGTGTCCCCATTAGTTGTTTAGTGGCTGTGGCTGTCCTTCCTGAGGGGCTGAATGCCCCGAGGAGTTCACCCACCCCACAAACGGCACTGGTGTAGTCCTGGCGCAGAGGAGAAGCAGTGAGACGTCAGCGAAGAGGCAGGAACGCGAGCAGAGGCTTGCATGTTCTCTTTTCAAGGTCGATTCTGGCTTACAGCTCATAAGTTCCGTCTTCCTTGCTAAGAGATAGTGGTTACAACAGAACAGCCATTGTTGAAGTCAAGGAGCGAGAGATCTAATCCCTTTCAGTTTCCTCCTGATCTAAGATGAATGCATCCCCCAGTCCATCCACTGATACAATTCTGAGGTTCCAAAGAGAGAATGTAATTGAAAGCATGTTGTATAAATAAAAGGGGAAGGGACTGTCATTCATTAAAAATTTAGCATTTTCTCCATGTGAGGCATTGGTCTGGGTGCTTACTTTTGGGGTGAAAAAGACAAAATAGAATTCCTGCCCTCAAAGAGCTTGTGGTTGGGGGCAGGTAGGGAGGAAGAATTTGTAAAAATATATTATTAAGGAATAATATTTGTTGAATGTTTGTGATATGCTAGGCACTGTCCTGAGAGTTGAAACAAATTCCTGTGTGAGCTCTGTGACGACCCCTGAGGTCAGGTATTATTCTCATCCCCACTCCACTGAGGAACAGAACTTGAGCTTAGAGTGGTCCAGTGACTCACTTGAGGTCACCCAGCGGGTAAGGGATGGACCCAGGCCTTGGACCTAGGCCATGTGATTGCATCTAGAGTCTGCTCTGGTCAGTGCTGCCTCAGGGGCCTGGAGGGTGTGGTTTCCTCCAGCAGCAGGCTCTGAGGGGGCCTCGGTGGACCACAGGTAAGGTGTGCATAGGCTGAAATGCCGGGGGAGGCATTCTGGGCAGGGGAGAGGGGAAGCACATTGTTTGATGTTGCACCTTGCTGTGTAAATGCGTTTCTGCCCTAGGGTTACTTCCTTGGCCGTGCTTCATGGCTCAGGCAAAGAGTAGAATTTGCTTTTGTTACCCAGACCTACACCTGTTGTGGGCCACTGAGTCACTGGCAGGAGGGAGCAAGCCGAAGGTGACCAGTGTGCCAGGGACATGGCACAGCCCAGATAGGGTCAGGAGAGACTGGATTTTCAGAAAGCGTCATTCATTACTTTGAATGCTAAGTTGTACTCTGGTTGCAGTGTAATAATTACGAACAGTGAAGTTGCCATTTCTTTGACTTAAACTCCTGAAAAGTTGGCTATCAATTCACCAATATATCTTCCTCTCTTTTTTCTTTTGAAATAATTATAGATTCACAGTAAGTTGCAAAGATAGTTGAGAGGTCTTATGTACCCTTCTTCCTGTTTCCCCAATGGATACATCTTATGTAACTGTTGTACGGTATCAAAATCAGGAGGTGGGGCCTGGCACAATGTGTGTACATAGTTCTGTCATTTTATCCCCTGTGTAGATTACCATCACCACAAAGATACTCCTTTACCCTCATCTCCCCCATCTCCTGTTAGCACTAACCCCTTGTACCTGGTAACCATTCATCTGTTCCCCATCTTTATATAAGATGGAATCATATAGCATATGACCTTTTGAGACTGGCTTTTTAAACTCGGCATAAAACCCTGGAGATCCATCTAAATTGTAGTGTGTATCAATAGTTTGTTCCTTTTTGTTGCTGAGTAATGTTCCAACGAACCTCTCTTCTTTTATATTATTTTGTGTTGAAGGCTTATGGTCTCCTGAACAGAAGTCTGTCTCTAAGCACAAATCTAGCAGCAAGATCACCTGCTGCAGGTAAGTTAAGGGCAGCTCTGAAGGTAGTTTTTTGTTCCCCGCTCTCCAAACAGACTCTCAAAGTCTGGTTAGTTCACACAGTAGAGAAGGTCTTGTGCTACCTAGTTGGTTTGGGCCCCATGTTTCCTCTTTTCCTCAGGTTGCTTTTGTGCAGTTGTCCAGCAGCAGGCCTCCCCAGCCTCAAGCTGTGCTCAGGGGAGGCTCTGGGGACCTGAGGCTGTCCTGGTGCAGGCGGCACGTGCGCTGGAGAAAGCTCGGGCTTTGATATTAGATCTGGATTCGAATCCACATTCAGTGGCTGACAGGCTCTGTGACCTCAGGAGGTTCCTTATTTGACAAATGGGGATTAAGATGCTGACTTGATGGGGCTGTTGTGAAATGTACACGAGCTAATGAGTTTAAAGCAAGCAGCGCGGTGCCTGCACGTGGTAGACGCTCTCAAATGGTGGCTGGTCTTGCTGCGCAGCTTCTGAGTGTAGCCTTTCTTTCCATTCAGCATTTGTTAGGCACCTGTTCTAGAGGCTAGCAACAACCAAGACGCAGATTCTGTTCTTCAGGTGCACTGGAAGTGGGAGGAGGTTGAAATGGCGAGCGGGGAATGGAGGCTGACCCCGCAATGCAGGCAAAGCTGAGGGCCGTCGTGGCAGTGCAGACAGAGACTATGGGCACCAAGAAGGTGCTCCTGCCTTCACATCTCACCCTCCACTCCAGGAAGAAATGGGACTCTCAGTTTGGCCCTCTGATTTTTACATCAGGGTCAGGATGAGCCCAGCCATTGCTGCCTCATCAGATTGTTTCAACCAAGGTATCATCCTTGCAACTTTGACTTTCTCTGTGTTCCTTTCCCCTCCCCATGCCCATTGTTGGTTGTTTGAACAGCTGGACAAATGACGGTCAGTACCTGGCTCTGGGGATGTTCAGCGGGGTCATCAGCATACGGAACAGAAACGGGGAGGAGAAGGTGAAGATTGAGCGGCCAGGGGGCTCCCTCTCCCCGCTGTGGTCCATCTGCTGGAGCCCTTCAAGGTGACCGCACAGCTGTGCTCCTCCTAGGACGGAAACTCTGTGGAGAAGGCCTTCTCAGCGGGCTGAGTTCTTTCCCCCGAGGGCTCCATGATTCAGAGGCTTCTCACCCCATTTGACTGATCTGTTTTGGAACCTATTCCATGTGAATGGAATTTTTAAAGAGCCCATCTTGAGTTTTGGAATGAATCCCAGAAATTTAGCTGAGCAGATGAGCTATCTAGACCAGCTCAGTGTGTGTGTGCGTGAGAGAGAGAGGGAGAGAGAGTATGTACGCATGTGACACAGGAGAGCCATTTCCTTAGGAATCGAGAGCTCACCTCTCTGCTGTGGCTTTATTTTGGTCTTTTCCACCTTTCAGTTCTTCCCTCCAAGTCTGAGCAGAAGATGTGCTTTTTCATGAGCCTTTTTTACTTTTTCATGAGCCTATTTTGCTGCCCTTGTCAAAAAAACATCAAAATTAAGTATAAATGTCCCCAAAGCCTATAATTGCACAAACAGTTGGCATCTACCTTCTCTAACCTTACACACGTTTTCCTTACTGTGCTCATGTGACTTTGATGGTGGACTAATAGCTTTACATCCTCTTTGTATAATTCTGTGATATTATTAAACCACCAATATCCCCCACAGAGTCCTCTGAAGGTAAAGAACTTAATGTTTACCAGCCCAATGTCATTTTACAGGTGGTGCCTACTTGATTTAGAAGGTAGTTTAATTTCATTGCTTTTCTTACATCAGATTATTATGCTTCTTCCTGAATCATTTTGTCCAGCCCAGGGCTGTACCATGTATGTCTAATGCCTTCAGAGGCCATTAGCCTACCCCAGAGTTCCTGCTGTTTGATTTTTGTGGCCACAGATGACTTTGTGGCTTCAGGGTACCATTTTTAATTCATGAGAAGCAGCACACCCAGTGTACCTGGTTGCTGTCCTCTTCCGGGCGGGGTTCAGGGGCTCCTTGACAGGTTTTGAAATTAAGCTTTAGTGTAGTTCTAGGCAACGTGATTGTGAACAACCACTTACTGTCTGCAGCCGATGGGAGAGTTTCTGGATGAACAGAGAGAACGAGGATGCCGAGGAAGTCATTGTCAACAGATATTTTCAGGAAATCCCTTCCACTCTGAAGTCAGCAGTGTACAGTAGTCAGGGTAGTGAGGCAGAGGAGGAAGAGCCAGAGGAAGAGGACGACAGTCCCAGGGACGACAACTTGTGAGTGTGTCCCGAGGAGCGAGAACCCTCCTTGGAAGGGTCCAGCCCCCAGCGTAGACCTGCTGGGGCAGGTGCTGCTCCGAAGCTCCTTTCTAAAAGGGACCGGGGGCGGGGGTGTTGCTGGTTAAAGCTCCTCCAGCAAGGGGGACACTCCCTCAAAACTTGTGAGTTATAAAATTCTTCTTTGAGAGACTTGAGGAAATACTGAAAAGTCTAAGGGAGAAAGTTTGACTTTTCTATAAAACCCCATCCCCTGAGGAAACCACTGTTAGCATTTTAGTGTATTTCCTCTCAGGCTTTTAGTGTATTCATATAATGAACCAAATCATATCGTACTTCCTTTTTTTCCACTTAACATCATAGAGTGCACTTTTTCCGGTAACATTAGCGGTCCTTTGAGAAACATGATTTTTAGTGCCTGCCTCGTGTGCCCTTGGCATGGCCGCCCAGGAGTTCAGTGAACGCTTCTTCTCTTACCGTGCACTTTCTTAGCCTGTTTCCACGCCGCACCTCACCTTGTATTTGCTAGGACACGTATCAGAGAGGAGGCCCCCATCTTACCCGCAGTCCTCACACCAAATCCTCGCTGTCCAGCTGTCCTTCCTTCTCTTCAGTCGAGGTTACCTGTAGGGAAAACACTGCAGGCTGGAGTGCAGGAGCCAGGATATTCTGATTGGGCAAAAGTGATCGAACTTAGGACTTTTCAAACTGTGTTCTGTGGTGCCTGGGGTTCCTTGGAAAAAGAAGGTGGGAGGGGCTTCCCTGGTGGCGCAGTGGTTGAGAGTCCGCCTGCTGACACAGGGGACACGGGTTTGTGCCCCGGTCCGGGAAGATCCCACATGCCGCGAAGCGGCTGGGCCCGTGAGCCATGGCCGCTGAGCCTGCGCGTCCGCAACGGGAGAGGCCACGACAGTGAGAGGCCCGCGTACTGCAAAAAAAAAAAAAAAAAGAAGGTGGGAGGTGGGGGACAAGGAAGGGAGGAAAGGGTGGGTTTCAGGTCCCTATCTGTGCTTCAGCCAGAGCAGACCCTTTAATTGTTAGCACAAGTGTTTGTTTTGCTAAGGAGTCCCACTGCCAGGGGGAGAAAAGGGGAAAAGAAGGTTGAAAACCACCCATCCAGCTTGTGGGGCTGAACCCGGCCCAGAGCTGTATGTGGTCTCCCCAAGAGGGCTCACTGTAGCCTGGGCCTCTGGATGTGTTTGGATTTCAGTGCCATTCACACAGAGTTCACCTGTGGGTCCGCTCCATCCCTCTCCATCTTTGTCTTTTTTCCCTTAGTTACAAATTAGTGCTATTTTGCCACTCTTGGCTGGGTTTTGCAGATAGGGCTGCACCATGCTTTGCCTGCATATCTCATGGTGCTGCCAGATGACCGCAAGGCCCTGGGCTCAAAAAGCTGGAATTAGTAAAGAAAGAGGAGGCAACATTAGGTGGATTAAGTCCAGGACTCAAGGGCTGGGAATGTCTCTCTCTTGAATCAGATTCCTGAGTAGCCCGATCCCCAGCCTTAGCTGAGGAGGTTTCTCCTGTGCTGGTCCTACAGCCCCAGTTCCTAGACACTGATCCTGATAGGCACTCAGTTTCAAAGACAGTTGTTGGTCTTTTTTTTTTTTTAAATTCGATCCAGTCAACCTTTTCACCTGTGCAAAAACCCCAACTGTGAGAGAACCTAGTTTTAGGTGTTAATTTCCCGCTTGAGGAGAGGCAAGCCAAGTTCCCCTCTGGCCATTAAAAAAATCAGACGATCCATGCCTTCCCAGTGCAGAAGACATATCTCTCCACCATCTCCCCATGTTTTTTTTTTTGCGGTACACGGGCCTCTCACTGTTGTGGCCTCTCCCGTTGCAGAGCACAGGCTCCGGACGCGCAGGCTCAGCGGCCATGGCTCACAGGCCCAGCCGCTCCGCGGCATGTGGGATCTTCCTAGACCGGGGCATGAACCCATGTCCCCTGCATCGGCAGGCGGACTCTCAACCACTGCGCCACCAGGGATGTCCTCCCCATGTTTTATAGTGTGTAAGAGAGAAGCACTCTTGGATCTGCAACCTTGCTGTTTCTTAGCTTTGCTCCTAGGAAACTGAAATGAGAGGTTTCACCTCTTCATTGTGGCAGTGTCTTGGCACCACGAGCACCTGAGTGGTGGGGCATTCAGTGAAATAACAGATACCGGGAGGGCTGAATCTCACCTGGTCCCTTCCCATTGGACTGATTGATGGGTAGGCCCACATTACAACTTTTGGCCTCTGTACTCTTGTCCAACATTTGGCAATCTGACAGCCTGGCCAGGGCTTTCTTTTTCCTGTTGTTTGTTAAACTCTCAGGCTACACTGAGATGTAGATGCTGATGAGGGCTACACTCCTGAGCAGGCCATGGCCCCACGTAACCTTTTTTGTCTTCTGTTGATTAGAGAGGAACATAATGACATCCTGGCTGTAGCTGATTGGGGACAGAAACTTTCCTTCTACCAGCTGAGTGGAAAACAGGTATGTAGCTCTATACAAGCCCGATGGGAGAAACAGTTTCGGTCATGCCTGTTTTAGTGTATTTTCATGTTTGGAGATTGTATTAATAATAATTGTACATTATTTTTGTTAGCTCCTGTTTATTGAGCATTTACTGTGATACCAGCTTCGGTGCTCAGTGCTATGCATACTTTATTTCATTTAATTCTTACAAAACCTTTTGAAGTAGGTACTTTGATCAACTTTTCAGAAATGAGTAGATAATACTTAGAGCAGTGAAATAAATATCACGTCCAAGGTCTCGCACTGCTAGTAAATGATGGCACCTGGGATTGAAACGCAGCTTGGTCTGTAAGGTCTTGGTTCTAGTCATGACCCTACCTTCCTGTATTTGACTTATTCACCTTGTGAACAGTTATGAGCAGCCACTAGGCCAGCCCTTCACCTATTAGGAGCTGCTGACATAGCGCTGTGTAAGTCATTGCCTCTGCTCTGCGAGAGCTCACAGGCTGGTGGGGATAGCCAGCAGTCCCCGTGCAGTGTGATCCATGGCATGAGAGAGAATTGTACAGATAGATAGCTATAGGGACACAAAAAAAGATGGCAGCACTGCTTGGTGGAGACCGGAGATTTTGTAGAGGTGAGCTTTGAGCAGGCCAAGCAGGAGCTCGCTAGGCAGAGGACAATGGGAATGGCGTTTCAGGCAGAGGAAATAGCATCTGCAAAGGCAGGGAAGAATGAAAATATGTGACAGTTCAGGCGACAGTGATTTGTTTAGGGTGACTGGATCCCCAGACTTGTGGACAAAGATGGAGCTAGAAAGGAAGATGGGGACATGACTGTAAAGGACCTGACTAGTGAGAATAAGGAGTTTGAACATCATCTACTGTAAGTATTCAGGAGCCATAGATCCAGGGAGGGAGTGACGTGGTCAGATTCCCATTTCAGAAGATTTCCTTGTTTCTGTGGAGGGTGGATTAAGGTAGACAGAGCCTGGTAGTAGGAAAATCTGTTAGTAGGCAGAAGACACTGAGGATTAGAGCGAAGGTAGTGGGGGTGGCTTGAACCGCATACAAGCAGGTGAGAATTACAGCCTGTTCAATGGAGCCTTTGTTTAACAACATCCTTACTCCTCAAAAAATGTCGTGCTAGAAGGGAAGGGTATCAGCTATGTGTAGCCTACCTTTGGGGCCGTTTCTTCTACCTCATCTTACTGTTGGTCATTTCTTTTATAATTAAGTAAAGAAAAAATAAGGAGTGTTTTCTCAGTTTCCCATGGCTGATTTCCCCAAACCCTCATTTTTATCATCTTGCATCTAGCCCTGGCCCTATCTATTCTTCCACTTAATGTGTGTACATCATCATTCAACAAATATTTATTGCGTATCTACTGTGTAGTGGACATCGGGTGTGGGTATTGGAAGTTCATGGGAACAAAAATCCACACTACACAGGGAAGGAATGGGGTCTCGTTGCTATAGTGACCACAAAGAAGAGCTCAACGTGGGGGCCAGGCCATGGGAGATATCTTGCATGTATGCAGCTCCAGAGCTCATGTTGTGGCCCTGAGTTTTTGAATGATAAGCAACCTCATTCTGCTGAGATAACTTGTTTGGGACAGTAAAATTGTTTCCTCAGTGGCTAAATGTCTTCTAAATCTGGGAAGATTTAGAATTAAATATACAGTGATGAAGTAGATCAAATCTATACTTTTGTGTTAGGCTTAGGTATAATGTGTACTTTTGGCATTTTAAGTGTTTGTAATGTTTAAGGGGATCTGGCTTAATAATGACAATAGCTAACATTTATTGAGTTTCAGGCATTGTATAAACTCTTTATAACGTTAATTCTTTTAATCTTTATAACAACTCTATGAGGTAGATACTATTATCACCGCTTTACATCTAAGAAAATTGAGGCACAGAGAGGTTCAGTAATTACCCAAAGACACACAGTTTAGTTAATGGTCAAGCCTGGATTGGAACCCAGGCAGACTGGTACTAGAATCCCTATTAGAATCTCTATCAGATTTGTCTTATGATGACCATTTAAAAGACATAATCTAGTAATCAATTTTATTCTTCCAGGTTTTTTTTGACCATGCTGCACAGCTTGCAGGATCTTAGTTCCCCGAGCAGGGATTGAACTCAGGCCCATGGCAGTGGAAGCGAACTCCCTTATTCTTCCAATTTTAAATTGAAAGATAAAAGAAATTTTTATTAAGTACCTAAGCAATATTGGAATGTTAAAGAGATTTATTATATTTTCTGGCTTGGGGTTGTGGGGGAGGTCACTGAGCTTCTTGATTCTGTACATCTATGTCTTTATTATTTCACCAAATATAGAAAATTTTTTGGTTATTATTTCTTCAAATAACTTTTCTTCCCCATTCTCTCCTGTCCTTCTGGGACTCCAGTTATACATGTTAGACCTTTTGATATTGTTCTCCAGGTCATGGAGGCCCTGTTCATTTTTTAAATCTTTTTTTTCCCCTCTGATCTTGAGATTGGAGGATTTCTGTTTCTCAGTCTTCAACTTCACTGACTCTTCTGTCATCTGTAATATTTCTCTTAAGCCCATCCAGTGAATTTTTGTTTCAGTTATTGTATTTTTCAGCTCTAGAATTTCTATTTAGCTCTTCTTTCATATTTGTTCATTCATTACAAGTATATTTTCCTTTATATTCTTGACCATAGTTATAATGGCTTTTTTTTTCTTTTTTTTGGCTGTGCCACATGATATGCGGGATATTTGTTCCCTTACCAGGGATCGAACCCGTGCCTCCAACTGCAGTGGAAGCTCGGAGCCCTAACCACTGGACCGCCAGGGAATTCCCTAAAATAGCTATTTTTATTTATTTTTATTTATTTATTTATTTATTTTTTTGCGGTACGCAGGCCTCTCACTGTTGTGGCCTCTCCCGTTGCGGAGCACAGGCTCCGGACGCGCAGGCTCAGTGGCCATGGCTCACAGGCCCAGCCGCTCCGCGGCATGTGGGATCTTCTTGGACCGGGGCACGAACCCATGTCCCCTGCATCGGCAGGCGGACTCTCAACCACTGTGCCACCAGGGAAGCCCTAAAATAGCTATTTTTAAATTCTCATCTGCTAATTCTAAATTCTGAATCATCTTGGGGTCAGTCTCTATTGGTTGTCTTTTCTCTTGAATATGGTTCACACTTTTCTGCTTTTTGGAATTTTGGGTTATATTCTGAACATTGTGAATGATACAGCATAGGGAACATCTGTCATGTTCCTCTTAAGATTATTGTGTAGTTTGTTTTTTTTCTTTTCCTTAAGCAGGTAGTTAACTTTGCTGAACTCAGCATTTAAATTGTACCTTTCCTGTGTGGGCAGCAGCTGGAGTGTCTCTTCAGCCTTTGCTAGGCTGCTTGGCATCTGCCCCACACGTGGCGTGTGTAGTTCAAGGGGCTCCAGATATTCAGCAGTGTATGTGCAGGATTGGGGCTCCCCCTCTGCATCTGTCTCTTTTCTGGGATTTCCTGCCTCAATTGCAAGCTGCTGTGGTCGCTCCAAGTTCTGTGCTCATCCATCAGGTCACTGACAGTGCCTGCCCTCAGGCAAAAAGCCATTAAAAAAATGAGAAACTCACCTAATGCCATTCCCTTCTTCCAGATGCATTTGTGTCTTACGTCTCTTTCTGCTTCTGGTTGCTCTCCACTGCCTCCAGGTGGTTGTAGTTTGTAGCTGGTCCAGAGTTTACAGTTGTTACCTGTAGGAGAGTTGGTCCAGTGGCAACTAGTGAGCATTACCAGAAGCTGCACGCCTTCCGTGCCATGACTCATGCGATTTTTTAGTTTTCTCATTAGAGCTACTATCATTATGTAAGTACGAGGGGAACTTTTGATTATTAGGCATTTGAAATTCTTAAAAAGGAAAATTGAATATATTAAGTTAATAATCGCAGTTTAAATTAGGTTAAGGAAATTAACTAAGTTGTAAATGAGACTAAGGGATTTTATGGTCTGTTCAAAATTGAATTCCGTAAAGTTTAATGAAAGACTCCTTTTCAGTTGGTTGCTTATTTTTTAAATTTATTTATTTTTATTTTTGGCTGCGTTGGGTCTTTGTTGCTGGGCGCGGGCTTTTCTCTAGTTGCGGCGAGCGGGGGCTATTCTTCGTTGTGGTGCGTGGGCTTCTCATTGTGGTGGCTTCCCCCGTTGCAGAGCACGGGCTCCAGGCATGCAGGCTTCAGTAGTTGTGGCACGTGGGCACAGCAGTTGTGGCTCGCAGGCTCCAGAGCGCAGGCTCAGCAGTTGTGGCACACGGGCTTAGCTGCTCCGCGGCATGTGGGATCCTCCCGGAGCAGGGCTCGAATCCGTGTCCCCAGCATTGGCAGGCGGATTCCTAACCACTGCGCCACCAGGGAAGCCCTGGTTGCTTATTTTTACTAGGTTTATAAATAGGAAAATATTTGTAAGTTGAACAAAACTTAAGGAGAAACAAGGATTTTAGAGTTATTTCTATAGTAAAGTGATTATTAGTTTAATAATGATAATAAAAAATAGTCTTTTGTCACAGAAGTCACACTCAGGGGCAGCAGAGGACCCGGGTGACAGTGAGGAGCGTGGACTTTAGTGGGGAGACATCAGGTTAAATGTGCAATTACAGAGCAGTGAGAGAAGTGCTGTGGGAGAGGCCAGCACAGGGAGATGGGTCTTAATTAGGCCTTGGATGGGCAGGGAGACTGGGGGATGCTTCCTGGAGGAGATGACACCTGGCAGAGAAGAAGAGGGAAAGGGCACTCTTGGCCAGGGCTGGGGTGGTGTGGAGAATGGCACGTATGTCATGTCATCATGGAGGATTGAAAGAGCATGGGCCACTCAGGAAACTAGAAAAAATTCATTTTGGCTGAGAGAAGGATCTTGGGAACAGAGCTCAGGAGCTTGACCTTCATTCTGAAAGCAGAGGGGGCGCCATCAGAAGTGAAACGATAGTGCACAGAGTGGGAGAGAAGTTTTACAAATTGCTTATCTGATAAGGGACTTGCATCTAGAATATGTAAAAACTCCTACAACTCAATAATAAGACAACCTAATTAAAAAATGGGAAAGGGATCTGAATAGACGTTTCTTCAAGCAGGATATACTTGTGGCCAGTAAGCACATGAAAAGATGTTCAACATCATTAGGTACCAGGGAAATGCAAGTCAAATTCACAATGAGACACCAGTTCACACCCAGTAGGATGGAGAAATTGGAGCCCTTATATACTACTGATATGAATGTAAAATGGTACAGCCAGCCACTTTTAAAAAGTCTGGTAGTTCCTAAAATGTTAAACATGAAGTTACTGTATGACCCAGCAATTCTACTCCTAGGTATGTGTATCTAAGAAAGATGAAAACATATGTCTACACAAAAAATTTGTACACAAATATTTGTATCAGCATTATTCATAATAGCCAAAAATAGGGAGAACCCAAATGTCCATCAACTGCTGAATGGATAAATAAAATGGGGAATATCCATACAATGGAATATTATCCAGCAATGGAAAGGGATGAAGTACTGATACATTCTACAGCAAGGGTGAACCAGTCATGAAAGGTCCCATATTTTATGATTCCATTTATATGAAATGTCCAAAATAGGCAAATCTATAGACACGAAGTAGATTAGTGGTTGCCTGGGCGTGGAAAGAGGAGGGAATGGGGATTGACTGCTAACAGGTACAGGGTTTCTTTCTGGGGTGTTGGAAATGTTCCAAAATTAGTGATGATGGTTGCACAACTCCAAATATATTAAAAGCCGATGAATTGTACACTTTAAGTGGGTGAATTGTATGGTATGTGAAATTCCTCAATAAGGTTGTTATAAAGAGAAGTTAGTTTTTAGAAAATTGAATGGACTTAGTCTTGTGAAATACAAAAAAAGAAAGGAAAGAAGGGAGGGAGGGAGGAAAGAAAAGGAAGAAGAAAAGAAGCTGAGGGGAGTCCTGAACCCTAGTAAAGGCTATGTGCGGAGGAAGGCCTATGGGAGAAAGACCATCTCAGGTGCAGGTTGGCTGAGGAGCTAAGACACACCCCTGGAGCAGCTGGGTGGGACTGGGGAAGACACTGGAGGATTTGGCTGTGAGGAGGGGAGAGGTAGGGTGCTCCAGAGGACTGGCCTGCGTTCATGATGGAATCAGTCACACGTGGGAGAATGCTGGCCAGCTCTCCCCAATCTTCCCAGCTCCCTCTAAAAGTTGGAGGGAAAAGCCCTTGATTGTGTTGTGATTGTTATGAATTCAGAAGTAGCTTTCCCTGGGTGTGTTCTCTTTCCTCAGATTGGGAAGGATCGGTCACTGAACTTTGATCCCTGCTGCCTCAGCTACTTTACTAAAGGGGAGTACATTTTGCTGGGGGGGTCAGACAAGCAAGTATCCCTTTTCACCAAGGATGGAGTGCGCCTCGGGACTGTTGGGGAGCAGAACTCCTGGGTGTGGACGTGTAAAGTGAAACCTGATTCCAACTATGTGGTAAGAAGGGGGAGTTCATTTGATGGGCCATCGCCAGAGTAGTCACTGAACATCAGCCATGTTTAGCCAGTCAGATCATTGACGCTCGTTCCTGACAAGCGGGAGGGTCGACGCTTTCTCCACAGAGAGCTGGGAATTGACACTGTCTTTCTCTGCAGGTGGTAGGCTGCCAGGATGGCACCATTTCCTTCTACCAGCTTATTTTCAGCACAGTCCACGGACTCTACAAGGACCGATATGCCTACAGGGATAGCATGACTGATGTCATCGTGCAGCACCTGATCACCGAGCAGAAAGGTAAAAGGCAGGTATGGCCCCTCTGGCCTCCAGGCACTGGGAAGAGGGGCAGGTTGAGAGGGCTCCTGACAGGGCAAATGAAATGGTAGGAAATGTTTCTCCTTGGTCTTTTGGAAACACACTGGACCACCAGCTCTTGCTTTTTTTTTGTGGTGGGGTGTGGAGAGGATGTAGATGTCTTTGAAAGCAGTAAACCCTCTCTCCAAAACAAAAAAAAAAGAAAAAAGCACAGACTCAGAAAATTTCGCAGGTAATACTGAAGGGAACGTGGGCTCCCTGGCTAAGGAGGGTAACATATCATAAGTTAGAGCTGGGGGTTGGGGCTGACCTGCATGGGTCTCTGTGGACCTGTATCCTCTCTGGTCACAGTCCCTTCGGGGGTGCTGCTCTGTCAGCTCCGTGTCCACTTACCTCCTGGCGGGTCCTTCTCCCAGAGATAAGCCCGCAGTGGGTTGCACAGGCTTGGTCAGAAGATCAGGGTTCCAGGCCTAGTGTAGTCAGTCTCCTCCTCTGTCCACCCAAGTGGCCATGCTGGTTAAATGCACTGACTTCAAGTGCATTCGTATCCAGATGTGCTGGCCACAGCACACTGCTGGGGGCCTGTGGGTAGGGATCCAGGTCAAGGCTTGTCCTGCAGATTCAGGTGGCATCCTCTGGTCCTCATCTGGGAGCAGCACCTCTGGTTGAAGATTCCAGCTATGATGGTGAGGGTGTAGCTACTTGGGTAGCTCCTCGGTTTCCTTCCTGAGGACATTTTCTCCACCTGGTCTGTAGCAAGAGTGTGAGACCCTAGTGTGTACCAGAAACTACCTTTGGTTCCCTGTTGTCAAGGGTCGGGGGTGGGAAGTGGCCAGAGGTGTAGGCCGTTACCCAGACGGGCTCCCGATCATCAGGGGCCATTAGTGCCATGCAGAGGAATTAGATTTATATTCAGCAAGTGATGGTAGCACAAAGAATTTTACTTTCCATAGCCAGTTGTAAGCTTTGGACCACAAACATTGTATACAATTTTGGATCTCAGTTTAGTAGAGCTGATTGTGCATATTAGACACTCTGTAAAGATATTTTGATGAGAGTGTCTCCTTTAATTGCCAATAGCAGTAACTAAATGGTGGCTTTTAATTTCTCTGCCTTCTACCTTACTTAACAGGCTCTTGGTAGAGCTGGGTTTTTGTTTGTTTGTTTTTCTCTTTGACAGTTCGGATTAAATGCAAAGAGCTTGTCAAGAAAATTGCCATCTACAAAAATCGATTAGCTGTCCAGCTGCCCGAGAAAATCCTCATCCACGAGCTGTATTCAGATGACTCGTTGGACATGCGGTACCGGATGAAGGAGAAGATTGTTAGGAAGTTCGAATGTAACCTCCTGGTGGTGTGTGCCGACCACATCATCCTCTGCCAGGTGGGCAGCGGTGGCTGGGAGGGTGGGCCGCATCCACTTCATGCTTCCTCCAAGAGTGGGGTACCCAACTCACAGCTTTAAAATTGGTCACTAGGAAGCAAGTCCCTTTCCATCAAGCTCAGTGGCTATTCATTGCTTTCATTTTATTGGCATCTAGATGAGTCACACTCTACCAGAAAGTCATGAGCCATAAACTGGAAAATACTTTTTTGTATTGCAAAGCACTTTGTTAAACTGCGGTTGTATATATATTTTAATGGCTTAAAGCATACCCTGATATCCCACAAAAGGAAGATCAATATTTTTTGGTAAACATATACACCTAAAAATTTGTGATAACTTTCAGTTAAACAACAAAAAATATTATATCAACTCACAGTTGTAAAGGAAATTTTACTTCTGAGAACTTTTTTCACAGAAAAACATTTCTCAACTTAGAGCTTCCTAGAAATGTCTAGGTCAACGCCAGGCGGGTTTGGAAAGACTTTAAGAGAAGGCCAGCCCAGCATCTTTCTTGGAAGTAGAGGTGGATTTGGTTTCAAGAAACTAGGCCTGTTGGAAGTGATAAAGTGGAAGAAATCCTTTAGGAATCACTGGATGTAAAATACTATTAAAATCTCTCTAAAAATCTAGAACTTCAGGCAGTTTAGGGGTACCACAGGTTATAGGATAGATGTGGCAAAAAGCTGTGCTTTTGGTTGCTGCCTCTGGCTGTGGCCGCCTGGAGGTCTGCTCAAGAACTGAGGCTGAGCTGGGCTTCGTGGGGAAAACTTGTGTGCAGGGGTAGTGGTGCCAGGCAGGGGGTCTAGATGGGGTTCAGTAGGTACTGAGTGTGTAGGTGTTTTTCATCCCTTAGGTGCAGGCAGATCTCCTTGGGAGGGCTGGGCATGCTTATTCTGTTGAATATCACGCAGAGCTGCGCTTGCTTTCTAGGAGAAGCGGCTGCAGTGCCTGTCCTTCAGCGGAGTGAAGGAGCGGGAGTGGCAGATGGAGTCTCTCATTCGCTACATCAAGGTGATCGGCGGCCCCCCAGGAAGGGAGGGTCTGTTAGTCGGCCTGAAGAACGGACAGGTGAGTGCTCCCTCACGTCTCCCATCAGGCTGCTTATCTGCAGGCAGACACTGGCGACCAAACTGGTTGTGACCCTGAGGTGGGTTCCCCGGGGCAGGAGCAGGGCTCCCCTGCCTCACCCCACCCCCCGCCCCAGGCACATTGGAGGGCATCCCAGAGTTCCATTTTATGAGGACAGCTTCAGGCCAAAGATGCTCCGACTCATAGCCTGCCGAGTTCTGACAGAGTCGGCCCTGCAGCCTCTGGGCTGCTGTAGAGTGGGTTAGTGGATTTAAGGTCACCCAGAAAGTGGGAGACTTGTTAGAGATTCAGTTTCAGTGCCTTGCTAGAGAGGAAGGCAGAGCTCGTTCCTTAGGTCAGGTCCCGGTTAGAGCAATGAATGGATCAAGGCATGTGTTCTAGCTTGTATCCCAGAGGGTACTAGTCCTCACGCTGTTACTCGATGTTTAAGACAAATGGACCCTTTGCTCAAATAGATATGGAAAATCTAGGTTACAAAATGTTAAGCAGATGTGTGTGTGTGTGTGTGTGTGTGTGTGTGTGTGTGTGTGTGTGTTCTTTGCTCAGAAGAAGAAAGTTCTAAGTGGGTTACATGGAAATTTGAAAGGAAAAATATAACTGCTTTAGCCTGAGAGTCAAGCTGTCTAGCAGATGGCTTGTGGCTGAGCCTTGTCAGGCCTTTCCTGGGGACGGAAGTCATGGAAGTTGAGATTGGCAGGGGCCACAGTGTAGCAACACCACAGGGAAGGAAAGCCAGCTTCCTTCTCTCTGTCAGCTGTCACTTCCAGTGCGAGGCTGGAGAGCATGGGCTTTGTGGGCAGGTGGACCTGGGGTCATGTTCGTCTGTAGCTACTCACTAGCTGTGTGACCCTAGGCAAGTCACTTCACCTCTCTGGGGCTCAGGTTTTACAAATGAAGAGAATACCACATGTTTCACAGGGCTGTCAAAAATGGTCAATAACTGATAGCTATGTACATCATCAACTCCATCATCAAAATTCTCATCATCCCCACCACCAGCATCATCATCGTCATCTTGCTGTGGCTACACCAGATGTCTTGTTAGTGTTTACAGGCACCTCTTCCCGTGGTAGTTTGTGACTCAGCTCTCGTTAGATGCTGTCTCCTAACCTGCAGTTTGGGTAATGTTGTTAATAGTCCCCAGTCAAGCAGACACTCAAGTGAGTTGGTTGTGTCTTGGGGACTGTCATTACCTTGGCGACCTCTGACGGACCACACTCCCGGTCTCCTATGGAGAAAGCCCCGTTCTCTTTCTTCTGATGGGTCCTTTTCTCCACACAGAGCCTCTGGTGAAGTTAGTGGGAGTTATTCTTGTACAGCACACGGTTCCAACGGCCTGGCGGTGCTCCAGGGTGTTGTTGCCTTGGGGACTCACAGTTTTCCTCTGAAATTTTGCCAGATCCTGAAGATCTTTGTGGACAGTCTCTTTGCCATCGTCCTGCTAAAGCAGGCCACAGCCGTGCGCTGCCTGGACATGAGCGCCTCCCGCAACAAGTTGGCCGTGGTGGATGAAAACGACACGTGCCTGGTGTATGACATCCACACCAAGGAGTTGCTATTTCAGGTGACCCCCAAGAGTGCCCAGGACGAGGTCCTTGCCTAGAGACCCTCCCCTGGCTTCCCAGTCCCTGCAGGAAGGGCTCACACTCTGGCTCCCAGGCGGGCCTCCGGGGAGAGCAGTGAGGTGTAGCGTGTGGGGACCACACGGCAGCACAGAGTCCAAGAGGCCGGGCCCAGCCTGCACCTCGCACGCGAGCAGCGGGAGCTGGGCGAGCCTCGTGGACTTTGGTTTCCTCACAGGTAAGGTGGGCAAGTTACACCTTTCTTATGAGGTTACTGTGAGCAGTAAATGAATAATAATCAGTCTAAGTGGGGCTCATAGGTGGGCTCTCAGTAGGTGGGTTAATGTGAAGATGATTCTTTTGAAGAAGTCTGCTGCTCACCGGCTGGAGGCCTGCCTGTGTCTGCGAGTGCCCTGAGACACGGTCAGGAAACAGGACCAGTTTTGTCATCTGAAAGAAGGGAAGGGATGGGGGCAGCCCTTCCTCTGCTGTTTCCCAAGGATACTGTAAGAGCCAACAGGAGGTGGAGTGTGCGGGGGACAGTAGTTGCTTACACACTGCTTGGTCCTGTGGCTGGAGGAGGGGTGTCCCCGGAGAAGAGCCGCCCACAGGCTCCGTGCCCAGCGTCCGCTGGCTTTCTGCTGGACTCGGTGCTGCTCTTTGCCTCTTTAGGGCTTTGTAAACGGTCAGGGCCATTTGCCTGAGGCGGGTCCGCCCAGAGCTAAAGCCTCCCCTGACTGGCTTCCTCAGCCACTGCAGGTGTCCCTGTGTCATGGCAGATTGAGGACCCTTTATCAGGGCTCCTCCTTGTCCTCGGCAGCAGAATCAGCACAGCAGGGGGGGCGGCCTCAGTCATTTGGAAGGGGACACCTGGCTACCACTAGCCCAAGGCGACTCCCCCATAGCAACTCGCCCCCATCACCGGGAGGCAGAGTGGTTTCGAGGAAAGAAAAGAGCACAGGCTGTGCCTTCAGACAGACCTGCCTCCAGTCCCGCCTTCATCACTTACTGTGTGATCTCAAGCAAGTTAGTGAACCTCTCTGAGCCTCAATTTCTCCTTACGTCTAACATGCAACTAGTACTTGCCCCCTCACAGAATTGCTGCTGAGCTCAATAAGGTACCGTAGAACCTAGCTCAGTGCCTGGCACAGAATAGGGCCCTCGGTGTTACGTCTCTTCTCTCCAGACTGAACACCCACCCCCTGGAGGTAGGTTAGCAGGCCCCCAGTTGTGAATCTGCGCCTGAGCCTTGAAGGAGTGGAAGGGTGTGTGTCCTTCCCAGTCCCCACTTGAGGATTCTGCAGGCAGCCAGGGAAGGTGATTCTCCAGTCTTGCCAGGAGACACAAACATTCCCAGCTATCTTTTTTTCTCCTCTCAGGTGCCCCAGCCCCCTGCAAGCAAAAACAGCTATATTGTTTTTTTCTCATTATAAAAGTAATCCATGCTCATTATAAACGATTCAGGCATTGTAACAGATTCTAGGCAGAAAGGTATGAACATCTGCTGGTCCCTGGGGCCCCAGAGCTGAGCAGAATACTCTGGAGGGGAAGTGAGGGGGAGGGGTGCCTCCCAGGGAGACTGTAGTTTTTACATGTGTGAATTGTCAATGCAGAGAGAATATATTATTTTCTAATTTTAAAAATAACTCACTGTTCTTTTTCTTATTATAAAAAACAATAGATGTTCGAGGACTAAAAGAAAATTTCAGACAAACAGAAAATGTAGAAAATAAAAATTACCCACAATTCCACCCACCCTCAAACAATCCCTGTTAATTCTTTGGAATATACCCTTTTAAACCTTCTTCCATGACTAGCTTTGTATATTCATTCTTTAATAGAACTAGAACCCACCTTGCTGATTTTCTCACTTACTATGTAATTATTAATACTTGGGGATAATAATATTTTTTTCAAAAATAATGCTTGCTTATTAAAAAATTCCTACACACACAGTGCAAAGAGGAGCTTGCCTCTGTGTCCTGTCCATTTTGTCCGATCCCCTTCTCCCCCCGTTCCCTACACCCCACTCTTGGCAACTTAGTGTGATTCAGGCTTTAAAAGGAGTCCTTGTCTGAGTGTAGGAATGGTGTCCATGCCCGGGGCTGTCACCCTCACCATCCCTGTTCCTCAGGAGCCGAACGCCAACAGTGTGGCCTGGAACACCCAGTGTGAGGACATGCTCTGCTTCTCTGGAGGCGGCTACCTCAACATCAAGGCCAGCACTTTCCCCGTGCACCAGCAGAAGCTGCAGGGCTTCGTGGTCGGCTACAACGGCTCCAGGATCTTCTGCCTCCACGCCTTTTCTATGTCGGCCGTGGAGGTGCCACAGGTAACCCAGGAGCCTGTCAGCTCTTAGCCGGGGCAGGGCAGACGAGACCAGGAAAGCCAGGCTCCTCGTGGTGCCTGGGAAGGACTGGGGAGGAGAGAGGGGAGAGAGACTAGAGTGGCAGCCGTGACAGCATGGAAGGCACTCTGGACTTGAACCTGAACCCCATCTCCACCCTTTGCAACCTGCCTGTCTTTGGGCAAACAGCTCAACCTCACTGAGCCTCCATTTCTTTCTGATCCTCCTTTCCTGGGAGGGGCGGGGAGGGGTATGCAAGGTTGTCTGGCAGCAGACAGCATGTTTTACTGAGAGCCGTGCGTGGGACAGAGTGGAACAAGCTGGCAAAGCTGGGAGTCCAGCTGGGAGTCCAGCAGGGCGTCCGCATGGCGTGTGAGGGGGTGGTGTGTGCGTGTGAGAGAGAATATGGGTGGGACGGGGCGTGGGAGCCGAGGTCTGTTGAGCCAGAAAGGGAGCGTGGGACTGTCTGCACCCGTCCCTCAAACCAGGAGGAGGCCAGAACAGATGTGGGGGGTTGGGGGGAGCTGGAGTCCAGAGCCACGGAGTAGTGGGGAGGGCAGAAACAGACAGGAGGGCAGAGATTGACGACCCAAGTTGGGGCTGGCCTAACCCCGGCGGCCCCAGCTTCCTGTCTTCTCCCCAAGGGAATCGCGCCCTCTGTAGAGCTGTTTTAAAATAGAAACAAGTGCCAAGGAGAGGCTAGCCCTCAATTTCCCATCCTCGAGAGAGAATCACTCTGTACGTTGAGGCTTGTGGGATCTTAGTTCCCCGACCAGGGATTGAACCCAGGCCCCTGGCAGTGAAAGCAGTAAGTCCTGATCACTGGACTACCAGGAAATTCCCAAGAATCACTCTTTTTTTTTTTAAATAAATTTATTTTATTTATTTATTTTTGGCTATGTTGGGTCTTTGTTGCTGTGCATGGCCTTTCTCTAGTTGTGGCGAGCGGGGGCTACTCTTCATTACTCTTCGTTGCGGTGCGTGGGCTTCCCAGTGTGGTGGCTTCTCTTGTTGCGGAGCACGGGCTCTAGGCGCACAGACTTCTGTAGTTGTGGCTCACGGGCTCAGTAGTTGTAGCTTGCAGGCTCAGTAGTTGTGGCTCGTGGGCTCTAGAGCGCAGGCTCAGTAGTTGTGGCACACGGGCTTAGTTGCTCTGCGGCATGTGGGATCTTCCCAGACCAGGGCTCGAACCCATGTCCCCTGCATTGGCAGGCAGATTCTTAACCACTGTGCCACTAGGGAAGCCCAAGAATCACTGTTAAAGATTGTAGAATATATGCACCCAGACGGTTTCTATATGTACATATAATAGATGTGTGATACGCAATTATGAGTATATGATTTTATATAAACATTTTTAAACAAAAGTGGAACCATACTGTAAATACTGTTTTGTGACTTTTGTCTGTAAGTATTGCTCCTATAGATGAAACCTCAGGTTTACTGTACTTACTTTACTGAATGTGGATTATAATCTTCTAATTAACCTGACATTTACATACTGCAGACCCATCACTTTGTATGAATTATTGGCCATCAACTAGCACTCTGGCTTTTTCACTCAGCAATCTACTGGAAACATGGCTCCACATTAGTAAATGTGCTTCTCTAGCATTTAAAAATACTGAGGTGATTGTAGATTCACATGTAATTGTAAGAAATCATACAGAGATCCTTTGTACAACTTGCTGAGGTGTTCCCGCTGGTAACAGTTGGCAACCACAGTACAGACTTATCACCTGTGTAGGTGAGTGGTACCTCCGCCATCAGCCCACAAGGTCCCTGGTGTTAGGTTGCCCTTCTGTTATAACCACACCCCCTTCCTGCTGCCCCCATTGTTTTTAATGATTGCTTTTTGTCCCGTCACATGATGTCCACAACTTACTCAACCAGCGCCTATTGTTCGATGGTCATGCTGTTTACAGCTTTTTCCCTATTGTAGATAGTGGGCATCTTTCTAGTTAAGTCTTTGTACCAATCCCAGTATAGCTCCTTGGTATAAATTCCTAGGAATGAAATTGCTGGGTCAGAGGTCATGTCTATGTGAAAGATTTGTAGACGTGTCTCCAGATTGCCCTTCAGCTGGGCTCCATCCGTCTGCGCCCCCTCCAGACACCTCACCTTCACTCGCGCTCCCTGCCTTGGCTTCTTGTAAAGGCTGGGGCTGGGGTCCGCTTCTCCCTCTAAGCTGATGATACCCTTGTTACTTATTGCTTTGGGAATTAATAGTGCCTGACACAGAACAATTATTCAATAAATGGTAGTAGAATTAAGATCTGAGGAAAAGGAGAGAGAAAAAAAGAAAGCCAGAGAAAGAAGGGAGAGAGGTGGGTGGAAGCAGGGCAGGAGGAGGGGCAAGAACCACCCCTGCTGGACTGTTTCCTCGCGGGGCTCCCCATCCCGAGCCCCGGCTCCACAGCCACCAGAAACACAGTCCTCCTCCACCGTGCCAGACAGGCCATGCTGAGTGACAGTTTTCCTCCAAGACTGCCATCGTGACCTCGAAGATAAATGCAGTTTGCTGCTGCTCCCTGGCTTTGGCCGCCAAGAGGAGCCAGCAGGGCAGCGTGGAGCTTCCTCTGAAGCCAAGCCCTTCAGATTCAGCAGCCAGAGCCCCCTTGGCTGCACGAAGGCCGTCCTGCTGATGCAGCAGGTCACTACTGCCAAGGGTTCGGAAAGGCAGCCTCGAGACAGAGGCTGTTTATCTGTCGCCTCTGCCTCCAGCCATCCTGTGGCTTTGGCCCAGAGAGGAGGGAGAAAGCAGACCCGCTCTGGGGATTTCTGGTTTCCTTTCGAAATTTACATCATCTTGTGCAAGAATTGGTTAGTCAGGGCTGCCAAGTAGGGCGGCGAACCCTGGTCGGGCTTCTCAGGGCGGTGGTGACTTCATGCTTGGAATGCAACAATGAGATCAAGTAGAGCTCAGAGGGCATTTGTTCCCTCAGTATATTTTTAAAACTCCCGTTCTCAGATGGTGCCTCCCAGGCAAGCCCGAGTGTTAACCATTTGTCCTGGGCTGGCTTCTCCTGTGCTTGTCTGAGTCCCCGAACCACCCTTACGGGGCTCAACCTTGGGGGCGGTCGAGGGGAAGGAGCAGTGGGTTTGAGTTCTGACTCTGCCGTCTCAACCAGCTGTGACCTTGAGCCGCTCCTTTTACTCTTTGGGCCTCACTTTTCCTTGCAGTGGAGCTAAACGCACCCATCCTTCAGGTTTTGTCTGGCCCAATTCCTCTTATTGTTATTATCAATCTTTAAATAGCAAACCCTGCAGAACAACTAAATTGGAACAGAGGTTGTTCACCAAAGGAGTTTAGAAAGGAAAGCTCGTTGTTCTTGGGGAGTTTGAGAAAGCTTCCATGAGGTGGTGACAGTTGATCTGAGCCCAGAAAGGTCTGGAAAGACAAAGGAGCAGCAGGTGTGTTTCTGTGCTGAGAAAGCACAGTGGGGAGGGAGCAGGCTCGCTTTCGCCTGGCACCTTCCCACTTTCAACGCACTGGTAGCCAGTGGGCTGGGCAGGGCATCATAACAGGAGCTAATGAGTTTACCCCAAACCCCACAGCTAGGATGTGGCTGAGCCAGGCCGGGGTTCTAGCTCAACTGCTCCCCGCTTCATGCCCTGCTGCCCCCTTGAAGGGAGGGGAGATGGGGGGGCAGGGCAGAAAAGGTGAGCATTGAGAAGCAGTCTTGCTGTCAGAGGGGAGAATAGCTTAAAAAGAAACAAATTTCCTTCAACTCTAAAGCTAAAAACTGGGGTCAGGAATTTCAAAGATACAGGCCCCAGACAGAGACAGCAGCTCTTCCAGCTCCACATTTGGGAACCATTAGCGCAGAGGCACTGGCGGATCAATTCCACTGCCCAGGAAGCCAGAAGGAGGGGTGCAGTCCCTTTAGCACGCTGACTGGCCTTTCGTTGTTGAGGACACCCGGACCCAGCTCACACCTGTTCTTGTGTGCGAAAGAACACACACACACACGCACACGCACACACACACGGCAGGAAGGAGCACGGAACCTGGACAGCGTGCCCCCAGTCCAGCCCCAGGGCTTCCATGTGCCACTTCTGTGTCCTTAGCAGGTCAGTTGCCCTCTCAGTCTCTGGGCAGTAATCAGGGGGCAGTAATACCTACTACACAGGGCTGTTGGGACCGATCCAAAAGCACTTAGTAAACCTAAAAAAAGAAGTTATTAAGAACTGTTCACAGGTGTCATGGTGAGGCAGCCCTGTCTGGATGGAGGGATGGTAGGAAGGTTCCCAGGGCCAGGGCACTAGAAGATGGCAGCCTTTCTTGGGAGAAGCAGGTTTTTCCGCCCTCTTCGTAAGAGGCCATCCCAGGCCCCTTCCTCAGTAACGTTGTTCATTCCTTCAGCAAACGTAGACTGAGGGCCTGCTGAGGGAGTTAAGTACGACCCCGCCGCCACCCTCAGGTTGTGCACAGCCTTATGGGGACAGACTTTTAATTAAAATACAGCCAGAATGACTTCCCTGGTAGCACACTGGTTAAGACTCCATGCTCCCAATGCAGGGGGCCCGGGTTCAATCCCTGGTCAGGGAACTAGATCCCACATGCATGCTGCAACTAAGAGTTCGTGTGCCACAACCAAGGAGCCCGCCTACCACAACTAAGGAGCTGGCGAGCTGCAACTAAGGAGTCCACAAGCCACAACTAAGGAGACTGCAACTAAGACCCAGCGCAACCAGATAAATGAACAAATATTAAAAAAATAAAATAAAAATAAAACCCCTTGAGGGGTCAGTGAAGACTTTACAGAAGAGGTGACATTTTAACAGGGCCTTTAAAGCCAACTAGGTACTTTGCAGAGGGCGAGGAGGGGCAAAGGCATTCCAGGCAAGGGTGACATCTTGTGATCCGGCCACCCTGGAGGTGGGGAAAGCCGGTAGTGGTGGAGGGGAGGCGGGTGGAAGTTAGTGCTGCTAAATACGGTGGTTCAATACGATGGCTGTGAAAGAGGTGGCCGAATGGAAGGGCATCAGGTGGGCCGGGGTGAGGCTGAGCAGGGTGCTGATGGGTCATTGTGGCCTTGCTCTGTGACATTCGTCATTAAGTTGGTGCACACACGTGGAATCGGGCTTTGTGTGCGTCTGACTCTTCCATTGCTCTGAAAGCAGTCTTCTTTCCTTTTGATGAAATCCTCCAGTCTGCTCCGATGTACCAGTACCTGGATAGGAAGATGTTCCGAGAAGCCTACCAGATTGCTTGCTTGGGCGTGACAGACACTGACTGGCGCGAGCTGGCCATGGAAGCTTTAGAAGGATTGGAGTTTGAAACAGCAAAGAAGGTAAGCGTCAGTCAGCGTGAGCTGGAATTTGGTCCTCGCAGGCTCCCTTGAGGAGGCAGATGCCTACTGTCATGGGCTCTGGAGTTAGACTGACCTGGGCTGGGATCCCAGCACAGCCACCTCCGTGAGCCTCAGCAGGTAACAGCCTTTCTGAGGTTGCTCATCTGTAAAATTAGGGTGATGACAGGCCCCATCCTCATGGAGTTATAAGGATCTAATGGATAATGCCTGTAAAGCCTAACACAGAAGAAGGGGCATCTGATAGACTGTAGCTGTCAGCCTTATGAGTGACCGTCCATGCACAGCTCACAGCAAAGCCTGCACATCGTCAGTGCTCAGTCACCGGTAGCTTTTATCATTGGTATAAGCACTTACTGGTATTAGGGCCACTTATTACACAATGCTGTTTTTCTTGGCACTCCGCTAAGTACATTGGAAGAAATGGTCAAGTTCTCTGATTCTGACGGCAGTGTCACTCCACACATACCTTCATGGCATGCATGATTCATGGCCTTGATTCGTGGTGTTGTTTCCTGGCCTAGTCTATTAAAACTACAGAAATGGTTGAAAACATTTGCCCCCTTTCCCCACATTAGAAAAAGCCCAGCTCCGTCTCTGAGATGGGTTTTCGTCTGGAGCCTGAGGTGGGGAAACGAGTGGCTTCCAAACCCCCCTACCCTACTCCTCCCTCCCCTCTTTTTCTTCCCCGCAGTCAATTAGCCAGGCCCTCATTTAGCCCATACTCCTGGCTGGTGGGCAAGTGGTTGCAGAAATGTGTGGTGCCTGCCCTGTGCTAGGTGGGACTTCTAGGCCTGAAAGGAGAGTGGATGGGAACCAGGCCGGGACTCAGCAGCCTGGTTGAGGCCCAGCGGTGCCTGCACGGGCTGGATGACCCCAGCCAGCCGCTTCTCTTGGAGCTTCAGCCCTCCCACTCCCACAGCGGGACGGTGAAAACGGGACTGACAGGCTTGCGTGACAGTGTCATTAGGCGTAACCCCCACGTTGTAAGAGGGATTCTAAAACTGGCAGTGGTTGTACAAGTGCCAACCATTATTACAACAAGTAAAATCACTGTGATACGATAATTATCTGTATCATAGTTTTAGATCTAGTTAGCATAAGAAAAGTGGTAATAGAGGAGGGCTATTAGGAATTCTTAAGAATTCAGAGGAGGAGGAAGCAAGTCCATGGAGGGAGCTTCCCTCTCCTGCCCCACCCAGAAATGCCAGGAGGGATGAAGAATGACAAAGGATTCCTAGAATGTGTTTTGCTTGGTTTTAGCCTGGAACGAAATTAGAAGTCTTCCGGAGAGATTGTCAGTTCCTTACACCCCGCAACTAAGCGTCAGCCTCATCCTAGCATCAGCCAACACCGCCAAGCACGGTGCCATAGACCATCAGGCGCTCAGCAAACGTTTGAAACGTTTGACGCAAACTAAACTGGAACCCCTCCTCCCCACCCTGTATCCTCCAAACGCTCCCTGAGAATAGAGATTATTGTGTGAAGCCCACAAGACTTTAACCATAGACTAGAACTTGATCATTTTATCCAAATTCCCATTCCCCAGCCTTTCTTTTTCTGCTTTGCCCAAGTCTCAGGCACACGGGGATGGAGGGTGGTTCCCTGCGATAGGCCAGTGTCTCCACTAGATGGCGGAGGAGAGCTGCTTCACACCTGGGAAGGCAGCCCCAAGCAGAACTGCAGATGCGGCCCTGTTCCCACACTTCCCTCTGCTTGAGGTTATCCACGGGCCTTGTGACTCAGACCGCTCCGACCAGGGCACCCCTCACTCTGCAGAATGTGTCAGGGCTGAAGAAACTCACGTTTCTCACGGTGACAAGTCCTCAAATCCTAGCAGAGCAGAACTAGGAAGGCCGTGGAGAGGACCTCGCTAGCTTGCCCCTTTCCATAAGGAAGTTGTTGGCAGCCTGGAGGCAAGGGTTAGGTTCAGGGCCCCCCAGCTGGAAGGTCTCAGAGCCAGGACTGAGACCTAGAATGCTCCTTCTTTCCTCTCTGCCACCTTGCCAGACACCCCAGGCTTCCCCCTCATGTTGCTTTCAGGAAGCCCAGATCTAGACGATAGCTTGTAAGCCCTCCTGTGTGGAAAATGGGTGCTTTGAGCCCTCATCCCTTTGCTTATGTGATGCCTGCCTGACCCTTTCAAGGGACCCCTCTTCAGGTCCCATCTGTCAGGTTCCTACCCTGTGATGCTTTGCTTAGTCCAGCCTCCAGCCTCCTGCCCCTGCCCGTTTCCAGACAGTGAATCTGTGTTCTCCAGGGCATCTAGTTCGGAATTGTATAGCTCTTGGCTCAGGGAGAGTTCATGATCTGTTTAATCTGCCTGCCTCCCCTTTTAAAATATGGGCCCCTGAATCACAGAGGGGGACAAGGGCCAAGTCATGTTCGTCTCTGGGTCCCCAGCCCCTGATAGGATGCCTGGCCCTGCAGGATGAAGAGATAAAGTCACATTTTGGTCATCTGTGAGGCAGCCAGAGGCCGGATGACCTGCTAATCTCCTGGCTTTTTAGGTGGAGGATGTCGTGCAGCTGAGCAGAGAGAGCAGTTGGCCAGGGTTGTTGTTCTGCATTTTAAATTCGAAGGCTCCTGGACCTGCTGCCTCCTCCAGGCATGTGTCAGCCCATTTCATATGGGACGCTGTAGAGAAGCCCGCCTGGGAGGAATTAAATGGGAGGAGATGCTGGCAGCAAAGCCACATGAAGATCCGCCTGACAGGGTGGGTTATGTTCCTCTAAAACCCTTGCAGAATCTGAAAGCAGCACAAGGGGCTTAGCTAACATCAGTTTGCTTGCAGAAGGCTGCCTAGAAGTTTCTAGTAGCCCATGGGTTAAAATCTCTGGCTTTACTGCGAGTCCAACGCAAGAGCTCCACTTTTAGGATTTACATAAGAGTTTGCCTTCCAGAGACTTGGAGTGATTCATTCCCTACCTCCCCCTTCCTTCCCGAAGCCATCTTTGTTCCTTCTCAGCTTTCCCCTCTTCTCCTCCCCCTGTGCCGGCACCACAGGCCCTGTGTTTGTGCCCTGCCGGGAAGCAAGGCTGTCTCCTGTGCTCCATCCTGGTCACTGAGGTGGACGCGCGGCCTCTCCTCCGTCAGCACGTCCCCCCACTCCCACTCCTGTGCTGCTGCCTCAGAGGCTCAGACCAGCCTGGTCTTCCCTTTCGCATAGAGATTCCTCCAAGCCAGCCGCATCACTGACTGCAGTATCCGAGTTTTGTTTACCTCGTCCCAAAGTGAGTGATGCAACCAGGGCTTCTTTGCTGTTCTTCATATGGACTAATCCCAGGGATAAAGCCACGCTTCTCTGGGTGGCAGGACCCTCCCAGTACACACGGTGATTAATCAGTGCTTGTTTCTTTCCCTCCTTACTGGTTCACTTTCTAAAGCTTGACTCCCACCCCCAGCCAATCACGCACTTTTGAAGCCCAGAAGGCAGCTGATTTTGTTCTTTCATTTCTTCCCCTGTAGGCCTTCACCAGAGTACAAGACCTCCGGTATTTAGAGCTCATCAACAGCATTGAGGTAAAAGATGAAGCGTTCTTGATTCTCAGGGAAGCGCAGATGCGCTGTCTGTGGTTTGCAGGCGGCTCTTCCAGCAGGCGAGGGTCTTGAGGACACGTGGACAGAGCCCACTGGTGTCTGGGCGTCCGGGCCACAGCCTTGCTCTGGGGGGCAGAGTGCCACGTGGGGGGAGCCAGCACGTGGGAGCCGGGAGTACAGTCTGTCACTTGTTAGCTGGGTGAGGCAGGTGGGTCCCTAATCTCGCAGAGATTCGGTCTCTTGTCTGTGAAATGGGATGAGACCTACCTCACAGGGTTGCTGGGAGGATTAAACAGTTCTCAGTAACCGGATTTCATCCTCGCAGTGGCTGTTAGCTTGCTACCCCCGTCTAGGGCTCCAACAACGTGCCAGTGTAGGAGGCATTTCCCAGATGCACATGGTCTGCACCCACCTGCAGGGATGGGCCCTGGGGAGGGAGGCGTGTGACCCAGCTGGCGCCTGCGGAGCTCTGAGCCCTCCCCGCAGCCCACCAGTCCCGGTCTGGACCTCGTCAGCCACACTCAGAGGCGGATGGGGGCCTAAAGAGGCTGGTTCCAGCTGCACCATTTGCTGGGTGATGGGAGAAAATATTTTTCATTCCTGTGCATCTTCAGGCTGTCTGTCCGTAGAAAGGTTTACATATTTCTTCTGAACAGATTCATTGTGAGGCTCCGGGAATGTGAGATGCACTTGAATTCACATATGGAAGCAGTGAGGAGATCAGCAAATGTCTCCTCCCTTCGATTCAGTTCAGCATAATAAACACCTGTTGTGGGCCAAGCCGTGTGGCTGAGCCCAGTGGGCAGAGAGCTGAGTGGAAGAGGCCTGCGGGAGCTCACAGCCTGCTTGGCCTAGTGATAGTTGCCGTTTGTTGAGTGCCTGCTCCATGCCACACGCGTGATTGACGTGCACACGATTTGAAATCCTCACAGCCACTTGATGAGGCAGCTGCTGTTCTTACCTCTATTTGATAAATAAGGAAACTAAGGCCCAGAAAGGCTGGGTCACGTCCCCAGGGCAAAAAGATGGGTTGGAATTTAAGCCAGTTTTGTTTTCCAAGCTCCCGCTGTCTTTCCTCTGGGCCGTGTTGCCCTCTCGGAAGTTGCTCCTGGCGCTTGCCCTGCACACCCTCTCCCTCCCCCAGCACAGTCACAAGGAGCATCTCTGTCTTCTGTTCATTCCTCACCTGCACGGTGAAGGGTTTCTTCAGAGCCACCTACCCATGATGCCCAGTACCACTTACTACTAGGGGCCACATTTGTAGATCAGCTGGTCTGGATCTAGGGGTCTTAACATGAGGCCATGGAACATAATTTTTCTCTGTGTAAAAGTAACTGACCTCTGTGAGGACCAACTCTGGCCACTTATCACGTCTTACTGAGATCCCGTGTACTGTCTCTTCCGGTGTGCTGTGAGCTGGGCAAAGTAAACTTGTAAGAATTGCCTCTTGAAAAAGAGCAAAGTGCCTCTGAGTGCGGATCCATTTTGTTTGCTCTGAGGCCTTAGTTGCTTGCTTCTAGGCATTCAGCATTGTTCCAGAGAACTGGGGTTCTTTACTGCGCTTCTTTTGGATGGGCGAGATGCAACTGTGCTGATAGCAGGAGGAACGGCATCTGTCCATGTGGCTCTTACACACTGAGTGTGTGGAATCCTTTGTACTGATCATGGTGGGGTTCTGGGGCCCGGAACAGTTTTGGCCTAAATTCCACGCCTAGTGAAACCTATTTCTTTGTGTCACTGCAAGATTTTAATTCATTTCCTACTATTAGGAGTTAGTTTATTTGGCAGATTAGCCTAAACTATGTGTAGTTTGGGGTTTTTTTGGGGGGGGGTTAAAAATTATTTCTGTCGGGGGAAGCATATTGCCTGCAGCTGTTATAACTTTCACCGGCTTGCCTAGGAGTTGTTGTTTTTTTTTAAAATTAATTAATTAATTTTAAATTTTGGCTGCATTGGGTCTTCGTTGCTGCGTGCAGGCTTTCTCTAGTTGCAGCGAGTGGGGGCTCCTCTTGTTGCGGAGCACAGGCTCTAGGTGCGCGTGGGCTTTAGTTGTGGTATGTGGGCTCAGTAGCTGTGGCTCGTGGGCTGCAGAGCACAGGCTCCATAGCTGTGGCGCCCGGGCTTAGCTGCTCCGCAGCATGTGGGATCCTCCCGGACCAGGGGTTGAACCCGCCGTGTCCCCTGCATTGGCAGGCGGACTCCCAACCACTGTGCCACCAGGGAAGTCCTTGCCTAGGAGTTTGATTCAATGTTTCATCTTCCTCCACTGTGATACACTTGCTGGAAAACAAGCAAAAGGAGACTGCTGGGGATGAGAGATTGGGTGCTATTGAGTGTTTACAAATACTTGAGCTGTAGACTATTGACTGTTCCCTAACACAGGAGGGAGGGGAGAGTGCCAGTTACTTCTCATTCTCAGCACTGCTGTGTGTGTGTGTGTGTGTGTGTGTGTGTGTTTGCCTGCGCGCACAGGTGTATTGTTGGGGGCCGTCACGAGTTTCCGAAGGGTGTATTATGTGGAACAGAGAGCATCTGGAGTCAGACAGAGTCCAAACGCCAGTTCTGTGTGATCGCGACCTGCCCCTCTCCCGAGTCCCGGCTTCCCGCAGTGTGACACTTGGGTGAGGAGTAGCCGGCGCCTAGTGGGTTCTCAACACACGGCATTGCTTGCCTTCTCTTTAGAGACAGGGACGTAGTAAGATTCTCTATCCTGTTTTGTTGGTCTTTTTCTTGGGAAGAAACCCTAAACTTTGTCCTTGTCCACCATTATCATGAGTAACAACTCGGCCAAACCAGGCCTGGGGATTTCGGAGCTCTTAGAGCTTGGGGGCCCCCTACGAGTGGGCGGTACACACCATCCTCACTATGCAGTTGTTTCCTTGGAAGAATATATAAGGAAGCAGCCGTGAGGAATTTCCATTAAACAAACAAAAGTTTGCATCTCTTTTGATCTTCACTCATCTGGAAAAAAAAAAATCTGCTTTTGTTGTCAAGCATTCCCACCAGAAACCTAGGTGAGAGACACAACAGCCCAGGAGCCAAGCGTAGGTTCCAGTAGGAAGGCCCAGGGGCTTAACCTGAAATAGCAACATCTAACTTTTGTAAAGGCTGCTTCCTGCCATGGCTGCAGAGGCCGTTTCCTGTGCTTCTAATTTTTCCAGGAGAGGAAGAAGCGGGGAGAGACCAACAATGACCTGTTTCTGGCAGATGTGTTTTCCTACCAGGGGAAGTTCCACGAGGCCGCCAGACTGTACAAGAGGAGCGGGCACGAGAACCTCGCGCTTGACATGTACACAGACCTCCGCATGTTCGAGTACGCCAAGGTAACCCAGCCACGGCCTGCCCACTGCCGTCCCGACCCTGCAGCTTCCAGGCTGTCTACCCCAGAGGTGGTGCGGGCAGACGGTAGCTGTGGCCTCAGAACAGCTGTGGGCACATTGATAAACGAGGAACCATCGGAGGCCACTGGTTAAAGCTGACCTACAACTGACCTTTCAGGCTGATGTCAAAAGGGACAGAGTGTAACGGTTCAGAGCTTTGTCAGTGACAGAACTGGATGGACGGTGAGTCCTAACCAGCATAGTCCCTTTGTTAAGGGTTCGGGGTTCTGTTTCCCACAAAGTCTCTCAAACCTTTGTCAGAAGCCACTGAGAACCTGTGTCCTCAGGCATGAGCTGGTTCTGCTGTTGTCGTCACACAGACCAGCGTGGTTCACTCCAGCCAAGGTTTCCTAAGTGCCTGCTCTGCTTGGTGCTGGGCTTCGCACTGGGCCTCAAAGGCGCTGTGACAGAGGCCTTGCCGCCACTGTGAGCACACTGTGCCCCCATCGCTCGCCTGGGGTTGGGGGAGATACCCTCTTGCATTTGGAGGGCCCCTGTTAAGGTTAGTCCCCAACAGGTCTGGGCCTTTAAAGGTACATGAGGGCAGTCTTCCTGGAGCAGCTCCTGGTGGCTTGTGTGAGACTGAGTCCCACTGAGGACCCCAGACCACCAGGACACATGCAGGTTCGCCTAGCGCGGGTGAAAAGAGGGTGGGTGCCTGGAACAGCCAGGATCTTCCTTCCACGGAGGTGCCTTTGTTAACCTGTCTCCGGGTAACCTCAGAGAGGCTTCAGAATGTTCAGTGAGTCATCAGCCACAACCAGTTAGAGGCTGTTAATGGTAATTAGCTAACGAGTTCAAGATGGAAAATTCTCCCCATTTTTTCCCCTGCTTTTCTGTTCCTGGAGATGGCTGCGTGCTCTTTTATCTTCTACCATCCATGGGTCCCTGTGATGCGGCCCGGGAGTTGCTGGTCATCAGTACCTGGCCAAGCACCTGGGCTCCAGTCTGTCTCTTCCTTGGTGGCTCCTTCACCCCAACTCTCAGATCTGGGTGCTTCAGGTAGCCCCCTTTTTGCCCTCTTCAACTTTTGTATCCTCCCCCAAACCCCACCACACACATGACACACACACACACACACACACACACACACACACACACACACAATTTAACAGTGCGTTCACACTGAGAACACATAAATCAGGGTGTCTCTTTCTGGGGGTGACAACATTTAAACCAAGGATAAAACCTTGAACTAAAGGATCGAATCCCTGAGGGTAGAATTCAGGCTTTAGGAACAGCTAGGCTTAGTTGTTCTTCCGGACTAACAGCGCTTCCCGGGTCCTCTGCAAAGTCCTGGTGGGCAGCTGTGGCGTAGGAGACAGCACCTTGCCGTGGTGCCCAGAGAGCGGGCGTGAGTCTCAGCCTCCCTGTGGGTGACCTGGGGGAGGCTCCGCACTTTGCCAGCTTCCATTTCCTTCTTGGAGGGTCGCCTTGTCCAGCTGAGCTCAGTTCTGAGAATTGCAGAAATGAACCCACGAGGAAGCCCTTTACAAAGGCCGAGCTGTAGAAAGGCTGGGAGAGTGAGTGGAGCCAGGCGTGACCACAGCATGGCCGTCCTTCAGACCGGCCCCCGCCAGCCCCACCCCGCCCTGCACTGAAGCCCCTCCTCACACTTCCAGTGGGCTTTGTGCGCCTACGCTCGTCCACCCAGAAAGGCAGCCCGTTTACGCAGTCCGTCTGGTCTGCCTCTCCATGAAGGTAAATATGCTGGGGGTTGTTTCCGGTTTCAGGTTTTGATCACAATTCCAAGTAGGATCCAAGTAGGTTGCTTCCATTTCATTCCCCCCCCGACCCCCGACAGTCTGAATTTGAGAAAATGTGTACGTACACATTATGTCGGGGGGTGGGGGAAGATACAGTGCTTATTAACATGGCATGTTTTTGTTTACTTGAAAATTGCTTCCCAGGATTCAATCTGGTTTTCAGAAAATTTTTAAATTACATTCCCACGTACAAATAAATTGTATGCTTTCCGGGGAAGTGACATGTTTATATGGAGATAAAGGGAATTATAATGCTCTTAACTCTTATGTAGTATATCCTTATCAAAATCACCAAGCATGAGAACACTGTTTAGTCTCATTCATCACTCAGCACAGCCTCTTTCTGTCCACTCCGGGACAGAGTCTTTGCCATGGCCCCAGATAACGTGTAAATTAGCTTCATGGGACCAGAGAACCTTTGGAAACCCAGTTTGCTGAGCCTTGAAGCACCATTTAGACTTAACTTCTATTAGGTCCGAGCTCCAGGAGCTGGAGCATGGGGCTGGAGGAGGCTCTTTCAAGCCCGGGAGCTGTGTCCCTGCCTGGTCTCCACACTGACGACCCAAATTTATGGCTTGCTCTTAGCCTCTGACCCTTCTCACTACAGAGTGAGACACCCGGAATCCACTGAGCACTCCCTTTGAAGGACATTCCTGTTCTCTCACGATGCCTGTTTTCCCCAGCTGCTAACCTCATTTAGCCAACCAGGTTAAAGAAGAGTTTCCGGCTTTGTGTTGGCATAAAGAGTACACGTTGTAGCTGCCAAGAGTAAAGGCTGGGTCTGTAACAGCCCAAACCAGGCGTCTGCAGGTAGTCAGCGGCTGCCTTCCAGCCCCTTCACCTGTGTGCACTGCAGAGAGCCCCAAGCCAGCGAGGCGGGCCTGTCTTTTATTGGATCCTCAGCATCAGAGTCATGATGCTTCTTCCTCTCCTGAAAAGAATCGCTTGTCTTAGGCCAGTCTAATATGTTATTTTAGGGGCTACCCAATTACCCTGAAAGCAAATGGAAGAAAAGAGAGAACGCTAATTGTTCAAGTGGGTTTTTAGCATACATTGACTGTACTTTTCTGACAAGTGAGTGCTAATCAGGGGAAAGGAGTGCTTTCTTTTTTTTTTTTTAACATCTTTATTGGAATATAATTGCTTTACAATGGTGTGCTGGTTTCTGCTTTATAACAAAGTGAATCAGTTATACATATACATATGTTTCCATATTTCTTCCCTCTTAGGTCTCCTTGCCTCCCACCCTCCCTATCCCACCCCTCTAGGTGGTCACAAAGCACTGAGCTGATCTCCCTGTGCTATGCGGCTGCTTCCCACTAGCTATCTATTTTACATTTGGTAGTGTATATATGTCCATGCCACTCTCTCACTTTGTCCCAGCTCACCCTTCTCCCTCCCCATATCCTCAAGTCCATTCTCTAGTAGGTCTGTGTCTTTATTTCCATCTTACCCCTAGGTTCTTCATGACATTTTTTTTTCTTAGATTCCATATATATGTGTTAGCATACGGTATTTGTCTTTCTCTTTCTGACTTACTTCACTCTGTATGACAGACTCTAGGTCCATCCACCTCACTACAAATAACTCAATTTCGTTTCTTTTTATGGCGGAGTAATATTCCATTGTATATATGTGCCACATCTTCTTTATCCATTCATCCGATGATGGACACTTAGGTTGCTTCCATCTCCTGGCTATTGTAAATAGAGCTGCAGTGAACATTTTGGTACATGACTCTTTTTGAATTATGGTTTTCTCAGGGTATATGGCCAGTAGTGGGATTGCTGGGTCATATGGTAGTTCTATTTGTAGTTTTTTAAGGAAGCTCCATACTGTTCTCCATAGTGGCTGTACCAATTCATATTCCCACCAGCAGTGCAAGAGGGTTCCCTTTTCTCCACACCCTCTCCAGCATTTATTGTTTCTAGATTTTTTGATGATGGCCATTCTGACCGGTGTGAGATGATATCTCATTGTAGTTTTGATTTGCATTTCTCTAATGATTAATGATGTTGAGCATTCTTTCATGTGTTTGTTGGCCATCTGTATATCTTCTTTGGAGAAATGTCTATTTAGGTCTTCTGCCCATTTTTGGATTGGATTGTTTGTTTTCTTGTTGTTGAGCTGCATGAGCTGCTTGTAAATTTTGGAGATTAATCCTTTGTCAGTTGCTTCATTTGCAAATATTTTCTCCCATTCTGAGGGTTGTCTTTTGGTCTTGTTTATGGTTTCCTTTGCTGTGCAAAAGCTTTGAAGTTTCATTAGGTCCCATTTGTTTATTTTTGTTTTTATTTCCATTTCTCTAGAAGGTGGGTCAAAAAGAATCTTGCAGTGATTTATGTCATGGAGTGTTCTGCCTATGTTTTCCTCTAAGAGTTTGATAGTTTCTGGCCTTACATTTAGGTCTTTAATCCATATTGAGCTTATTTTTGTGTATGGTGTTAGGGAGTGTTCTAATCTCATACTTTTACATGTACCTGTCCAGTTGTCCCAGCACCACTTATTGAAGAGGCTGTCCTTTCTCTGCTCTACATTGTGAAAATGACTCTACTACCCAAAGCAATCTACAGATTCAATGCAATCCCTATCAAACTACCACTGGCATTTTTCACAGAACTAGAACAAAAAAGTTCACAATTTGTATGGAAACACAAAAGACCCCGAATAGCCAAAGCAATCTTGAGAACGAAAAATGGAGCCGGAGGAATCAGGCTCCCTGACTTCAGACTATACTACAAAGCTACAGTAATCAAGACAGTATGGTACTGGCACAGAAACAGAAATATAGATCAGTGGAACAGGATAGAAAGCCCAGAGATAAACCCACGCACATATGGTCACGTTATCTTTGATAAAAGAGGCAGGAATGTACAATGGAGAAAGGAGTGCTTTCTTATGCTTTGTGAACTTGACACAGCGCAGCCTCTGCAGGGTACATTATTCCTGAGACAAACTGCTTCTTAGGAGGAGTGCAGAGCTGGGCTCCAAGCACTCTCAATTTCCCTTTTTGAAAAGCCCCACCTTTCAAATTGTCAGCACCAAAAGCTGCCTCCACTATGGCAACCCTCAACACATGTTTTGGGTAACTGTATCCTGAAAAGAGGTGATATTCTGAGACTGTTTCTTGCGAATTATAAGGCCAACCTGGGGAAGCTGGGCACGGCCCCTCAGAGGCCCCTGTTGCGGTGGAAGGAACACAGGCCTCTCCTCCTTCATGGATTCTCTCCCAACCCCTTCCCCCTGCCTCAGATCCCCCACGGCCTCCTGCTGTCCCCACCCCTGCAGACCTGATCTCAGGACAGGGTCTGATACTATCCTGTTGAGAAGTAATTAACCATAACCAAAACCACTCGTGCTCCTTGTCGGCCCCAGGCAAACAGCTGGGGCAAAGCCGAGGGGACAACGCCCTGAGTTCAGGCAGCAGAACGTGAACAGAGTCAGAAAACGGATGCCAGTGATACTTGCAGTGTGGTGATGGCTGAGGGGCCGTCGTAGAACTCTGTAAACCATCTTGCCTCCTTTAAGTTCAGGGGACCACATACTCAGCCTCACTCTGAGGCGTGTGGTATCATCCTTACACTCTGAATAAAGATTTTAGGTCTGACTGTTTGAAATTTTGTAAAGTCACTATAAAGGAATAGTTACACATACATCAAACTCTATATGAGAGAGAAACAAAGTACTCTGATCATAAACCTCCCACACTGCGGGGTTGTGTGCAGTACTCCAGAGAGTCGGGAAAGTGTTGTTTAGCTGAAGAACAAACGTCCATTAGTGGGAAGGGCAAGAAACATTGAGGGCCATAGTCCTTGACACTGACCTCGTACCCCCAGGAGCACCTGTGGGGCGGCCTGCGAGCCCTCCTCCCCAGCACTTGGGCCTGCCCTGCAGTCCACCCCGAGGGTACGGGCTCATGCCTGCATCCTGACCGCCTGCTGCAGCCAAATGGGGCCCTTCCTTGCTGCAGCCTTCAGCAGCCTGACGTAATGCTGGCAGCAGGAAGTTCTAATCCGGAATGTTTTTGTTTGTTGTGCTTCCTCAGGATTTCCTTGGATCTGGAGACCCCAAAGAAACAAAGATGCTAATCACCAAACAGGCCGACTGGGCTCGAAATATCAACGAGCCCAAAGCCGCCGTGGAGATGTACATCTCGGCGGGCGAACACGGCAAGGCCATAGAGATCAGCGGCGACCACGGCTGGGTTGACACGTAGGATTTCAGTCCCTGCCCCAAGAGGCATTTGGCAGCATGTCATGTCATGTCAGCTCTTGGTTTTGACTGACAAGGAAAAAACTAGTGTTTCTCTAAGTATCTGATCCGAAGGTGATGGTGACTTGGTTTTTGGGAGACACAGAGACTGAACGAGGCAGTCGCTGCCTTTGGGAAGCTCAGCAAGGCCCTGGGGAAAGGGTGGTGGGGACTGAGGGGGGAGCCACCCAGGCCCCGGGGCTGCCATTCCCTGAGCCCTCCCTACGAGCCGAGCCGGCCTTCGGTTCTCCCCCACACCCTCCGCGTTGGTGTTTCCATGCCCACCTTCAAAGGAGGAAACCAAGGTTCAGGGACCAAGTGATCGTATAAGGCCAGGTAGCTGGGAATTTGTGGAGCAGAGCTACAGACTGATCTCAGTGCCCATAACCGGTATGATGGTAGGCCCTGAAAAGAACAAGAAAAGTCCTAAGCATGTCAGGGAAGGAGACGTGAATTCTCACGGGAGGAGCCCTGGATGTCTTCTCCTGAGAGGTAGTCTTTGCACGAAGGTCATTTGACGAATTTCAGGAGGTAGAGTTGGTAGGAAGGGAAGATCGTGCAGGTGGAAGAACTGCCCAAGCAGGACAAGTTGGCGTTGGTCACATGAAGGGTCCAGGTGAGGGTGGAGGATGCAGGCTGTGGCGGGGGCATCGGGGCTGGCCTCACCGGGAGGGTCTCCGGAGCCAGCCAAACTGAGGCGTTTAGATTTGTCAGTAGGTGGTGAGGACCCCTGGTCGGGGCTGTGCTCTCAGAAGCCCACTCAGGCAGCAGGTGGGGGGATGGAGGGAAAACTAGAGGAGGACCAGGTAAGTGGCCAGTGTGGCAGCTGAGAGAACGAGAGAGACGTGGAGGAGGTGAACTGACAGGACCCAAGGCAGGGTGCGTCGGGGCAGGGCTGGCAGAGCTGATTCTGAGCTCTGGGCCTGGTGGTCAGTGATTTCACTCAAGGCAGAGAACAGAAGCAACGGGGACTTGGGGTGGAGCTGCCAGACAGATCATGGATTTGGTCTTAGGACTCTTAGAGCATCAGACCTTCAGGCAGAGGGCTTTCTCCTCCCACCGTCAGGGAGAGTGGGCTTTGTGCTCACACATGTACACACGTATAGGCTGCTACAGCTGGCACAGGAGAAGAGGTGAGGGAGTGGCTCCTGAGTTTGGCTCAGTCTAAGCCCTGAAAGCTGTTGGCTGTTCTAGAAACAGGTAGCAGTGGCCCGGGACCTGGGAGGGGGAGGGGCTGGTTGATGGCTAAGTCATGTGGTTGGTGTGGTCCCTCACAAAGGGACCTGGGTGGGTGACCTACTACCCCATCTTTTTCTTGTCCAAGGATAACGTTTCTTGAAGATAGAGGTGCAGATTTTGCCCCCCAGTTATTCTGTTCATGAAAGGTGTGGTGCAGGAGAGAGCCAGGCAGCTTTAGGTCCCCCACTCAATCCTCTGGTTTTGCCTGTCACTTTCATTTGCAGCTTATATGAATCAGGTTACCCTGGGGATACTTAACTAGTGCAGAAAGGAGACATTAAGCATGTTCTGTCCTTCTTCCAGGCCTGGCTGTAAAAGGTGCTTCTCCTCCAGGGACATTAGGGTTAATGGGCGGGGCGGGGGCGGAGGTGCTAAGGGGTTGCCTGTGCCACCTTTCCCTAAACACGTGTCCTTTCTTTGCTGAGAAGTGTTATTTTTAGATGCCATTATTATTCTAAGTACAGATTGACAGGCCTCCGTGAGCTCGCCTGTCTCTGAGACAGGGCTTTGCTACAGCTGCTTCTCACAAAGAGCGAGCTGGGTAGAACCCCTTTCCCTTGGGAGAGCTGGTTTTACTCAAAACCCCGGCCTGACCAGAGGGAACAAGCACTTTCCACGCAGCCTCATGAGCCCACGAGCAGTGGCAGGGCTGGCTACCACTGGGGAAAAGTGGTGAACCAGTGGTCCCCATGGCCCCTCAGCCTGGTCAGCACTTTGGCCAGGAGGAGAGGCACAGTCAAGATTCCCTGCAGGCCTTCCTTCCAGAGCTCAGAGCAGAACCGCACATGCCTCTTCCTTGAGAGGTCCTGTCCCAGAAGACATCTCCCACCTCTGCTTCTACTTTCCTGTGAGAATTCCTCAAATGGTGCTGGAAAGGGCACTCTGCCACTTCCCGGCTGCAGAGTCTTGGGCAGGTTGCTTCACCTTTCACCCTAGCCTCTAGTCTCCTCATGTGTTAAATGGGAATAGCAGTACCACCCCCTTAGGGCGGTGAAGGTTCAGTGAGATCACACATGCGAAAGCTCATGGCGCTGAGCTTGACGCCCGTAGGTGATGAGTAAACGTTGATTTCTCTCCCCAAAGCTTGCTGGATAGGTTCGTAACTCCTGTGAAAGGCGCAAGAGGTGGGGGAGCTGGTGTCCTTTACCAAGCAGCGTTTCTGGATTAAGTATTCACTCAATTAATAACCTCCCATCAAGCACCAGGGGCCATGGCGCCATACGGAGGCCTGGGGACGTCAGCACGGATCAACACCGAGCCTGCCCTGGGAAGACGCAGACCCTCGCTTCCTTCCACCGGGCTCCCTTCCTGGGAGTCCATCTCCTCCCTTTGCTCTCGCCGCTCCAGGCTCATCGACATTGCCCGTAAGCTGGACAAGGCCGAGCGGGAGCCCCTGCTGATGTGCGCCCACTACTTCAAGAAGCTGGATAACCCTGGCTATGCTGCCGAGACCTACCTGAAGATTGGTGACCTGAAGTCCTTGGTTCACCTGCACGTGGACACCCAGCGCTGGGATGAGGTGAGTATAGGGGGCCCTCCCTGAGCCCTGGGACATGGGGATTTGGGGGGTTTGGGTGGAGAGCAGCTGTCCTCCTTGTGGGTGTGAACATTGGCCTGGCAGTCACGAGACTCACCTGTGAATTCTCTGAGCCAGAGTATCCTGGAGGGCCTCTCCGTACTCACTTTCTGTTTGTTCGCTTATTCGTTCATTCATTTGGAAAATTTTTATGGCCTGCTGGCTGTGTGCCAGCCCAGTGATGGACCCCAAGGATGTGGGAGTTAACGTGACAGCCCCCACTGCCTGCTGTTGGTCTGAGCTGCCTCTGACCAGCACCACGGGCTGAAGCATCGCAGACAGGGAGGCACACCTGTGTGACATTTAAAACCTGCTGGCTGGCATTTTGGCAGAAGATGCCACCCGTACTTTCCCTGAAATGGCCGGAGCCATTTCAGGGGCCAGCTCCTCCTCCTCTTCCTGGCCCCCTCCCCCCGACTCCTCTGTCGTGAGGGTCGGTCAGAGAATTAGCCAGGCCAGCGGGAGAGATGGCTGTGGTGGGGCTGGTGGAGCAGCTGGTGTGCTGCCCCTCTGTGGCTTAAGTCCCGCCCTCCAGCTGACTGGCTCCCTGTGCCCTGGATTAAAATTCATCCTCGAGGGGATGAGAGCTGTGCACACCGTCCTCACCCTCCCCACCCACCCACTGTGGTCTGGTCTGCAGAGCCGCTGCAAGGCCTTTGCTGGTAAGAGCTGTCTGACTCTTGTCTCCCCGCTAATTGGCTCCATTTGGTGAGGTGACAGGGTCACTGATGAGAAAAGGTGGAGCCAGGGACAGAGGCAATAATGGCTTCTCAAGATACATTTATCAGATTCCTCAAGCAGCATAAATTAGAGCATCTTGGCTGTGCATGAGGCAGACTTTCTCCCCGTTGCCACATATTTTCCCCTGTGACTCATTTCCGGTTCTCCCGGTCTGACAGGTGGTTCTGAGGCTTAGATGAAGCAGTCACCGGCTCCCATGCAGCACCACGACCACGGTCATCTTTGACAGCTAATAAGCAGCAATGATGATAATGTCAATTATCTTTCCTTAGGTGTCGCCTGCAATTAAAAGAAATCTGTTTGCAGCGCGACAGGAGCCCACGCAAAGCCTCAAAATAAAATGTTTCCGATTCTGTGCCACTTCTGTGGTTCAGAAACAGACTGTGTTGTTACTGAATCCAGTTGCTTGCATATTGCTGTTAATTGCCTTTTGTTTTCAAAGAGCTGATTTGTTTTTGCGTTTCTGGGGGTGGTCGCGGGGGGAGGCACTCTCCTCCTCCGAGTTGTCAGGCTGGCAAAATATGACATCCCTGATGGATTCAGCCAAGCGCCCGTGTTTTCATGGGGGCTGCGGGGGCTGCTTTATTAAGAAGCCATTTGCTCCTTCCTCTAGGCCTTCGCCTTGGGTGAGAAGCATCCCGAGTTTAAGGATGACATCTACGTGCCCTACGCTCAGTGGCTAGCAGAGAACGATCGTTTTGAGGAAGCCCAGAAAGGTAGGCCACGTAGACTGGCACCTTGCACAAGGGGCAGGAGAAAGCACTGCCAAGACACACGCGTCAGGTAGGCTGCCCAGCCCTCCTGCCGTGGGCCCCAAGACAGACAGCTTCCTCGGCGGCTGTGATGTGCTTGGTGCTGAAAGGCCATGGAGCCGTGGGAGGAACACGGGCTCTGCGTGGGATGCACCCGGGCCCACCACTCACATGCCCCAGGACCTTCAGCAGGTCCTGTCTCCTCTCTGAGCAAAGCACCGTGAGCTCCAGTGTATCTTCCTGTTTATTCCTCGCAGCAGCCCTGTGATGTAGGTACCGTTTTGTAGGTGAGAAAACTGAGGTTGGAAGAGGTAAAGGGATTTGTCTGAAGTCCCACAGCTAGGAGGTGGCAGAGAGGGAATTTGAGGCAGGGTGGGGGAGGACGGAAGGAGAGTGGCCGCAGAATGGCCAGAATGGTCCCACCTGCCACTTTCCTCACCCGGAAGAGAAACTTGGGTTCTGCTTCTGGCTCAGGGAAACGGGGTGTCCTCTGCTCCTCAGCTTACCCAGTGGTAAAACGGCTGGGCACAGGAGTGAGAGGAAGTCTAGCGCTTTAAATGGTAATAATAATTTTTAAATGTGATGGCCTTCTGTGTGTCAGGCACTGACTGGGTGCTTAACCACATAACCTTGCACCTCGGCAGTAGCCTACAGAGACGCAGAGGCTAACTGTGCCCTGCAAAGTCCCAAAGCCACAGAGTGGCAAAGCCAGAATTGGACCAGGATCTGTCAGACTGGGGAGGCTGATTCTCCCAACTAGGGTTCACTGCTTCTCTAGGAAGTATTCTAATTGAAGTTGGATGTGTCATGTTCCATAGCATCCCATTTGCACTTCTCTGTGGGAACAGTTGCCACCTCCGGACACATTTCGGAGTGGCTCCCTGTGGAAGCTCCTCAGCTGAAAGGCCCCGTTGAAGGACAGCACGTTCTCCATTGCTTCAGCATTTCCAGAGTACCCAGTTGCTGAAGTATGTGCATGTTTGGGCAAAACACATCAACCTATCCATCTGTCTGGTCTGTCCTTCCAAGAATCCATCGCCATAGTAACTTGGTACTCAGACAAGAGATTGGAGATGAGACTGGAACAAAGGCCAGACCTTTTCCTTCCCTAACGCAGAGGATTTGGGTCATCTGAGCCACCCACATGTGGGCAAGCATCACAGCTAGAAGTGCTTCCCCAGCTGCCCCCAACATCCCGAGGGTCTGGCCACACAGTAGGGACTCAAGAAATTTCTGTTAAGTGGATGTGAGAACGACTGAGAAATTTTTGCTTGTTTTCACAAATGTTTGGTTGCTAGAACCAAGCCAGATTTTCCAAGGTTGTCATCAAAAAGCACTCAGTTGGAGACTGACCAAGCGCTTGAGTCGGGCTCGGTTCTGTGACCTTGGGTGTGCCACTTCACCTCCACCTTGCGAGTGCATTCAAAAGCGTCTTCCTAGGTCTGTTGTGACGATCCAACAGACTCACAGATTCTGTTGTGAGGGAATCATCAACAAAAGCACTCTGTAAAACCACCGAGGCCGTTACAGTGCCAGGTCCTGTTAGTGTCACCTGGGGAGTCACTAGGCTTTGTCCTGGAACAGGGCAGGGGGCAGAACCTCACTGACGGTGAGCAGCGCTTCTGTCCTCGGACTTTGCCCTGCAGTTTGGCCCCTCAGCTTCCTCTGTCTGCCATGCCTTGCCAAAGCGGGTTGCCTTTTCCCAGCCAAAAAGGCGTATATCTCTCTGTACTTTTTTTCAGGATGTAGCCTTGGTTATTTATAGCCTCTGGCCTGAGAGGCGCATCCCAGCAGCACGGTGCTGCAGATGCTCCAACAAGGGTCCTACTTCTACAGCAGCCCCTTGCAAGCCCTGCAGAATTCCACCCAGCTCCCCCCATGGTGTGTGCTTTTGTGCCCCTGCAGCGTTCCACAAGGCCGGGCGGCAGGGGGAAGCAGTCAGGGTGCTGGAGCAGCTCACACACAATGCCGTGGTCGAGAGCAGATTTAATGACGCTGCCTATTATTACTGGATGCTGTCCATGCAGTGCCTCGATATAGCTCAAGGTAAGTAAACATCAGCAGGGCCGCTTGTTTTCCCGGCCCCACTCTGGCAACAAGATAAACATCAGAAGAGCTGCGAGGTTTTAATTAAAGCCCTGGGCTTTCCCCTGTGTTGCTAATTCAGAACATATCTTTTCCCTGCTACCTGGGAACCTGTAACTGGACCTGGCTGAGCCGTGGTTTCAAAATGTTGAACTAAATGAAAAGGTGAAAAAGAGATCCGTTTACAGTAACACACTCCAGATTCTCGCTCATCCCAGGCAGGAAGATAGTTTCGATGTTGCTTTCTTTCACAAGACTTCCCATGATGCACTGAGGGAGTTCTGGAAGCGGACGGGGCAGGGAGATGCTCTCCACTGGGCCGAGGCCAGCCTGCAGGAGTGGGAAAGGCACTGGCATTGGAGCAGCTAGGCGACTCGTAACAAGTCACAGTCCTTCCTCAGCACTGCAGCCCCATCTGTAGCGTGGGGGTCATCCCGCCCTGCTTCCTTCATAAGGCTGCTGTGAGCCTCCCAGAACCATGGTTATAGTTTGAAAGCTGTCAAGCTCTAGCAGAAGGTGGCATTTTTTGTTCTGGCCAGTGGTTTGTGATTTGATACGCAAGGACACAGAGGGAAGAGCCATGAGGTGAGCGTGAATGAACTTGACGTCTGTCCACCCTCCCTGCCAGGTGGCTCTGGCTTGTCTGGATGCCAGTGATGGCCCTCTCGCACAGCTGGCCCTCCCCCAGGGAATGACCCTGAGAGAAGTCCTGCTGTGTGCTCTGCCCCGCCGAGACGTTAGCTGCCTCAGGATAGCGCAGCTCCTGCGCAGAGTGCCTTTCCCATCTCCCTGGCTCAGGTCTGGTGTCGGGGGAGAACCTGCACAGTCTGACACGCCCTCTCCCTCCTGCCCTGCTCCCCTCCCGCTGTGCCCTGCAGACCCTGCCCAGAAGGACGTGATGCTCGGCAAGTTCCACCACTTCCAGCACTTGGCTGAGCTGTACCACGGCTACCACGCCATTCAGCGGTACACGGTAAGGTGGCCGGGAGATGAGTCCTGGCGGGGGCACCAGTCCCGGCTGAGCTGGGAGCCCTGGGTACGTCTTAACAGAGCAGCAGACCTCTGGATGGAGGGTAAACCCAGGGCATGATGACCTGCTGAGAAATCCTCGTCTCCTCCTGGGAGACAGTTTGGAACTTTGATTTTCCTTGATTGGTTACTTGTTTGAGGTGCAGCATGTGGGCTTCAGAATTAGCAAGCCAGAGCTGGAGTGGGCCCTTCTGGTTGCTTGCTTCAGGTTTGGATGGCTCGGGCAGACTCTGGATTAGCCACTCAAAGTGCTGTCTCTCTAAGTGATCGGTGGGGGACGTTGCCTGGGGCCCTCTCTTCTAGGTGGGTGAAGGTCTAGCTCTAACCAAAGGCCTGAGGTCTCTTCCCTGGCCCTGCCACTGACCTGCTATGTGACCTTGAGCAATTTACTTCTCCTCTCTGACCCTCAGTTTCCTTCTCTATAAAGAAGAGTGTTGCCTTGATCTCCAGAGACCCAAATAGTTCTTTTTAGTTACTCCTGGATCCTTCTGATTAAGCCATTTTAGATCTGCCTCCTGACAGTAGGGAACAGGTGACAGATTGTTATCAGCCTCCCTATTTTGGGTACCTTCGATCACTCAACAACGGGAGCTTATCCTGTGCTCGTAAGCCAGAGGGTAATATCAATAGACGACCTTTATTGAGCACTTGCTACATACCAGGCAATGTGTTGAGGGCTTTATTGTGTCAGCCTTTCAACCATGCAGTGAGATAAGTGCTGTCATCCCCATCTTACAGATGAAGAAACTGAGGCACTGGACAGAGAGATCCCACAGCTAGTAAGTAGCAGAGCCAGGACTTGAACCCAGGCAGGCTGACTTTGAGCCTGTGCTCTTAGCCCCCCACCCCACTAATTTAGAGAAGGCAGACCCCTGGCCTCACGCCCCAGCTCCACTGTGTGACCTTGGGCAAGTCGTTTACTTTCCTCTGTGCTTCAGCTTCCTTCTCTGTAAAAGGAGGATAATAACAGTACCTACCTGATGGCATTGTTGTGAGGATTCAGTGAGTTAATATTGGGAAGCACTTGGAAGAGTGACCCTGCACGAGTCTCAGCTCTTCCCACTGCCCTGTGCGGAGGCCTCAAACCAGTTTTCCATTGGCCCACTCCCCGCAGGCTGAGCAGTTGCCTTTGGGTGTCTCAAAGGCCCTGCCTTCCACCCTTGGTGCCTCTTTCCCCTCATTTGTGCTGAGCTCCTGGTACATTCTCTGCCTCTGGGGGAAGTCTGGCAAGAATGACTCTTGTGGGGAGGGGAGGTTCCCTGCCTGAGCCATTAGCCCTGCATCTCACCTCTTCCCCGCACCAGGCCCAGTGGTCTCGAGGGACCTCATCTTCCCTACAGTCTTTTTGGGGCCCCTTATCTCTATCAGGTGCTTACCTGGAAGGAAGCCCTCCAAATTAAAGACCCCAAACTCAGGGTGGAAGTCAGGGCCCAGCCCGGTCTCAATTTGCCTGAGCCACTTTGGGACCCAGCTCCGTCTCTCCCTGCTCTTCATCGCCCTTGGTCCCTGGAGGCAGGGGCCTGGCGGTCTCCTCTCTGGAACAGCTGAGCTCTGCCCCAGGACCTGATGCAGCTGTGAGCTTGTGGCAGCTTCACACCCACTTGCAGGGCCTGGCTCTTCATCCCAGCTCAGGCTTCTTCACTGGGCCCTTCCTTCATTCAACAAATGCCCGCTGTGTGACATGCCCTGTGCCAAGACCTCGGGCACAGTGCTGAAGGAGACATTGTCCGTGCCCCCCAGGAGCTCATAGTCTAGTAACAGGCGACTGCAGTGCAGTTCCCGCAAAGGAGACGCTTAGACGACTTCCTCGGAGAGGTGGCCCCCAAGCCAAGAGGTGGGAGATAAGTAAGAATGGGGCAAGTGAAGAGGACGAGGAAGGGCATTCCTGGCAGAGGTCACAGCGGGAGCAAAGGCCTGGAGGTGGGTGTGGTGTTTTAGGGTTTGGCATCAGGGCCCGGCAGAGCAGCTCTGATTCAGAGCAGGCTGGAAAGGGAAGCATCAGACCTTTTCTGAGATAATGGCGTCCTTCCCAGAGGAGAGGTGCGAATCCCGAGGACCCCCGCCACCACACACACACACTCCCTCCTCTTTCTGGGACATTTCTTAGCTTCCACATCTAGTGCAGTATAACCAGAGGCAGGCTTCTCCCTGGCTGTCACCCAGAAAAGGATGCACTCTCAGGTTTTCTTGGGTTCTTGGAATGAACAGAAGCTATAGAAATTTAAGTGAGAACTAAAGAGAGAATGCTGGGTTCTGGACCAAAGAAGTAGTGTAAAGTGAGTCCTCACAAACTGAGACCTAAGACCCTCACAAACTGAGGGCCTAAGTCCTGGTGGCTCAGTGATGACTGTGGCCTAGCAAGACCCTTCAGGAAATGTCAGTTTTATTACCATTAGGTGCTCACTGGTGGGGGGTGGGGGTGGGTAGCTGGCCTGCTTTCATCTTGTCATCTAAAGCCGCGCGCCAGATTCCTTCGAAACAGGGTTTTCTTAATCTTTTATAGACTCCTCCTGATAGAAAGTTCCCTCTGCTCTACTGTGTTGAGCTTCTGGCAGCCTCTGGGTGCAGAAGACCTGTTCCTTCAACTCAGCATGTCTTGAGTGCCTGTCTGTCAGGGCCTGTGCCGGGCTCTGGGGGCGGAGGGATGCAGCTGGGAGCCCCAGCGCCTGGCACACCTGTGGGCGTCGCACAGTCAGGCTGCTGCTGTACAGCAGAGAAGAGGCCTGCGATTTCATCCTACAAAGGGTTAATTGCCTCCGCTTAAAGACGTGCTTATATGGAGGTCGTCTTAAACCGCATAAAGGTCTCCTCTTTTAGAGCTACTTGGAGACAGCTTGAGCTCAGGGAAGTGGAATCCTTACTGACCCCAGAGGCAGTGAGCTTGGGAGAAAGACATTGTTGGGCTTTGGGATCAGACCTGGGTTTGAATGCCAGCTCCACTCCTTTCTAGCTGGTGACTTGGGCAGATCATCTCTCGAGGCCTCGGTTTTCTCGTCAGCACAGTGAGGATGACAATGCTTCCCTCACGGGGTTGGGTTGGGGACCACCGGAGGCAGTGGCTGCAGGCACCCGGCACACAGTAGGTGCCCACTGGGTGGGTCTGCTGTTCTGTTGAAGTCGCTTGGAGTTACTGGTGTCTGCCTCTCGCCCGGCCCAGCAGCAGCTCGGCTGAGAAATTCAATCCTGTTTGCTTTCCTCACGGCAGGAGGAGCCGTTCAGTTTCCACCTTCCCGAAACGCTCTTCAACATCTCCAGGTTCCTGCTGCACAGCCTGACCAAGGACACTCCCCTGGGCATCTCTAAAGTGTATCCTTTCTCTCACCCCACCCTCTGTCCCGCCCCTCTTGTCTAATGGCCAGAGCACTTTGCTGGCAGAAGTTTCCCTCTCTCCAGCTGCCTCGGGGAGGGGAGAGAGCTCGCCCTGCCGCTGCTGTTCGGCTGGACGAGAGGCTCAGCCAGGGAGACCGAGGGAGCGCCAAGGGAGGATTAGTTTTCAGGGCTCTCTGGGCTGGGCCCAGCAGCAGGCCTCTGGCCAACACACTGTCCAGGCCCTCCCAGAACCCACAGATGAGGGTGTGACTGAAGTGAAGGAAACGCCAGGCCTTCGGGGCTTGGAATATTGGGCACTTCCCTGGGGGGTGGGGGGGGACCATTTATTCAGCCCAGGTGGACAGAGCACCTGCTGCATCCCTGGCTCCGGACCAGGCAGTAGGCGACAAACTGCCATCAAATGGGGAGGTGACAAGTGTCAGGGCCTTGTTCAGTGGGACGTGTGCTGTGTCCCAGGGTGGAATGCAGCTAGGCCGGGGCCAGGGTTGGCGAAGGCTGCCTAGAGGAGGTGACAGCCATCCTGTAGGCTGAGGTAACCAGGGAAGACGTGGAGTACATGTTCCAGGGGAGCGCCCAGCGCCTGGAAGGGCTTGGAGGGAAGTGAGGTGGGGGAGGGAGGAGCTCCCCCTCAGAGAGGAAGGCCCTTCCCCGCAGAGGAAGGCCCCCTGCGTGGGAGCCAGGCTGGAGGGGCAGCGGCCTGAGGGCCTCCCTGTGAGCCGGCCTCTCCTTCTCTGTCTGGTAAGGGCCACGGAGGGGCCGTGAGCGGAGGCGGGGCCTGAGGGCCTGTGCTGCCAGAAACCACCAGGAAATGACCCCAAATCCTGAAGGTCCTCAAAGTGATAAAAGTCATAATAAACCCATGTCCTCTTCTAAACACCACTATCTCTAAGCCCCTTCCCAGCCCCACCCAACCCTGCCTTCTTTCCTTGAGTAAAAAACCCTCCCAGTCGAGGGTTCAGAGGTGAGAACTAGCTTCTCTAAAGGGTTTCAGGCCCGTCATTTACATTTCAGGGGAAGCTGCCACAGACCAAGGGGCTCTCGGGACCTACACCCAGCCTTTGCTGCAAGTTCTGTTCAAGTCAGCAGAGTTTGACTGAACCCTTGCCCTGAGCTTCACCCTTGCTGTCCACTGGGGATGTGGAAACAGCTCCCGACACAGCGCCTGACCCTGATCAGGCACGGTGGAGACACAGACAAGGAAACTGGCCTCCACGTGACTGCTGGGGTGGGCGGGGCCACGCTGGGGGTGTGGGGAACAGGAGCCTCGGGGAGGGAGAGTGGGGAGGAGGTTGGGCCTGGGCCTCATTTAGCTGAGGCGTGTTAGGGAGAAGTGGGGAAGGGCATTCATAGGTGGGGGGAGGGGAGGAAGGGCAGGCCAGGCCTGGGCACAGCCGGCCTTTGAGGTGACCTGAGATGGAGCACAAAGCCTAGGAGTTCCAAGGAGGGCCTTGGAGCAAGGGAGGCTGCGCTCAGAGCTCGCCATGGCCTTGGTGAAGTGCAGGCAGAGGAGTGTCTGCACCGGGGAGGTCTGGGACCAGGCTCCGTTGGCGGGGCTGGAGCAGGGGGGTGCTTGGTGCCAGGCATCCTAGGGCCTGGCTGGCAGGCTGGGTGAGGCCGAGGGAGCCGTTCTGGCTTAGGCAGGGTACAGAGTGAGCCGTCAGCAGGCCCAGAAACCCCAAGCAAGATCAAAATATTAATGGAAACTACGCTGTCTCTATCTCTGGAAAAATCTCTGGGCCTTGATACCCGAGAAATATACTTACATCCCACGAATGAGCGAGGCAGTGCTCAGACTCCTTCCCGTGCTCTCCTGGCACCAGCACGAGCTGCGTTCCAGCACGGAGCTCGCTCCAGAGGTGGGCAGTGCCAGCTCTCGGGCCTGGAGTGACCTCTACTGTCCTTAACGTCGTTATCGGCAGGAACACGCTCTTCACTCTAGCCAAACAGAGCAAAGCACTGGGTGCCTACAAGCTGGCCCGGCACGCCTATGACAAACTGCAGGGCCTGCACACCCCGGCCAGGTTCCAGAAGTCCATTGAGCTGGGCAGCCTGACCATCCGCTCCAAGCCCTTCCAGGACAGCGAGGTGAGGGCGCGGCCCCCTCGGGCAGGAGGCTTCTCCTGACACCTCCTAGTGCGATCTGGGTTCATTTGTAGATGGCTGCCGTGCTCCTGGGGCTTTGCTCTCCCGCCCGCCTGCCAGCCACCCAAGCCCTGGCTTGCCAACTCTCTCCCCTCTTCCCTCTCTGTGTCCTCTCTTCTCCGCCACAGCCCTGCCCTCCCTTGCTTCCTAGCTCTCCCGAGGCTCCAGGTCTGCTCCGCCCCAGTGCCCAGGTTGGCCCTGCCTTCACCTCAGCCTAGGAGCCCCTCCCCTAGCCCACCCCTTCTGGAACCGGTTTGTCACTTGCCAGCAAATCTACTCCGAGTGTCTGCAGCTCAGTCAGTGCCCCAGCCCGCCTTCCTCCAACCCAACCAGCCGCTGTCTCTTTCACAGTCCCCTCCTTCAAGCACAGAGCGGAGACTTGGCATCAGACAGATCTAGGTTCAAATCCCAGTTCCCCCATTTCCTCGGTTTCCAGCTCTATGAAATGGGGATGCGCCTAATAGCTTTCCCACGAGAGGCTGTGAAGAGAAGTGAGCCAGCGTGGGTAATGTGCTTAGTGCAGTCCATGGAGCACAGGGACTGGCTGGTAAACGGGGGCCGCGGTGGTTGTCATTCCTGCCAGGAGAACCGCGCTGCTGAGCCCTGCCTGGGAAGGGGGTGTCCAGCACCGCTGTGGTTCCTGTAGGCCCTTATGCTGCTTTGCTGCAGCTCAGAGCCTGTGCGCTGTGCCCTCTCCAGTGCCCCCTCCCCACCTACCCAGGTGGCCTTTCCTCTCAGCCGCCAGGCCCCAGGGAGCTGAAGCCAGGGGAGGAGACGGGGCTGGACCCCACCCCACCCCTGCTGGGCCCTCGGGCCTTTGTGGTGCTGGCGTTTTGTAGGAGCTGGTGCCCTTGTGCTACCGCTGCTCCACCAACAACCCGCTGCTAAACAACCTGGGCAACGTTTGCATCAATTGCCGCCAGCCCTTCGTCTTCTCAGCCTCTTCCTATGGTGAGTGCTGTGTGCGGTTGGGGCGGCCAGCATGTGGGTGGGGCACCTGTGTCCTCCTTTGGAAATCGGGGACCGTGAGACCCCACCCCGCCTGACACACACAGTCACTCCGGGTTCCCAGAGGCAGGACCCCAGTGCTGCCCCGACCTGAAGCACCCACCCCTCAGAGCCCAGTGTGCAGCGCTGCCTGATGAAAATGCCTGGGAAGAGGCGCCGCTAGTCAGGCCCTCCGTCTGCGAGGCTGACGTGGCTCTCAAGCCCCAGCTTCTTCCATGTTGACGAGGGTCAAAAGCCCTTTCCCAGTAGCTGTGCAGAGACGCTTCTCTTCTTCCGTTGGAGAGGAGTCCCTCCGGCTCCTAGGGGGACAGAGCAGGGGTAAAGGCCCCCGGTGCTCACCCTTGCGTACACACGCATGCCTGCACGCACACACACATACACGCACACATGCTTGCTTACCCCAGATGTGTGGCAGGCAGCAATACTGCACCTGCCAGCTTTCAGAGAGGCCTGTGCTGGGTGGGGAAGGAGCTCTGGGACCCTTCCACCCCCTCGCGCTGCCTGGTGAGAGCATTCCAGCCCCAGCCCCTCCCCCTCCCTGTGCCTGCAGAGGTGCTGCACCTGGTTGAATTCTACCTGGAGGAGGGGATTACTGATGAAGAAGCTGTCTCTCTAATTGACCTGGAGGCGCCAAGACACAAGCGTGAGAATAAATGGCAAGAGATCGCAAGCAACAGTATCCTGGGTGCTGGCCAGACCCTGTGTGTGTCAGCTGAGCGTCGGCCTGGGAGCACGCCAGGAGGCAGGGGCCTTGGGGGGTAAGGCCAGGGCAGGGCAGGCCACCCTGTGTGATGGTGAGGACCATGTGGGAGCAGGCATAGGGCCAGAAATGGGCAGAGCTCTGGCCAGGGTGCAGCGGTGCAGGAGGGGACAGCACGTGCCCACAGGCCAGAAGTGGCACGTGGAAGTGGAGATGCCACCTTGGCCTTCCACCCAGGAGGGCCTCCCACCCACCCCTGGCTCCTGAAAGGCGCTCCCCTGCTACTGGCTGTGTGGGGCTGGTGAGCAGCCAACGCGGCGTATGACGCCTGTGTCGGTGGCCCAGCTCTTCTGGTCAGGTCACTTTTATGGACAAGGGACAGAGACACAACTTGGACAGGCCAGGCAACAAAAAGGTGTAGAGAAACCTAGCGTGGACGGGTGCTCAGCCTCACCCAGATGCTTGCTCAGCGCTGGCGGGAGCCTGCCTCCTGTCCTCTGGGGCCTGCTATCCTCTGGTAGCTTCATTCGTAGGCCGCACCTGCCCTGTCCCCACCAGCAGTGCCCAGCCTGCATCCCATCAGCCCTGCGACCCCCGGCGCTTCTCCCAGCGTGTCAGCATAAACCCCGGGGCACGCCCTCCCTGGAACAGCTCGGGCCACAGGCCACACGTCAGGTGTCCCTGTGGCCAGGACCGCAGTCATGGTCCCAGCTGAGCCACGGCGTGCACACGGTGGGCCTTGTGAGCACACGGCAGCTGGGTGGGCAGGTCTCGGTGGGCTGGGAGCCGGTGTTTCTACACGCTTTCAGACGAGGCCGGTGCCGCTGGTCTGTGGACCACGTTTGGAGGAGCAGGATTGAGGAACACCCAGGCAGTTGTTTACTGAAGGACGGAGACGGGAACCGTATCTGCACTCACGCCCACCCTCTACACACTCACGTCAGATGCTTAGGCTGGGTCGTAGATGCTGTGCGGGGCCACGTCCCGCGCCTGACTCGGCACCAGCAGCCTCCCTTCCCCTGGGGGGCCCTTCCTCATCGGACCCAGCCAGCCTGGCAGAGGGGCGGCTCCCTGGGATCCGCAGGCGCTCTCCGCCTTCTCCCTGAAACAGGATCTGCGAGGCCACCTCAGGTGCCTGCAGACCACCCGGCAGCTGCTGAGTGTTTCTCCAGGAGCTGGCGGGTTTGCCGGCCGTGGTTTCCAGCCAGGCCCATCGTTGCTGCTTCCACACCAGCAGGCCCACAGGCCTCCGCTCACACGGCGCTTCTCGCCGGTCTCCATGAGCCGTGCCTGGTCTGAGGGGGCAGCAGAGGCCCGTCAGAGCCCCTTGTCTCCTCCTTCCCCACCTGTGCTCTGGGTGTGGCCCCGGCCTCGTGTGACCGCGGCGTCACCCCGGCCCACATTCCCTCTGTCCCTCCATCTGGAAAGCCACTCCACAGACATTGCCACGCTTCCCCACGGCTGGTAGGGAGAGTGCCACTCAAGGCCTGGAGGGAGCTCCCGTGGGTCTCAACGCATCGGGTGGAGGGTGGGGCCTGTCCCTCGGCCTCAGGTCCCGTCCTTGACTAGCTCCTGCAGCTTCCCAGACTCTGAGGCTGGACGAGACCCTGGACTCCATGGGAGACGATGACCCCTTCACAGCCAAGCTGAGCTTCGAGGTGAGGGCGCCCCTCTGAGTGACGGGCTGCTGAGGCCCATGAGGCCTGCTGGGAGGGCGGTCTTGGGTCCCTTTCCTGCGCACACTCCCTGTCGGGGCCACTCGGGGGAGAGGAGGTGCCTTCACAGAGGTGGCCTGGCCAGATTCTATTGAGGGACCCGGTGGGGGAAGTGTCTGGGGTCCTCTGGGATCATAATCCACGTAAACATGTCCCCATGGCTGAGTGAGGGCCCTGGTGCCCCTCTCCCCGCCTGCCCTACAGCAAGGTGGCTTGGAGTTTGTGCCCGTGGTGGTGAACCGCTCGGTGCTGCGCTCCATGAGCCGGCGGGACGTGCTCATCAAGCGCTGGCCCCCGCCCCTGCGGTGGCAGTACTTCCGCTCCCTCCTGCCCGACGCCTCCATCACCATGTGCCCCTCCTGCTTCCAGGTACCTTGCCTGCTGCCTGCAGCTCATGTGTGGTTCCCAGTTTCTCGTCTCCACTGCTTTTCCATTTCCCAGATGTCCCCTTAGGGAGGCCAGGCATCTGGGAGGAACACAGGTGTCCCTCAGCGGCCAAGGCCAAGGCCAGGGCTCCGAGTTGGGAGAAAGACTCGGCCATCCTTAGGCCCTCCCCACTCTCACATGCATTCCATGGGCTGTCTGGAGTGGACTTGCCCCTGACCCTGTGCTTTCTGTACCTGCCCTTAAACCAGGAGGGCTGGGCAAATGTGATGCACCTTTGAACTTCATTTAGGAAAAAAAGGGGCCTCAGACCTTCTCCCCCTCCCTCCCAGTCCTCAGACAAAGGTGGCCTGGATGTGGTGTTTCTAGTCCCGACTCACTGCCAAGCCACCTGCCCTTGGAAGGTCAGTGGTCCCCACCAAGCTTGGGGCTGCTGAGCGCCCAGAGCTGCGGCCTGGGGTCCCGGCCGTCTCTCCTCAGATGTTCCACTCAGAGGACTACGAGCTGCTGGTGCTTCAGCACACCTGCTGCCCCTACTGCCGGAGGCGCATCGACGACCCCAGCCCTTGACCCGCAGCCTCGGGACCACCTGCCCCCTCCCGGCCGCCTTGCAGGCAGCTGGGCTATCGAAGGAAGAGTTAAACTGTCAGAATTTGTCTTCTGCCCAGATCAAGTTTGAACTCTAGGGAGGGGCCTTGTGTAACCACGGAATTCCTATTTATGGCATTTCATGCCTTGTAAATACTGCCAGGAGAGGGAGAAGAGAATGTACATATATTTTCTAAGAAAAAAAAATCTGTTACTTTCAGAACGGCTCTGAGTTGTTCACGGCAGCCTGCTGGAGTCCACAGATCTGTCAGACCATTAACATGTACACTTTGTGAACAGATTGCCTCAATAATTACAAATAAAAGGGCTACTTATTTTCATCATCCGTGCCTGCATTTTCACGAATCTTCGTATTGTCTGCAACTTAATTTCCTTATGCAAAAGTGCATCTGTTTCTAATTTGATCTGAGAGGAACATTACATTTGTGTGCTCTTAAAATTTAATCTAATCGAAATGGGAATGGTAGGGGAACGGGTTTTTAAAAATATTTATTTATTTTGGTTTTAACGGGGCTCCATCTCAACGAGAAGATAAGATATCTGGCTCTAAAGAAGGTGGCAAAGAGGGCTGCCGCTCCCGGGGGCTCTGGAGTCGACTCTCTACTTCCCAGCTGGGGCCAGGCCCCCCTGCTCCCCACCATCCCCTAGCCCCCCAAGCTGAGCTGAAGCTTTCCCCTTCCTTCAGCTCCTGGAGCGGGTAGGTTTCGTTTGAAGTTCCAGGAAGGTCCCTTCTCCTGAGCACCGGCAAGTGTCCGATTCGGCAGCTCGAGGGCCGATGAGAAGCTGGGGAGGGGAGCTGACATTTATTGGGGACCTTTTCTGTGCCCGCCGTGCTTCATAGGCTGGCTCAGTTCTCATAGGCTGGCTCAGTGACGGAGGGGGGTGATTTCCCTTCTGCCGCCATGGGGGCTAGTGGAGGTGCTGGGGCCCTGGCTGCGAAGCCCCTGTCCTGTCCTGAGGCCTCTCCCTTCGCCCTACGGTCTACCTACCCAGGAGGCAGCGAGCAGTCCAGTGCTTTATACAAAGTCCTGACGGCAGGAAGAAGGGAACTGGGCTGCCAGGGAATGTGTGGAAACCACCCTGGTGATTAGATATTGATACTTTACAGGGCATCTGTGAAGTGGGCAGAGCGGGACAAATGTCCCCATCGGAGGGATGAAGACCCTGAGGCCTGGAGAAGGGAGCAGCTGCAGAGGCCACCCAGTGGTGAGTCCAGAGCTGGACCCCTGCCCCACCCTCTCCTACCAGCCTCCCTCTGCATCTCTCTTAGGGGATGATGGAGGAAAATACAGAAAGGGAGCCAGAGAGTTGTGCCAACAGAACTCCTCCGTTGAGTGTCTAATTACGTACGATCATGCATGCTCTCTCTCTCGCTAAACATTTATTAATGTGTTAGCGTTTCCATTAGCGCATTACTTGAACTGAAAGCACTTGCATATGGCTGGGAGAAAGGAGAGGGAATAAACAGCCCCCCCACCGCCACCTAACAGGCGTCAATCACAGTGACAGATAAGATGGAGGCTAGAGGCAGGGGAGGGGCCCAGCCTGAGACTCCAGCGTGCATCCTGTCAGCCGAACGACGCAGAGGTGAGGGTGTGCTGTGCCGGGTTCTGCTGCCACAGGGGAGCTGAGCTCCAGAGGCCTGGGTCTGAGCTCCCGTTAAGTCTGGCCCTGACTGACTGAGCGCCAGACATGGTGCCGAGCACTTTCCGTGCATCATCTTCTGTAACCCTCTGCCGTCTTCAAGGATGTCCATTGTACAGATGCTGAGACTGAGGCTCAGTGACATTCTCTTTTCTTTCATTCATCAAATATTTACTGAGTCGAGACAGAGTCACAGGCAGGCACAGCCTTTGTGCGTGAGCACTGTGTCCTGCTGCTCTCCTGTTCCGACCTGGACAAGGCCTTGGCCAGGTCCAGCCCTCTCTCCAAGGCTGTTTTCCCATCTGTACAAGAGGCCCCTCCAGCTCTGACACTGAGGTTCCAGCCTCAGTCTGTGTCAGATGACCCTGACAGCCCCTCCCATGCCACAGTGAGGCAGGCACCACGGGGGTCTCGAGATGCCTGTCTCACTAAGAGGAGACTGAGGCCCGGGGAGGGGAGCGGCTGCCAGAGGCTGTGCAGCTTGGAAGTGGTTCAGGCTGCGACTTGATCCTGACCTCTTGGCTCCAGGTCCTCAGCACTGTTCCCAGTTCCTGGAAGGAGGAGGTACGGAAGCAGGGATTGGGTGGCCCAGAAAGAGCCCCAGGCCAGACCTTAGGTGGCCCTGGCTCTGGCCCGGCCTCAGCCCACTGGTGTCTGCACCTACCCCCAGCAAGGCTGCCGAAGCCGGGAGCCCCTCATGGCTCTCGAACAGGTGGGCAGGTGCCCCTTCTCCAAGGTTGCTGCCGGTGGCAGATACCAGATGACCTTCCACTTGTGCCAGCCCTGACCTCAGGGTAGGTAGGAGCCCCAGCAGACAGGCCACCACTGGGCAGGGCTGTCACCCTGGGCCCAGCACTTGCCCAAGTACACCCTGATACTCCTCCAGCCAGACTCCAGAACATCTCCTAGAATGGAACCCGGCCACGCCCCTCCCCTGCTTGTAACTTTAGTGGCCCCTGCTGGCCGCCAGCTGGCCCCCCGGACTCGTAGGCCCTCCTGCCTCCCCTGCCATCCCATCCCGCGGCCCCAGCGCCTCTACGCCAGCCGGCCCTTCCCTCCTTGGACCTGGACCCAGCTGTCCCCCTGCCTAGGCTGGGGAGCTTCGCCACTTCCTGGTCCAAATCTCACTCCTCTGGGCCCCCACAGCACTGGGGCTGGAGCATATTCCCACCTCTCACGGTTATTAGTTTTCCCTTTGTCTGCTGCCTCCTAAGCCTGGGAGCTCCTTGAGGACGGGGACTGTCTAGGATTCATCTCAGTGTCCCCAGCACCCAGCTCAGGCCAAATGTTGCAGTGGGAGGGAAGGAAGAAGGAGGAAGGAAGTGGGGCGGGAGGAGAGGAGGCCGGAAGGAGAGGAGAGTCGGCCTCTCCTTCCCTCTCCCCCCTTGACATTCTCAGCTCAGTCTAAGGCGTCACTCAGCTGTGGTGACGCAGCCTGTGGGGTTAAGCCAGTGAGGGGAGGCGGCGGGGGGCGGGTGCTGCTGACCAAGCAGCACCTCCACGCAGAGGCTTACGAGCTATTTGCGCGCTGTCCCCTAAACCCTAATCCTGCATGGCCAAGTAGGAGCCCTACCCCTGGCGTGCCAGAGGGGCTGGCCCGGGGAAGCAGAGACGACCAACCCCGGTGGCCCCGGCGCCACCCCTCACGGCTCCTCGCAGCTTGTTCTCAGCCTGGCCAAGAGGGGCAGCGGCTCAGAAGGTTGCCCACACCCGGACTTGGGCCTCGTGTGCTCTGAGCCGCTCTCTAAACCTCCTGACACAGGGGACGAAAGAGCTCAGGCTGGAGGGCTAGCCGCCTGGCCTCCGTTCCGGCTCTGCCGAGGAACATCATTTCCTCCAGTGGTCAGAGGGGACTTGAGGCCTCCTCACGGGGCTGGGAGCAGATGTTCCTTCACTGGGCAAATCTTTACTGAGCACCTACTCTGGGCTGCAAGCTCAGGTGTAGCCAAGAACAGGCCGAGCCAGCCCTGCCTTCTAGAGAGAGATGGGCCGTCAGTCAGGAGACACATAAGACCGTTGCTAACGGTGATGACTACGGAATAGGAAATGAACGTGTGATGGGTGGGTGCCCAGACGTTTAGAGCTGGCGGGGGCTCTCCATGGCTATGGATTGAACGAGGTTCAGAAGAGGATAACGCTTTCAGCAATGCTCACTGATCACTTACAGGAAACTGAGGCACAGGGAAGTGGGGAGGGCTGGGCTACACCTGGCGCTGTGGCCGCAGAGCCTCAGTCCAGCGAGGGAGGACCGTGAGACCTGTATCGTCAGGCCTGAAGGTTTGTGAGCGCTTTCCCTGGTGGGGAAAGCGGGTCAGGTTTACCATGCAGGTGGGCGTGGATACCCGGAGTGTTCTAGCCCCAGCAAACTGAGAGGGGAAGCGGGTCTTCCGGGGCTCTCTTGGCGACCGAGAGCCACAGGCTTGAGCCCAGTGCCACCTCCACCACTGCTGCCCAGGCTTGACCGACTCAGTCAGGCCTTTTCCAGCACCCCAGCGCAGCCCTCTTTTGTCATTGGCAGCGTGGTGTGAGTTATGAAGGGAAGCTCTTCCTGAGAGCCGTCTTTGGGGCAGGAGGGAGATGTGGCCAGGCAGGTTTGTCACATGACCTGGGTGACTCCCTGCCAACTAGGGGCCTTGGTCTCCCCACCTGCAAAATGCAGCAAGGAGGGGGTCAGAGTAGGTGTCTTTTAATGACCTTCCTGCTCGCTCCATGAGCCTGTTCCTCTGAACAAAAAGAGCTTTTTTTTTTTTTTTTTTAGTTTTTTATCATGCGCTACAGAACAGAGCTCCATCACATCAGGGATGGCCTTTAACCCCCCATCTCCTCACCCTGTGAGTGTGGGATTATTAGACTTTCCTACAGAGGGTGAACCTGAGTCTTAGAGAAGGGAAGCACTTCCTGATGTAACCTAGATCCATCGCCTCAGTCCACAAATATTTCTTGAGCACCTATTATGTGCCAGACCTCAGGGAATACTTCAGTGAACCAAACAGAAATCCCAGCTCATTCAGTTTCAGGGAAAATGATTTACATGCTCCTGCTGTGTGTGGAGCTGGGCTCTGGGGCCCTGTGGTGAGCAGGACAGGCCCCAGCCTACCCCGAGGGACTCAAACGTTACAGCCTAGGAGATGGACAAAAGACACATGAACAGAATAGGAATTAAAAGCTTCCAGATTGTCATAAGCGCTAGGAGGTAACAAGCAAGGTCCTGAGGTCGAGGGTCGAGGGATCAGCCCGGCCTGGGCAGGGCTGTGTGGGCTGGTGTTGATCCAGGGTGTCCACTGTCTCTCCTTCTGTCTGGCTACCAAGGGGCGCGTCAGAAACTCTTCACCTTGACCTCGTTAATGACAGGCCTAATCACTGGGCCAAGCGCCTTGCACTTCGAGGGACCACGCCCCACCCCCCCGCCACGCCTGCCCCTGGCTCATTCACCAGCACACATTTCATCAGACTTCTGTGCGCGAGTCCTGACCCTGCCCGGGGCCTCAGGGGTCTGGAGCCCCAGGTGGGCTGGAGGGAAGGGGGCACATTTCTAAGCAGACAGGTGTAGGAAACCCAGGTGGGAAGAGAAACTAGCATGAGGGAACTTAAGTGATGGAAGTCTTGAAGACTGGTACACTTCCCTGGCCGGCCTTGTATTCCCAGACTCAGGACCTTTGCACATGCTGTTCTCTCTCCCTGAGCGTCTCTACCCCCACAGAACTCCTTCCACCCTTGAGTTCTCAGAGAGGCCTTCCTGGGCTGCTCTAGACAACCGTGCTGTGGGAGTAAGTTGCCATCTGAACTTACCCTGTTGTTACTGGTTTCATTATTTGTTTGTGAGGCCCTCCTTGCTCTCCTGTGTCCAAGAAAGACACTTCCTGCAGGCAGGGCCTTGGTCCTTCTTGTCCACTCTGTCCCCCAGAACTGAGCACCTTGTGTGGATCACAGTAGGTGCTGGATAAAAATTTGTGGCTGGGGGCTTCCCTGGTGGCGCAGTGGTTGAGAGTCTGCCTGCCGATGCAGGGGACACGGGTTCGTGCCCCAGTCCAGGAAGATCCCACAGCAGCTGGGCCTGTGAGCCATGGCCGCTGAGCCTGCGCGTCCGGAGGCTGTGCTCCGCAGTGGGAGAGGCCACAACAGTGAGAGGCCCGCATACCACCAAAAAAAAAAAAATTGTGGCTGGCCCGTGGTCAATGAGCACCTGAAGGCCAGGCTCCCAGTTCACTCCTGGGGGATGTCCTCACCATCCTGCTATACATGGGGGCCCTCATTTTCCCCCAGAGCTCATCCCGCTGTCCTGGGACCCACCCTCATGGCATTGCCTATCACCTGGCATCCAAGGCCCACGGTCCCAACCCAGCCTGACCAGACATCCCGGGTCACATCCTGTGTGCTGCAGTGTCCACCCAGTCCTGTTTCCGGGGTCCACCTCCCCTTCACGCGGGGGTGCCCAGGACCACGCCTGCCTCACTCATTGCAGGGATCTGGTGCCTGACACGCGTTTGGCACAGCTTACCTCCTGCAGTCAAGGGCCTTCCTTCCGGAGCCCCGAGGGCCTCTGTCCCCTCCCTGCTTCGGTCAACCCCCCCGCCCCCGCTTGGTACCCTCCTCCATGTTCGCTCCCTTCAACCCATCTTTGAGGGCTTTTGAGCCACCTTTCTGTTGCCGAGATCTGCCCCTGCCCCTGGATAAAGCCCCCGGCACTAAGCCCCACCAGAGCTGGCCACATCCCACGTGGGCCTCAGGCCTCTGCCCAGCCTTTGTCTTCAGTCTACGCTGTCTTCCCCACTTGGCAACCTGGCACAGTGTCCCCCCTCCCTCAAAATGTTATCTCCCTGGACATCTCCACAGGTAGGCACGCTTCCTCCCTGGGCCAGGAGCTGTTCTTCCCACACGGGAGTCTTCCTCAGCCTGTAAGCTCCTCCTTCCTCAAGCTTCGGCTCCCCAGTGGCCTGCACATAAATGATTGTGGAACGAGTAAGCGAGTGAATTCCAATTCAATGTAACAAATGCTTTTTGAGCTCCTGGGTGATGCCGGGCTTGTGTCTGCCATGGGGAGTGCCCTGCCCTTGCGAAGCTCACAACCTGGCAGATGGGCTACTCTCAGTATGCGGTTACTGCATGAGCCAGGAGGTGACTTAGGTGGGGAAGGAATGGGTGAGGGGCTGAGTGAGGGAATGAGAGAATAACCGGCACCTCTGCCCTCTGGGAGCTCATGGTCCATTTAGGAGGAAGACGAAGTTTGCTTGCACTAAGCCAGAGGGAAGTGGGGGTATGGAGTCAGAGGTCCCAATGTCAGGCCAAGGCCATCAGCTGAGATGACAGAGATTCCTCGGGGACAGGAGAGTTGGGGGCGGGCCTCCTGCCCTTTCCCAGGGTCCCCAGCACCTCCCTTCCCGGACAGAAGCCTTCTACCTGGAGTCACCTTGGCCCCTCTTGGAAGCCAATTAGGCCCCCAGTTGCAGCAGTGAGGATTAATATGATTAATAACGCCCCCAATCTCGCAGGTGCTGATTCAGCCAGGAGCTTAGGGAGGGGAGGTCACTTTATAAGGGCCTGGGGGGGGGGGCGGGTTTCAGAGCCTGGAGTCATCCAGCCGGAGCCCTGCGTGGCTGAGCTCAGGCCTCAGCAGCATCCTCCGGTTGGAGCTGCCGCAGGGCAGCCACAAAGGCCGCAGCCATGAACGGGACGGAGGGCCTGAACTTCTACGTGCCTTTCTCTAACAAGACAGGCGTGGTGCGCAGCCCCTTCGAGTACCCGCAGTACTACCTGGCTGAGCCGTGGCAGTTCTCCGTGCTGGCCGCCTACATGTTCCTGCTGATCGTGCTCGGCTTCCCCATCAACTTCCTCACGCTCTACGTCACGGTCCAGCACAAGAAGCTGCGCACGCCTCTCAACTACATCCTGCTCAACCTGGCCGTGGCCAACCTCTTCATGGTCTTCGGTGGCTTCACCACCACCCTCTACACCTCTCTGCACGCGTACTTCGTCTTCGGGCCCACGGGATGCAATCTGGAGGGCTTCTTTGCCACCCTGGGCGGTATGAGCTGGGGTGCGGGTGACGGGGGCTACAGGAGCCGGGAGCTTGCGGCGTGAGGGGGCCAGTGTCTGGGGACAGCCTATGCCTTGGGGATGGTGGCTGAGAGGCCATTATCCAAAGCCCTCACTTAATCAACAAACACTTTAGTGATGATGAGCTAGGCTGCCGTTTGTCGAGGGTGGGCACTGAACACTGTTGATCTCACTTGGAGTGGGGTCATTGTCTTGCTTTCCAGCAAGGAAACAGATGAGAGAAGTCAAGGGCCTTGCTGGGGTCACATCAAGTGTCTGGCGGGGCTGAGTTTCAAGCCCATGTCTCTGAGGCCCTTCAGGACATATTCTGCTTCCCTCGCAGCAGCTGTGCTGGGTCAGACCCACGCCGGGCACTGGGGATAGAGCTGGACAAGACAGATCCCTGTGTTCAGGGCTCCCAGCCTGGGGCGGGAGGAGGGCTCTGAGTCCTCCAGTCACTGGACTGCCTGTACTGGGCGATGGGCTCGGTCCTTCTCCAACATCTAGCTGACTCCCTCCCAGCCCACCTCCAGCCTCTCTGCCATGCTTGAATGCTTTCTGCGTTGATGAGTCCATTTACAGGGAGACGTTAGACCTGTGAGGTGATCTGTGTAGCTCTGAACCATAGTTTAAAATACTTTCTTTAACTGAAAAACTGATTCTCTGCAGAGAATAGATCCCATTTAGCAGATGAGAAAACTGCAGTGTGCAGAGGGGAAGAGTGACTCAGGGATATGGCAGGGCAGTGACCAGGGCCTAGGTCTCCTGGCTCAGATCGAGGAACGTTCTCTGGGGACACATGGCCTCTCAGGCAAGCAGGAGACACGAGAGGTCATTATTACAAAGCCAGGGTGACAGGGAGAGCCTAGAACCAGCCACAAGGACGCTCTGCCTCCTGTCTTCTCTCTCCCACCTGTGTCCAGGCTGCTGCCTCCGCCCCATTCCTGGGACTCTGGCCATCACTGGGTGTTTGTCACCTTCAGTGACCACAGTCACACAGTCTCAGGCCAGAAGGGTGCCACACACAGGCGGACTCGTCTCTGCTACAACTATGGTCCTGGAATACTCACTAGTGTTCCCTTTCACTCAGAAATGTCCTAGTTTGGTTGATAATTCCTATGGCCACCCTCCCTCCTGAGTTTCTGGGGTGATATGCAGGGCAGATGTCTAAATCACATCATTATTTCCTCCTCCTTTCTCTGAGCAAAACATTATGCAGTTCCTTGGCTCCTAGGAGAGGGTCCCACATAACTCATGTTGTTACATTTCCCTGGAGGGGAGAGGCCGCTGCCCAGGAGGGAGGGAAGGCTTCCCAACTCCAGGCTTCTGCTGCCTCTGCAATATCTTTTGACAGGAACTCTGCCTGTTGCCCCATGAAGGACACATTTTTCTATAAAAACTTCCTACAGGGCTCCCGGTCCAGCCATGACCCCGTGACCCGATTTCTGTGTCCCTCAAGAACCCAGAGCTCTTGAGCTGAACTAACCTTCCTGGGAGTTACTCTGCGCGGCATATAGGCCCCTCTGCCCCGCACCCGCTCTTCAATGTCCAGGCCCTCCGCACCCTAAGGCCTTGCTCCAGGCCCGCCCCCAGGTGCTTTCCTGACTGCCCTCACCCCATCCCTCAGGGGAGCTCCCCCTCCTTAGACAGGTCCAGCCACGTGGTGTGTTGACTGACAGCTGGCTACCTTGCAGGTGAAATTGCCCTGTGGTCCTTGGTGGTCCTGGCCATCGAGAGGTACGTGGTGGTGTGTAAGCCCATGAGCAACTTCCGCTTCGGGGAGAACCATGCCATCATGGGCCTCGCCCTCACCTGGATCATGGCAATGGCCTGTGCCGCGCCCCCCCTCGTCGGCTGGTCCAGGTAACAGCACCGAGTGGAAGGGAAGGAAGGGTCTCCAGGGCTCTTTGTAGGGTCCTCCAGCCAGGGGGGCTGTCTGGTTCCAGGTCCCGAGCTGGCAGCTGTCATGGGGTTGAGGTTTAGGGCAGGGAAGAGAGGGTCAGCCCCTGACACTGCTATGGGGCTAGTCCCCATGTCAAGGGGACTCCAAGACGCCCCAACCCTTCACCTTGGCTGTGCCCCTAATCCGCAGCTAAGCCAGGGCCAGATTCCAATCCTCTTTGGTCCAGTGCCCTGTTGAGCAGTTCCTCTGACCTTAGGCCTCAGCACCTGGGGAGGCAGAGCCTTCCTCGTGCAGGTGTGACATTGTAGCCTCTGGGAAGCAGTCCTGTCCAGACTCTAGGCTGTTATCTCCAAATGGGCTGAGATGAGCTGGGGTTGCGGTGGACAGTGGTTCCGGACATTGGACTAGTGACTCTGTAGGCGGCCTCGTGTCCCTCTGCTTCCGGGAAACTCCCATCTCTCTCCACTTTCCTCCTCTCTCAGTCTTCCTGGGGCCAGTGTTCTTTGCCCCGTGCTGAATTTGAGCAATTCAGCAAGGGACAAACAACTCTGGTCCCCTTCCCTGTCTTCTCCAGTCTAGCCCAGTTACATCCTGGTAGGCACAGCTAACAGACACTGGGTTTTCCGAGGTCGGTCCAGTGTCACCATCGTCTGAAATCACCCAAACATCTTAACCAGATGCCCCGGGGCCTCTTGTTTCCAGAAAGTGCAAAGATCCCTTAGTTACCCTGTGTGCCCCTCTTTGGCCTAGAAAGACCTGGGCGCCTCAAATACAGAGCTTGGCAGGGCTTTTCCCTTCTCCCCACCAACCTGTGCCCTGTGTGGCCCAAGGCCTGGCCTCCGGCTGCTGGGGAGTGGCAGGCTGGGAGGGGCGGGGCAGAGCAGCGCGGTGGTGGGCGTGGGGTTGGGGGCGTGCCTCTGGAATGAGAGACTTGGAGAGACTGTGGTCCCGGGATAACACGGCGCTGAACGAACAGTGAAACAACACTGTTTCCACAGGTACATTTGAATCGCTTACCTCAGTCAATGTGATCCTCAGTCACACAACCAAGGAGAGGTTTATTATCCCCATTTTACAGAGAGGGAAAGTGAGGCCCAGAGTGAGAGCAGCCCTACAGTAGGTGGTGGCAGGGGACTCTGGTCAGCTGGGCCTGTTCCCAAGTCCCTCACATGTGGGTCTCCCTTTGCCCCTCCCGCCCCATCTCCCCACCGGTCCTCAGGTACATCCCAGAGGGAATGCAGTGCTCGTGCGGGATTGACTACTACACGCTCTCGCCAGAGGTCAACAATGAGTCCTTCGTCATCTACATGTTCGTGGTCCACTTCACCATCCCCCTGGTCATCATATTCTTCTGCTACGGGCAGCTGGTCTTCACAGTCAAGGAGGTATGGTCCTATGCTGGGCGCTGGGGACACGCACATTGACTGGGCTGAGCCCAGCCCCCGTCCCAGAGGAGCCTCAGTCTGAACACCAGGCCCTGTTTCCCCGCAGGCAGCTGCCCAACAGCAGGAGTCGGCCACCACGCAGAAGGCCGAGAAGGAGGTCACTCGCATGGTCATCATCATGGTCGTTGCTTTCCTGATCTGCTGGGTGCCCTATGCCAGCGTGGCGTTCTACATTTTCACCCACCAGGGCTCCGACTTTGGCCCCATCTTCATGACCATCCCGTCATTCTTTGCCAAGAGTTCCTCCATCTACAACCCCGTCATCTACATCATGATGAACAAGCAGGTGCCTGCTGGTGAGGCGGGAGGGTCCAGGTCCCCCAAGGCCACAAGAGGACGAGCCACATTCTTGACTGGGCCCTCAGTCTTTCCACCTGCAAAATGGTCAGGGAGTTGGTCTTCCCCGGGGTGTCAGAGTCATCTGGGAGAAATTCAGACTCCTGGGCCAACCCCCAGACCTTCTGATTAGAGGCTCAGGGTGGACCCAGGAACCTGCATTTCTAGCAAGCCCTCCAGGTGGCTCTGATGCTGGCTCAAGAATGAGAAGCACCCATCCAGATGGTTTCGGAGGCCTGCTTTAAAGGTCAAACGGTCAAAGTCCCAAGGCTGGGAATAGGTGACAGTTTCCGCACAGCTGGACAGGGAGCTAAAAAGTCTTGTTCCAAGGAATGAAAGGATAAAGCGGTCCTTTAACACAGACCAGTTGTTCCTCTGCAGATCCCTTGATCCAGTGGGGAAAACATGGAGTCAGACATATTGGGTTCAAATCCCAGCTCTGCTAGTTTCTAGCTGTGTGACCTTGGGCAAGTCACTTCCCTTCTTTGGGCATCAGTTTCTTCATCCATAGGAAGGGTGAACTCCTAAACTCTTGGGTTAAATGAGATAATTTACAGATAGCCCTTGGCACACAGAGGGCATCATGGAGCATCACCAGTGACAAAGCCCCCTGAGGTTTGGTCCTGGCATTTCTGGGTGGGGTCGTGAAGGCCTAGTAAGTTCCTACAGGGAGCCATTTGAGAGGGGAGTGGAGGCTGGGAAGGCCAGAAGCGGGACGGGGGTGGAGGCAAATCTCACCGACCATGCCGGTTGCCACCCACATTTTGGGGGACCCTGACACTGACTCATGCCCTTTCTTCCAGTTCCGGAACTGCATGCTCACCACCCTGTGCTGTGGCAGGAACCCACTGGGTGACGATGAGGCCTCCACCACTGCCTCCAAGACAGAGACCAGCCAGGTGGCGCCTGCCTAAGGACTCTGTGGCCAACTGTAGGAGTCTCCCAGCCCCCGCCCCCCACCCCAGCCACCCCGTCAGGAGCCGTGCCTGTCGGAACCAGGTCACACAGGCTCCCTGAGTTTAAACAAACAAACAAAAAGAGAATTAATGAGAGAAAAATGAGGCTCCTCACTTGGCAGGGATGGCCCAGTCTGGAGTCCTGATTTCCCAGGGGCCGGTGGGATCTGTACCCCCCTTTCCCCCCAAACTCATCTCTCAGGCACACGAGAACTCTTGCTCTGGAAAAGTGTCCCAGCTTAGGGATAAGTGTGTAGCACAGAGTGGGGCACATAGTAGGTGCTTAATAAATGCTAGATGGTTGAAGGAAGGAATGAGTGGAGACATGAATGGAGAGATGAATGGGCAGGGAGAGCATATCTATCCTCTCAAAACCATGTTAGCAGCAGCAGCTCACCCTTGTCTGATGCCCTTGAGCAGTTGTTTTCCTCCTTGGGCCTCACTTTCTTGCCCCATAAAGTGGAAATTCCAAATCCCCCACACAGCTGCTGTGAAGATCAAATGAGATTGTGTGTGTGCGTGTGCATGTGTGTATGTGTGTGTGAGCACTTTGTAAATGGTAAGGAGCTGTACAGGCTGTAGTTAACATTATAAATAATATCAATGTATATAATTAATTCATTGCTATGATCATCTCCTCTTGATAGTGACCATTTTGAGATTGGGCAAGGCCCTGAGCAACCAGCCTCAGCAGGTTTATAAAAATGAGCCAGACGTCAAGGCCAGACCAGGGCTGGGTGTTGGGCCACGGGAGGGACAGTCAAGGAAGTGCAGAACGCAGTCATCAGGACTGAAAAAACATGGGGGGTTCAGAGCGTGGGACCGAGGCCTGGGGATCTCACCTCCAGCATGGAGCCCCGGGACTAGGGCCACCCCTTTTCTGTGTGGCCCATGGAGAGACAGGCCTTTCTCTCAGCTTCCGGAAACCACTTGTTCTCCTCCCCAGCACTCAGGCTGCAGCATCTCTGGGCCAGTATGGAGCTTCTAGAAGCCATGCTTACCTGCCCACATTTAATGGGGAGCTGGGTCCCCAATGTCACCCTTGTCTCAAAGAGCTTAGAAACAAAGAATGGGAAATCTGGCTGGGCCCACCTTCCCTGGGGATGTCCACAGGTCTCAGATTTCGGCTCCCTTGCTGGCCGAGCCTTCCGCGGCTCCAGTCCATTCTGCACTGTGGAGAGTCCTTGCTGTGAAACTGGCTGGGACGCTGGGGCATCGAAACTGAGCTGCTTCAGCAACTGCCCCTGCTCCTCCGCGTAACCAAAGCTGGAAGCTCTACCTCTCCCCAGCTCTGCCTGGAGACGAAGGCAAATTGGGGTATTAAAAGCTCAGCTCCTATACCTGGTGTTGATGGTGGTGGTTTGTGTCACTCTCAAGCTCTTTATCTGCAGGATGGATTGGAACAGGGCGGCGTCCACCTGACCCTTGACCCTGGGTTGCCTGGTTTGGGCAACCGTCAGAGCCCCCTGGGAGTACGAGGTGGGGGGAGCAGGCCCGGGAATGAGAAAAGCCCCCAACTTTGGAGTCACAGAGATCCAGGTGACCCGTGAAGCCGCAAGCAAGTTTTGTCACCTCTCTGAGCCTCCTTATGTGCAAAAAGGAATCTCAAAGCTGACCTCGATGGGATCTGCTGAGCTTTCAGTATGCAGCCAACCTGCTTCCTGGACACAGCAGACAGTGGGAGACTTTTGGCATTACCGGAGCCTTGGCTCAGAGCTGGCCCTACCAGGGACCTCATCTCCAAGGGGAATGGGATGGAGATGTAGCTCCCAAATTACCCTCATCCTCCAAGGTAGGAAAGGGCGGCAGGAGCCTGAGAAGGAAGATCTCCAGTGCCATGGAGGGATTGGAGCGGGTAATGGCTGGGGTCTCTATTGTTGCCCCTCTTAACTCTGTCTCCCTAGGTGATGTCGGTCAGGATTACTTTGGCTGCAGGTGACAGGAAATCCCACTCAATAGCACTGAAGCAAAGGGAAAAATTATTGGCTCCCAGAAATGAAACTCTCAGGGCATCAGGCACAGCTGGATGCCGGTGCGCGGATGATGTTAATCTGGCTTGTACGTCTCTGCTCTGGCTGCACTTTCCTCTGTGTTGGCTTCATGCAAGGCTGACTGTTCTCAAGAGGTGGCATAAAGGCCACCAGCAGTTCCAGGCTCTGCAAGGCCTACAGAAAGTGGTCTTCCCTTTCTCATCTGTTCCAGCACAGTTCCCAGGTAGGGCTCTCGTCGGCCAGGCCTGGGTCACCTGATAGCCCCTAAGCCTATGATCAGGCTGGGATGGGGATTCATCCTCTGACTGGCCAGACCTGGGTTACCTGCTTGCCTCTGCAGCCAAAGGTAGAGTTAACCCCACAGAAACCAAATGGTCTGAGGGTGGGGACAGGAAGGAGCCCAAAGAAAACCTCAGGGGCTTGTTTCTAGAGGAGGAGGGCCAGAGACAGCGTGGCCAGAACCAACAGCGGGCCAGAGGGGAGGGACTCTATGTCGGTGACGCCCAGCTAGTCCAGCCTCCCCCCACAGCGGGGACCCGCACAGAAGATTCCCACGGGGCCCCCGCGGGTCTTACCCTCCATTTCAGATGCTGAGTCGGGCCAGGCACGGCAGCGGGAGAGACAGTAGCATTTCAGCTCGTCTGCCTTGCAGGCAGCCCTGTCCTCTCACTCCCACACCCTAGTCAACTTATTCTGAGGATTCAGCCTCACATCCAGAGAAAAAATTTACTCTAAAACCAGAACATTCGCTGGCTTTTCCTGATAGAGAGAAAAGCCTCCTTACTTCCTTAATTTATAATTGATTTGACAGCCACTGATGGAGAACCCGCCATAAATAAAGGCAAAGAGCTGCTGACTGAGGCTGGAGAGAGGGTGTTACCCAGCTCATGTCCAGGCTCCAGGAAGCCAACAGGTTTATGGAGTGCCTGTTGTGTACAATCGTATCTTCACTCAACCCAGTCTAAGGAAGCTGACCCTAGGCCAGGACGTGCTGGGGACTCAGAGATGGATTGGAGGGAGCAAGTCTCTGGGCTGTGACCTGGCCAGCGTCAGGGCCACAGAACTCTCTCACCCCTGATTTTGCCTCTGGGAGGAGAGCGCATGAACCTCCACCCCAAGGCAGCAGGGCTTGATGACAGCCTGCCCCTTGCCCTCTAGTAGAGACATGTGTTCCACATACCCCAAAGTGCCCCTGGGAGACAGTGGGTACCCTTCCCAGCTGTGTGACCTCAGGCCAAATCCTTGAACCTCACTAGGGCTCAGGCCCCTCAGCTTTAAAGGGGAGAATCAATCATCCCAGTTGGTAGAATTGTCTAAAGGGACTGAGATTATTGATACAAGAGATGAGGTGCATAATAGGCATTCAATAAATGTGAGTTCCCGTCCCAGAGACATGAACCAAGTTCAAAGGAGCAGCTCCTGTTATAGTGAGAGATAGATGTGTAGAGAGATTAAAATAATGGAGGTGTCTCAGGAAAGGTGGAAGCAAGTGCTAACTGCCCCCAGTATTCATTCCCTTTCTTTCTTTTAGTATTATCAGCCCAAGTTCTAGCTAGGCACCTTGCCACCCAGCACAAGACTGCATCTCCCAGCTTCCCCTGCATCTGCAATGGCATGTAGGTGACATTAAGGTCTAGCCGAAGGACTATAATCAGAAGTGATATGTGCAGTCTCTGGGTTGTGCATTTCAGAGAATGGAGGTGTCCACCATGTCCTCTCTTCTTTCCTTCCTGGTGGCTAGAATGTGGTCATGATGACCAGCACTGCAACAGCTTCTTGGATCATGAGGTAGAATCTGTGGGCAGATAATGGCAGAGCATCAAGAAGGAAGGAGCCTGGGTCTCCCATGCTGCCTCACCAGCCCTGCACAACCGAGACTTGAGGGGTTTCATGAGAGAACAGTCTCCTGGTTTCATGTTGAAGCCACTGTTATTTTGGAGTCAGGGATGGTTTCTTAACTAAAGCAGAGAGCTTCCAGGTTGTAGCCCAGGGTCTGGACTTAGGGAGACCTGATGCAGGTCCTCTCTGAACTTTAGCTTTTTCACGTATAAATATAACAGTGAATATAAAATATGTGGACATTGAACATGGCAGCTCTTTCTACCCTGCCGTCTATGCATTTATTGACCTAAAGTCACAGATGTCCTCATGCTACAGGGGTTAGAGTTAACACAAAGCAGGCACTGCTTCAAAGAGTTTAGAACTGAAACCTGCAGAACTGTAAGTTCACACATAGGAGGACCTCATTCAATGTTACAAGATGGCAAAAAAAGTTTTTGGCAAAACTTACATTTCGTGCAGGCCTCAGCAAACGCGTCTCATGCGTACACCAAGGAACCTGTCCTCTCTCCAGAAGCCTGATCCCCACAATTACCATTTCCCTGTGAAAAGGCAATCCTCTAGAAGAATTTTTAGATCACGCAGCACATTTTAGAACTTCTTCCCTCCAAATGCAAAACTCTGTCCTGGCACAGCCCTGGAGCAGGGTTTCAGATGAAGCTCGTGGGAATGTTTGTATCACTGAGTCTTTCTCTACTTCTCAGTTCTTGGAAATGTGATCAAAATTGCTGCCCCCATTGGCACCAGCTTCCATGCGCCTCTTTGCCTCATTTCATCTCCTGCTCTAGATGGTTCTCGCAGATGGTTTTCAGGCCTCCCTCCACTCAGCCAAGCTGGGTTCTGGCACTGGGGCTTCCACAGCAATGGGTGCTGAGAACCTACTGCGTGCCAGGTGCTGTGCTGGGCACCAGGGAACACCACCAGGAACAAGACAGACACAGCCCTGCCCACCCCCACTCCCTCTCAGAGCTCAAGGAGACAGGTAAGGCAGTGTTTTAACTTGGGGTGCTAGAGGCTCCCACAGAGCAAGTTGAGGGGCTGCTGGCAACACAAGCGGGGGCCCCGAACATCCTAGGGTGTCAGGGAGGGCTTTTCCGAGGGAGTGATGTCTACACTGAGGCCAAAAGGATGAGTGAGAAATGGTCCAGAGAAGGTAGGTGGAGATAAAGGAGGGCCTTCTAGGGAGAGTGTATCAGCTAGCTTATGCTGTGTGACAAACAACCCCCAAATCTCATGCTTCAAACAACACACCACGTATTGTTGCTCGTGACTCTGCGGGTCAGCCAGGTGATCTGGACCAAGCTTGGCTGATCTCTGCTGGGCTCATTCAAGCATCTGTGGTCAGCTGGAGGGCTGGCTAGTTGGCCAGCTGTGGGCTGGGTGACAGGGGAGACTGGGCCATGGGATGCTCAGCATCCAGAAGCCTTGTTCACATGGGACTGGGACTGGACATCATTTCCACCGTGCAGGGTTGGTCAAAGCAAGTCATAAGGCGAGCTCAGATCCAAGGCATGTAGGAGGAGCTGCAAACTTATACTGCAAATGGGCATGGATATGGACAGGGGTGAAAAACTGGGGCCATTGTGACATCAATCTAACAGATACACACACAGAGGAAACACAAAGGGGAAAACCCAGCTCTCAACACCTAACCAGTTCCAAGAGCCTCATTGTGGTTGGACTGTGGGTTTACAGGGGGAAGGAGGCTCCATAAGACAGAGGTCAAGCTTTCACCCATGGCAGTGGGGAGCCACGAAGGGTGCTAGGCAGGGCAGTGATACCAAGTTTCACTTTAGAACACTTTGCCTCCCTCAATCCAGACCTCTGGTGATGGAGAGTCCCCTGGAAAAATCCCAACAATAGGACTACAGAGAGAAAACTGCAAGTCTGTTCTAAACCTGTCCCCTTCAAATCCTACACCCTCCTCAGAGGTAACCACTGCTATTACCTTGGAATGAACCCTTTCAGACCTTCTTCTGTGGCTTCACTTACACACACACACACACACACGCACACACACACACACACACGCGAGTTCTGTCTTCTCAGAAGTGGGGACATATTCCACAGATACTTTCTGTTTTATTTCATTTTCACTGCTGTGTACTATTCCACCGTGTGAACAGATCACAGTTTATTTGTCCAATCTCCCCTTGGCGGGCATTTAGGTTGTTTTGAATTTTTGCTAAGATTGCAGTGTATCAGTGTAAGAGTTCCTCTCAGATTTATACCCAGAATGACGTGGATGGGATGTGGCACGAATCCATCTTAGTTGTATTAGACGTTACTAAATTCTTTCTATGTGGCCACCAACTTACCTTCCCGACAGCTGTGCCTTTCTTCACATCCTAGACACGCGGTATTGATGGGCATTTAAATAGTTGTCATTCTACTGGGTGTGAAATACCACCTCATCCTTGTTTTAATCCATCTCGTCATTTTAAATGGCTGCAGATTATTCTGCAGTAAGGGTGTAATTCAGCCAGAGCCTGAGTGATTCATTTAGAACTTCTTTTTTTTTCCTTTTCCAAATAATGCAGCAATTATTTCTTTTCCGACTAATGCACTCCTAGGAGAGAGAAGTGGAGTGCTGGGCTCAAGGGAATACCTTTTCCAAGTAGGCTGCACCCAATTTATGCCCCTGGAAGAGGCAATGAGGGCCTGGTTCCCTGCATCCTTGCCAACGCTTTGTCTTCAATTTTTATCAATGTGATGAGAAAACAGTATCTCATCATTGTTTCAATTTAAAATTTCCTGAGTGTCAAAGAAGTCGAAGATATTTTCCTGTGCTTATCAGCCTTTCTGATGAATCAATATTCTTTGTTTATTTTCCCAGAGGACATTGTCCTTATTTATGGAGACTTTTGGGAAGTAATTTAAAAATTGCTCATTCATCCCTTAAAAATTCTTTCTTATAAAACAAAACAAAAGGAGGCCACAGGTTGACCTGGGGTGTCTGTTCCAGGTAAACCCACTGGTCGGCCCCCAACTGCTGCTTCCTGAGGGACCAAGGCCAGCAGTGGCCTGGGAACAGGAGTGGACACTGGGGCAGTGGGATTGGAGGGCCTCAGCAGCTACCTCCACAGCCCAGGTGTGCCCAGTTCCCCATCAGCATTCCAGGTTCTGCTGAGCAGAGGGCGCAGGAGGGATCAGGCATCTCAGCCCCCATCATTTTGCCATGGGGGCTGAGACCCAGAGAAGTCAAGCGATACACCCAAGTTCACATAGGAGCAGGTGGCCCGGCTGAGGCATCAGCACGCAAGGCAGGGCTGCAGTGCCCCCTCTCAGCTTTCCTGCCCAATCAGCGGCTCGGAGACTCCAGCCCAATCAGGGGCTAATTGGAGTGGTGGGGCCGGGCCTGCTGGTATGTAAGGCGAGCAGGCAGGTCTGGGGGCCTCACGCCTGGGTAGGGGGCCATCTGCATCTGCCTGTGAAATGGCTCCTGGGAGCCTCGCCTCCAGTGACACCTCCTCAACCTCCACACTGGGGTCGTCCAGGTCATCTGGGTCTGAAAAGCCAGGTAAGCAAAGGGAGCGGCTCCTCCCTCATCCGCGCGAGCCCGTTCCCTGGGTGTCCTGAACCCTTCTTCCCCGACCCTGCTCCTCCTTCTCTCTGTCTGGTCCCTGAACCCACCCCAGGGGCAGAAGAGCTGATGCCAGTGGTAGCGGGGGCCAGGGAAGAGAGCAGAGGGGGGGCCTCCCCAGCTGGAGCCCATTTGCTGTGGGCGAGGGCTGGCAGCCCAGCTGCAGCTGCAGGGCAGCTAGTTGAAGGGGCCGGAGCAATAACGAAGCAAGCGTTCGACGCTTGACTGGGCTTTGGATTTAGGGCTGCGTCCCAATTTTCAATCAACAAACAACGCCTCAAGGATTCTCTGGATATGGGGTCCACTGAGGCAAAGAGACCCATTTCATTCCTTCCAGGTGCTCCCAGTCTGGTAGGCGAGCTTGCCTCATTATAGATGCCATTTGATAATGTGGCGTGTGCTTTAGTGGTGGGGACCCAGAGGGCTGTAGGAGCCCAGAGGAGTCGCCTAACCCCCTCTGGGAGGTCAAGGAAGGCTTCCTAGAGGAGGTGACTCTGAAGGAGGGATAAGCCTCACCCAGGGGAAGGAGGGCTGAGGCAGGGGAAGTGTTCTGAGTACTTGCAAAGACTCCTCTGGAGGAAGTGAGGGGTCCCATCTGCCTGGGAAGCACAGGGAGAGTTGCTCAGTTTGGCTGGGGTGCAAATCTCGGTGATGTTTAGGCCTTGAAGGATGAATGAAAGCTGCTTGGGTGGCCACGGCCGCCCAGGCCTAGGGAACAGCATGGCACAGGCTGTGGCCTGGAGGGGAGAGTGCTGGTTGAGTGCTTGGGAGCTGCGCCGTCTTCCTGCTGGCTGGAGCAGAGTTGGGGGAGACGCGGTGATGGGGGCAGGGGCTGATCAGACTGGGCCTCCAAGGCCAGGTCAGGTGTGTTGGCCCTTGTACTGAAGGTAATGGAGGAGAGGGTCGGAAAGGGGGAGGAGACTGTGCCCTGGGGATGGAGGCAGAGAAGCCTATGGGGAGCAGGAGGGGTTCCAGGATATTCCCCGGGCGCTTGTTTGGGTGTCTGGGTAGGTATGGGTGTGGGCACATTTGTGGGAGAGAGAAGATGGGGGACAGGTTTTCGGGGACCTGTGAGCTCTGTTCTGGACATCCTGGTATACAGCAGGCATCGAATAACTGGAATGAGAAGCTGAACACAGTTGGAGGGTGGGGGTGGGGGGGAGGAAGGAGAGTTGGGGGTGGCTCCCTGGGACAGGGCATGGTTTGGGGGAGACAGGGCAAGGATTAGAGCTGTCACCCCAGGCTATGCCCCTCCAGAAACCCTCGAACACTGCAGCTGGGAGGGCTCAGACTGCCTTAGGGCCCCTCCCCACCGTGGGAGATGGGGGATGGGGAGAGTGAGACTCTCCTGAGGTCCCGGCTGACCTCAGGTTCTACCAATTAGCAAAACGAATATTCTCAGACACTGGGCTCCTCCTGGCCAGGAAACAAAAGAGGTTGAATTTGATGAAGTCTCTTTACAAGTTTTGCTGAGATCTAGAGTTTTGGGATGGTGGTTTTTTTCTACTTTAAAATGCGGTTTTTAAAAAAAATATGTTTTAGCCATGTGATTCCTTTTTTGAGTCTTCAGTTTTTGCAGATTGGTCAGAAATCAACATTTCTAATCACCATGTTTAAATCAGGTTTCATATTTAAACCACTTTTATGTGCTTTATGGTGACTGACAACTGTCTCTCTCCTCACCCCTGGATCCTACTCTCTTTTGCAACTTAAAAGAAAAAAACCAGCTTATTGAGATCCTCAAAAATTCACGTAGCATACAATCCACCCGTTTAAAGTGTACAATGGCTTTTAGCACATTCACAGTTGTGTACCCATCTCCACAGTCAATTTTAGAATATTTTCATCCCTTCTAAATGAAAACCTGTACCCATTAGCTGTCAACTCCCCATCCCTGCCCACCTCCCAGCCCCTGGCAACCACTAATCTACCTTCTGGCTCTGATTTGCCCATTCTGGACATTTCATATAAACTAACTCATACAATATATGACTTTTTGTGACTGGCTGCTTTCACTCTGCATAATGTTTTCAAGGAAGTACTTCATTCCTCCTGTTGCCTGGATGACATTGCATTTTATGGCTATACCACGGTTTGTTTATGCATTCATTAGTTTATGGACTTTTGGGTTGTTTCTACTTTTTGGCTGTTACAAATAATGCTGCTATGAACATTTGTGTACACGTTTAGGTGTGGACCTGTATTTTCTTTTCTCTTGAGTATATACCTAGGAGTGAAATTCTTTTGTTACTTTTTATGATGAAAACTTTCAAGCGGACAGAAAAGTAGACTGAATGGTACAGTGACTCCCAGCTTCCCCACCCACACATATGTTACCAACCAGCTGTTCTTGGCCTCCTTAATCAATAGAAATTGATCAGAGGCCAGATAAGAAATTCAGGCAAGGCTTTACTGGGGCCCCTGCTGCAGCAGCAGGGATTGAGAACAAGTAACAGTTTCCCTTGCTAGCTTGCTCACTCAGGTGGGAGGCAAACTTTTTCCTTCTATGGGGTGAGAGTAGGAGTGTGTCCAGGGATCAGGCCAGAGGGGTGGCCTAGGAGGCTTGCCCACCTCTGTGGTGGTGTTGTGTGCAGGGGGCGTGCCCAGTACCCTGCTTTGGCTCCTGGCTCTTCAGAAGAAAAAGTTGGGCACCTTGGTCTTTTTGTATCTTGTTGTCTATAATTTGCCCCAACTGGGCATGCATGCAGTTATTTTTAGTCCCTTATAGTTTCTTTTTTTTTTAACATCTTTATTGGAGTATAATTGCTTTACAACGGTGTGTTAGTTTCTGCTTTATAACAAAGTGAATCAGTTATACACATGCATAAGTCCCTTAGAGTTTCTTTGTATGTCATTGATCGAGGAGACATTTGTCCAGGGGCAAGCACTGCAGCAAAGTGTCCCAGGTCCCAGCCTGTCTCATTCCCCCCTGAGGGATTCTACACCCCTTATTCTTAAAGGGTAAGGGGCCAAAGGTCTCTCCTTTTGAAACTTCCTGCTAGACGGGGGCCGCAGACCCTAGCCTACCCTAGTGGTGTAGAAGTCCCTCACTGACTATTCCAAGGACCTGTATGGACGTGGGCCACTCTCCCCTGGAATGGGTTGAATTCCTTGAGACATCATGAGTCTTTACTTGAAACTGTTGGAGGCTGGAAGACACAAACTTAACCAGAAGGTTAAACAAACAAGGGCCCTAAAGGAGAAGAACAACAATAGCCATTAAAGGGCCTAGAAAGGGAAGGCACCAGGTTAACTTTGGGAGGGCTTCCTTAACTGTTGACCAGACAGCGGAGGCGATGTCGCCCCTGCCAAAATTGTGAAGCTGCTCTGCCTGGGCATATATTACCTTAATATTAAATTCTACCTGTCCTGTTGCATTGGTCCAGGTGCAGCAGGTTGTATTAATTATCGCACAAACTCTACTTCGTTCTGCCAGAAGGTAATCAAGAGCTAGACGATTGTCAAGAACTACATTAGCCAAAGAAACAAGAGATCTTCAGTCCCGTTAAGGCTTGTCTTGTCTGTTCCATCATATAACCAAGCTGTCTAGTGAGATTTCTCAGTGTTGTTTCATGATAGGTAAAGCCTCCCCACGGAGCTGCCAGCCCAATGGCCAGCCCTGCCCCTGTTAAGATCACTTCTAGTGCTCTCTGGGTTCGCTGATGAGCTGGAGTGGTCCTGTTACCAATAAAACCCCCTCTTATCCCTATAGTCCCTAGAGTGCACTCTCCTATGAAGTGAACATTATCAATGCATTTATATGCTATAGCTTGGTTGGAAAAGGACAGGGGCCTGGCCATAATTCCATAACATCTGATGGTTTGTGTGTCTGCAGAGGAAAAACAAACACTTCTGGGGTGCAGAACTGAATATCTGTCTCACGGTTGTTAAGAGAGGACAGTCCTTGAAGGACATAACTCTTGTTAGTACTTTAAAAATTAGGGGATAGGGCTTCCCTGGTGGCGCAGTGGTTAAGAATCTGCCTGCCAGCGCAGGGGACACGGGTTTGAGCCCTGGTCCTGGAGGATCCCACGTGCCACAGAGCAACTAAGCCTGTGCCAAAACTATGGAGCCCGTAAGCCACAACTACTGAGCCCACATGCTGCTACTGAAGCCCGTGCGCCTAGAGCCCGTGCTCCGCAACAAGAGAAGCCACTGCAATGAGAAGCCCGCGCACCACAACGAAGAGTAGCCCCTGCTCGCTGCAACCAGAGAAAGCCTGCGTGCAGCAACGAGGACTCAATGCAGCCAAAAATAAATAAATAAATTAATTTTTAAAAAATTAGCAGACAGCAGACCCTTATGTTGATAATTCAGCACCTAAAGCTCTACAACATTTTTAACAAGATGCTCGTGTATGCTCCTGCTGAGCACAATAGCAAGAATGGAAAATTGGAGTCCAGTCTACCACATCATTTTACTCATCTGTTGATGGTGCCTGTCTTTGAATAGGTATCTCACATTTTCCACTGGCTCACAGGTGTATTGTTCTGTGGGAACCTGCCGGGTTTCTGGAGGTAAAAGCTTCAGTCTGGACAAATGTACCCAACTAGATATCCCTTGCAGTTTGACAGCAGTAGGGGTGGTTAAAATTACTTTATAGGGGCTCTTCCATTTTAGCAATCGTTGGTCTTTGGGGGACCCCTCTTTCCAGTTCTAAGAAGAACCTGGTCCCCGGGGTTTATTTGTGAAGGCCCTGCTCCTTCCTCTGTAGTGTTAGTGGGGGCTGGCAGTGCCTTGTGGGCACAGTCCTGGATTGCCTCCTGAACTTGTCCTAGATTAATAATATATCTCAGGGCCTGGTTCACTTCCTCATCCAGTAGAATGTCAGTAGTAAGAAAAGGCCTCCCATAGGTCATTTCAGATGGGCTAAGCCTCAGACCACTCCTGGGGCTACACGGACCCTGAGGGGTACAGTAGGAAGCGAGTTGGTCCAGGGTACATGAGTCTCTTGGCAGAGTTTTGCTAAGGTTTTCTTCAAAGGATGGTTCATTTTCTCTACCTTCCCTGAAGACTAGGGGTGCCAAGAGGTGTGTAGTTTGTAGTCTATCCCTAGGGCCATTGTGAGCCCCTGTGTGATTCTGGCTATAAAACAGGGCCTGTTATCACTGGGGAGGGACTTTGGAAGTCCAAACCGAGGAACTGCTTCTTTTAAAAGGGACCTACAGGCTTCCATAGCCTTTTCAGATTGGATGGGGAAGGCTTCCGCCCATCCTGTGAAAGTATTGACAAACACCATAAGATATTTATATCCTGACCGTGGGGGCATTTGGGTGAAACCTAACTGTCAGTCTTCCCCCTGATATGTCCCTCGGCATTGAATTGGCCTGAGTAATGAAGGGGGGATTGGATGGGCCTGTGGGTTATTATGGGCACATAAATCACAGGCAAGTGTTGCTTGTTTTACTGTTCTTTTAAGCCCCTTCCCTGAAAAAGCCTTTTGCATCAAGTCCCGCAGTGATCCCTCCCATAGTGGGTGGCACCGTGTAAGCTCTTAGTGAGTTTCCATTTTTGGGCCTCAGGAATTAGAACCGTATCCTCCTTTCTCTACCGGCCTGTGCTTCTCTTCTCATAGCCCCGTTTCTCAGCATTTTCCTGTTCCTGTGGGGAATACTGGAGAAGGCTAGGGAGTTCAGGGGGGCCAATCACTGGGGCCATAATTTGCTCAGGCTCTTGCAATTGAGCTGCCTGTTTTGCAGTTTGATCATCTTTGCTGTTCTTTTGACTCACAAGGGATCCATCCCTCTGATGGCCCCTGCAGCTGATTACTGTTACCTGGGTCAGGAGCTGCACTGCTTCTAAAAGAGCCAGAATCAAATCTTTATATTTTATGGGGGAATTTGTAGCGATTAACGTTGCTCTTTCCAAATGGCAGCGTGAGCATGTAGCACGTGGAACCCATATTTACAGTCAGTAAAAATATTTAATTTCTTATCCGTCCCTAATTGCAAAGCTCTCATTAATGCAATTAGTTCAGCTTTCTGGGCTGATGTCTGTGGGGGGCAGGGCCTTGGCTTCGATTCCGTTCATCTAGACTAACTGGCATACCCTGCCTTTTGGGTTCCCATTTCTATAAAACTGCTCCTATCAGTAAACTGTTTGACCTCAGGGCTGTCAAGGGGCTCATCTAGATGAGACCTGCTGGAGCAAGTTTGTTCTATGGTCTCTTTACGCTGATGCACTAAGTCTCCACTCTAGACAGCTGGAAGCAGAGTCGCCGGGTTCAGGGTTTGGCACACCTTTAAGATAATGCCGGGGGCGTCCAATAGGAGGGCCTGATATCTTGTTAACCTTCCTCCAGTCAACCAATGATGTCCTTTGACTTCCAGCACAAATTGTACCTGATGAGGGGTTGACACGCCTAAGTGTTGTCCCAGGGTGGGCTTGGAAGCTCATTTACCAACAGGGATGTGGCCACTACTGCCTGCCGGCAGCTTGACCATCCCAGGGCCACTGAGTCCAACTGTGTTGAGAAGTAAGCCACTGGTCCCTGATCCGGTCCCAGCTTTTGGGTCAGGACTCGTGGTGCTATCCCTGACCTCTCACGAACGTGTAGGGTAAGGGGCTTGTGCGAATTTGGAAGCCCCAGCACTGGTGCTCTACTCACCGCAGTCTTCAGAGTCTCAAAGGCCTGCTGGTGGTCCTTATTCCGTTGAAGGGGTTCCCTTTCTTCTCCCTTTAGACCCTCACATAGGGGTTTTGCTATAAGGCTATAATTTGGAATCCAGATACGACAGAACCTAGCCATCCTGAGAAAGCCTCAGAGTTGCCTTTTTATGGTTGGAGATAGTAATGCATTAACTGCTGTTTTTCAATCTATGGCAAGGGCTGGTGCCCCTGGGGTCAAACCCAGTCCTAAATATTGAAACTGTTGCTGGTTGAAGATACTTTATATCGGTTGAAGATACTTTATATCCCCTTCTTGCCAGAAAATTTAGGACCGTAACAGTATTTTTATCTGAATCTTATTTGGTCTCACTACTTATCAAGAAATCATCAACATATTGTAGCAGAGTTCCCTTCTCAAGGCTCAATTCCCTGGGTTCCCTTGCTAACGTGTTTCCAGAAAGATGGGGGCTGTCCTGAAAACCCTGCGGAAGTACTGTCCGGGTGTATTGGGTAGCCTCCAGGTGTCAGGGTCCCTCCATTCAAAGGCATAAAGGTATGGAGAGTCTGGATTTAGGGGAATACAGAAAAATACATCAGTGAGGTCCAAAACAGAGCAATACTGCGTGCCCCCTGGCACTTGGGTGCGGTGGGTGTATAGCTTTGACACCAGTGGGTGAATAGGGATGACGGCCTCATTCACTGCTCATAAGCCTTGCACAAACCAGTACTCCCTGTCAGGCTTCTGAACGGGGAGGATTGGGGTATTGCAAGGGGGCTGGCAGGGCCTAATGAGTTTGTGTTTTAGGAATTTGATGAGCAGTGGTTGGATTCCTCTCAGGGCTTCAGGCTTTAAAGGATATTGTGCGTTTTTTTTTCCCCCATAATCAAAACTCGATTGAAAAACTGACAGCCAGATAGAAGAATGCTGTTGTATACCTTACAGAATTAAACATAATTACATTATCTTGGTAGATTAACTGGAATTGCTGAACTGATAAGGCTTTCTGCGATAGAACACAAATTCAGGAAGTTGTGTGGAACATTAGTGTTGCTTTCTTCTAAACAAACACCCTTCTGTGGATCTGGCCTTTCCTCCTGTTGGCCGGCGCAACACTGTTGAACAACCTACGTAAAGCACCACTGTCTGAGCACAGCTGAAAACCGTGGTAATCTTGTAGCAACCTGGACATTTTACATCCATAAAATAAGAATTTGTGCTTTGAACCAGCCGTTTCTTTTTTTTTTAATTAATTAATTTTATTTATTTACTTTTGGCTGTGTTGGGTCTTCATTGCTGCGCGTGGGCTTTCTCTAGCTGCAGCGAGCAGGGGCTACTCTTCGTTGTGGTATGTGGGCTTCTCATTTCTCATGGCAGTGGCGTCTCTTGTTGCGGAGCACGGGCTCTAGGCGTGCGGGTTTCAGTAGTTGTGGCTCGCAGGCTCTAGAACTCAGGCTCAGCAGCTGTGGCACGTGGGCTCAGTAGTTGTGGCACACGGGCTCTAAAGCACAGGCTCAGCAGTTGTGGTGCACAGGCTTAGTTGCTCCGCGGCATGTGGGATCTTCCCGGACCAGGGCTGAAACATGTGTCGCCTGCATTAGCAGGCAGAGTCTTAACCACTGCGCCACCAGGGAAGCCCCGAGCCTTTTCTTTTTATGTTTTTTCTTTTCCTTTCCAAGGAAGGATCTTGGAATCGCTAGCCAAAGGCATGTTGATCCTTTCAGAAGCGCAGCCCATGCAGATCTCTAAGGCAACACCCCTAGCGAGCAGCACAAGACCAGGCACGTGGCATCTAAAGGATATTGTCTTTTCCAGGGGTATTTTTCCCCAGGCCTTAACCATATTTTTATTGGGGGAACAAGTTTTGCCCTTCCTGGCACCGAGGTATCTCAAACTGCAGGATCTACCGGTTCTCTAATTTCCTGGGGGATGTCTTGGGGAACATTTTGATGACCAGCCCGTGGGCCATCTGGGGCTACAAATAGATGCATTCTCTGTTTGAATTCTTTACCTCCTTGGATTCCCCTGTCCTAAGAATATACTAGCTCTTAATTTATTTAGCAAATTTCTTCTGAGGAGGGGGACAGGGCATTCTGGCATATACAGAAAGGAGTGAGTAATAATAATGGACCCAATTCCACAGGCAAGGGGAGACCTAAATTGCCTTACCTTTGGCTGCCCATCGACTCCCGTCACAGTACAATCACGGTTGGAGAGAGGGCCAGCTGGCCAAATCGGAACAGAACAGGAGCCTCCAGTGTCTGCAAGAAAGTCAGTTCTCCTACCTGCCACATCAGGGGTGACCTAAGGCTCCCCTGGAGTGATGAGGATGGATCGAGTGGGATCTGGAGCCGGGCAGGCAGGCGCTCCGGCCCCCTCAGTCGGTGTGCAGGAATCTCTTATCCGAGAGATTTGCAAGGAACTGGGGCGGGGCAGGGTTGCCCCTAGGGCATCCCACAGGAGGGCCCTCAGGACATTCCCCCTTCCGGTGCCCCCTTCCAACAAAAGGCACACTGGTTCTGGCCTAGGCAGCTTCTTGGCGGTCTGTCCAGCCTTCTCGGCCCTCCAGGATCCCCTCGAGGTGGTGGATGGATCAGAGCAGCCAAAAGTTGCATTTTCTTTATTAGCCTCTTATTCTTATTGGTCTCCTCCGTTAAGTCTTGGTTGTTACAGACTTTGAAGGCATCCTCTACCAAGATTGACAACGGGGTTTGGGGCCTGGCCTCAAGCTTTTGTAATTTTCTCCTGCTATCAGGAGTAGCGATAAAATGCATGGCCAACAGTGTCCTCCCTTCTGTGGACTCAGAGTCTGTACTGGTGTCCTTCATGAATGCCTCTGTTGCCCGGCTCGGGAAGACTGCCAGATTTTCGTCTTTTTCCTGTGTAACCTCTCAGACCTTATCATAATTTAAAGGTTTCACCATATACCCTTTCCTTCCTTCTGATAGACAAGTAATATAATGTCTCATCCTAGCTTGGCCTGCACAATCTCCACAGTCCCAGGGGGGGTCATGTTCTAGGATTGCATCCCCACCCACCTGATAAATTTGGTGGTGTGGATTGGTGGCCACCAGGCCATCTGCGTGTCCCCTGGCCTTTCTCAGTATGCGCTCCTTTTAATCCAGGGTGCAACAGTGGGCCAGAATAACCATGATGTCCTGCCAGGTGAGAGAGAATGTCAACCCCAGCCTGATAAATTCGTCCCTAAACTTGTCAGAGTTCTCTGAGAACCTGCCAAACCTCTCCTTACAGATTCACAATGGAAAAGGCCACAGGGGTCAGAACCTGAGGGCCTAGAGGTGGGAGTATTCCCACAGGGGATTTTTGGACATAGAATAAAGTGAGAGTAGTTACTCCTTAAGCTAAGGTGAAAAAAAGATTTCAAAAGTAAATACAGGAATTCACACGATCTTTTATCACAAGCAGCACTCCAGGACAATTTTGTTCTCCTAGAGAGAGAAACCAAATCCAGTCTTGCATCAGCCTCCTCTTAATAAAATCCATTTTCCTAATTAAATTTGACCCAACCTTAGAAAGTCCTGACCACATACAAAATTCTTTTTCCAATGATCCTTTTCTGCAAACCTTCTGCAACTTTGTGTAGCCATATCATCCTGTCCCTTATTCTTTCCATTCAGAAATAACCAGCCCTAGCACAAAAATCACTTTTTCCTTTTAATAAAATATACTTCTGTTCCTCATATCTTTTTTTTTAATTAATTTATTTTTTGGCTGCGTTAGGTATTCGTTGCTGCACGTTGGCTTTCTCTAGTTGCGGCGAGCGGGGGCTACTCTTCATTGCAGTGCATGGGCTTCTAATTGCAGTGGCTTCTTTTGTTGCGGACCACGGGCTCTAGGCACGCAGGCTTCAGTAGTTGTGGCATGCGGGCTCAGTAGTTGTGGCTCGTGGGCTCTAGAGTGCAGCCTCAATAGTTACGGCGCACGGGCTTAGTTGTTCCGCGGCATGTGGGATCTTCCCGGACCAGGGCTTGAACCCGTGTCCCCTGCATTGGCAGGCGGATTCTTTTTTTTTTTTTTTTTAAGTCTGGCAAGGATTTATTAGGAAGCTTATTAGTCACAGTGAATAAAAATCCATGAACAGAAGAACTGAGATCTCCAAATTGGCAACTGGGCTTACAACACTAGTTAGAAGCTAATAAATATTAAGGATGTCCCAAGAGGAATCTTATCTAAGTCCCAATCTTACCCTGACTACCCCAACAAACACAGAAACGATGCCCATGCTCTCCTCAGACTGCTTACCTGGTTAGCAGGAAAAAAGAACTTCTTCTCAAGCTATTACGCATTATCAGGAGACTCTTGCTCTTCTAACTATAACCATGGGACACTAGCGCACGACAGACAACTCCAAGCTGGGCAGCTTGACAAGAATGGTGACAGGTGACAGGGAGAAGGAGCACGCAGGGACAAGGACTTCTAGCTCAACACCCTCCTGGTGGTTAACACGTGGCAGGCGGATTCTTAACCACTGTGCCACCAAGGAAGCCACCCTCATACCTTCTTTTCTGAAAACACACATCCTACTTTCCTTAAGCAACCATGAACTGTCTTTTACATTAGCATTCCTTGATTGGAATATCTCATAACATCTAGAAACATGTATCTTCCCAAAACACAATTTCTTTCCTTAATGTGGTGCAAGACATGTGTCTAATAAACCCAAACATCTTTAGTTTCCCTCTCACAAGAAGACAAAAGTAGGTAAATACAGACCTGTTTAGCCATTGATGTTCCAGTATTTCATCTCATTTGAAATGGCCTGGATACTCGATGGACTCCTATCATTTGCCTTAATTTAGTTTTAAGTTACCAAAATTTGGAGGGACTATTGTAGATGGAAGTTTCCAAAACATAATTATTCCCATAGAGTTTATCAAAAAGTTTATCATAGTTAAATTTACTTAAAGGTTTAATCACATCAGGTCATTCTCCTTGATGACAGATTTTAAAACAGGAACAATATGTACTTACTGACTTTCAGTAACCCTAGGTACAAATGAAATATTATAATTAATGTTGATGACTCTAAAGACAGGTCTGTATCAATTAAACTGACAAGCTTAAGTTAGACAAGTTAATTTCTACAGAATCAGAGATCTCATAGTTTTCCCTCTTGAAATTAAAAAGGCCTCTTTTTTTCCCTCAGACTAGGGGACTACAGATGGATCAGGTAATTCTTGCAGCTCAGGCCGAATAGTTACATTGCAAAGGCAAAGGAGAGAAATGCAAGCCCCTCTCTTTTTTTTTTTTTTTTTTTTTGTTGTTGTTCTTTAAAATCCCACCAAGTAACCCACGACTGGAGTTTCAGGCGATGTGGCTGTGTGTGTTTGTACTTCAAGGCTTAAATGCTCCACTGTGCTTTGGCAGAGACTTGCAAGAGCAGTTGGACAGACAAGACTACATAATACAAAGACACCAGTGACAAAAACTTAAACACACAAACAAGAAATCTTTAGGATTAAGGGTATGAGAGTGCAGGGCTGGGAACCGAGGGACAGGTGAAGGGAAGAGGGAAAGAAAAGACTGAAAGAGAGAGATTGCCCTTTCAACCCGCCCCCTGTGGGTATCTATTCAGGCACCAACCTGCGTGCTTCCAGAAAGAGCCAGTGAAGGAGGGAAGACCCTATCCACTGCCCGTTGCGGTGATCAAGCCTGGAAATCAGCCAGTTGTACATCATCTGTGGGAGTCTCACCCACGCATACACCAGTATATAGAAAACTGCCGCTTTGGCCCATTCCCAGTGGGACTTCTCCTTTTCCTTTTTTTAAACTTTTAATTTTCTGTTGGAGTATTGTTGATTAACAACATTGTGATAGTTTCAGGTGTACAGCAAGGTGATTCAGTTATACATATACATGTATCTATTCTTTTTCAAATTCTTTCCCCATTTAGGTTATCTTATAATATTGAGCAGAGTTCCCTGTGCTATACAGTAGATACTTGTTGGTTATCCATTTTAAATACAACAGTGTATACATGTCAGTCTGAAAATCCCTAACTATCCCTTCCCCCAACCCTTCCCCCCTGGTAACCATAAATTCATTCTCTAAGTTTGTGAGTCTGTTTCTGTTTTGTAAATAAGCTTGTTTGTATCATTTCTTTTTAAATTTATTTCTTTAATTATTCATTTTTTTTCTGTGTTGAATCATCCTTGCCATGCACAGGCTTTCTCTAGTTGTGACGAGCGGGGCCACTCTTCACTGCGGCGCGTGGGCCCCTCACTGCGGGTGACTTCTGTTGCGGAGCACGGGCTCCAGATGTGCGGGCTTCAGTAATTGTGGCGCCGGGGCCTAGTTGCTATGCGGTACGCAAGATCCTCCCGGACCAGGGCTCGAACCCGTGTCCCCTGCATTGGCAGGTGGATTCCTAACCACTGCGCCACCAGGGAAGTCCAGTATCATTTCTTTTTAGATTCCGCATATAAGCGATATCATGCAATATTTCTCTTTCTCTGTCTGACTTACTTCACTCAGTATGACCATCTCTAGGTCCATCCATGTTGCTGCAAATGTCATTATTTCATTCTTTTTTTATGGCTGAGTAGTATTCCATTGTACACATGTACCACGTCGTCTTTATCCACTCCTCTGTTGATAGACATTTAGGTTGCTTTCATGTCTTGGCTATCGTAGACAGTGCTGCAATGAACACTGGGGTGCAGGTATGCTTTCAGACCATGTTCTTCTCTGGATATATGCCCAGGAGTGGGATTGCAGGATCATATGGTAGCTCTCTTTTTAATTTTTTAAGGAACCTCCATACTGTTCTCCATAGTGGCTGTACCAATTTACATTCCCACAAAAAGTATAGGAGGGTTCCCTTCTCTCCACACCCTCTCCAGCATTTATTGTCTAAGGGGACTTCTCTGGGCGGCAGGAAAATAAAGGTGAGAATATTGGGATGATCGGACTTCCAGCCACATGTTCAGGTTTGAACCTCTATCATTCTCATAAATCTCCTGTCAGGAGAGCCTGCTGGACCAGGATCTGCACTGTGTGAGGCGAGCCTCTCCCACCTCTGCTTGTCACCTGTCGAGGTGAGCTGTTGCCGGCCAGAGCGAGCAGGTCTCACAAGCTGAGAGGAGTGATGCTGTAGCTGCCCGATGTCCACTCTCTTGGAAAGACAGGACAGAAGTAGGAGAGGACAGAGAGAGAAGCAGAGAGATTTCAGGAGAGGAAAAGGGACAAAGGGAAAGCGGGGAGGGAAAAAGGACAAAGGGGAAGGGGAAAGAGTTGCCTGAATGAGGGTACTGAGGCCCCCAGGGGCCAGGAAGGCAGACTTACCAAATGAGGTGACCCTGAAACACGAGGTTCAGAAGCCCATTTATCACCCATGGGGAAGCTGTGTTCAGTGGTCCGGAGGTGCATAGATGCTCTTCTGGGAAGCGAACAATTGTCCCTTTGAGGTGTCACCACAAAGTATGTTACTGAACAGGGTTCTTGGCCTCCTTATCAATAGAAATTGATCAGTGGCCAGATAAGAAATTCAGGCAAAGGGACTTGCCTCGTGGGGCAGTGGTTGAGAATCCGCCTGCCAACGCAGGGGACACGGGTTCAAGCCCTGGTCCGGGAAGATCCCACATGCCGCAGAGCAACTAAGCCCGTGTGCCACAACTACTGAGCCTGTGCTCTAGAGCCTACGAGCCACAACTACTGAGCCCATGTGCCACAACTCCTGAGGCTCGCGTGCTTAGAGCCCGTGCTCTGCAACAAGAGAAGCCACTGCAGTGGGAAGCCCACGCACCGCAATGAAGAGTAGCCCCCGCCCGCTGCAACTAGAGAGAGCCCGCGCGCAGCAACGAAGACCCAAGGCAGCCAAAAACAAATAAAAAAAAAAAATTCAGACAAGGCTTTATTGGGACCCCTGCTGCAGCAGCAGGGGAGCGAAAACAAGTAACAGTTTCCCTTGCTCACTTGCTGAGGGAGGGGTGCAAACAGCTTCCGCATATGGGGTGGGGGGGAAGGGTGTGTCCAGGGGTCGGGCCACAGGGGGTGCTTAGGTGGTCTGCCCACCCCTTAGGTGGTGTGTGCAGGGGGCATGCGCAGTACCCTGCTTTTGCTCCCAGCTCTTCAGAAGTAGCAGTTGGGTTTTTGGTTTTTCTGATTCTTGTTGTCCATAATTTGCCCCACTGGGCATGCATGCAGTTATTTTTAGTCCCTTATAGTTTCTCTGTATGTAGATGTTTGAGGAGATGTCTGTCCAGGTGCAAGCACTGCAGCAGACGGTCCCAGGTCCCAGCCTGTCTCAGAGCTGTCACGCCAGGCCAGACCCCTCCAGAAACCCTCTGACACTGCAGTTGGGAGGGCTCAGAGCTCCTTAGGGCCCCCTCCCCACCACGGGAGATGGGGAAGTTTTTATTTGCAAGAGGAGAGTGAGACTCCAGAGGTCCTGACTGATCTCAGACTCTACTGATTAGCAGGCTCTGGCCCCAAAATGAATATTCTCAGACACTGGGCTCTTCCTGGCCAGGAGGCAATAGAGGTTGAATTTGATTAAGCCTCTTTACAATTTTTGCTGAGATCTAGAGTTTTCAGGTGGGTTTTTTCCCACTTTATTTTATTTTTTTAATTTTTATTGGAGTATAGTTGATTTACAATTTTGTGTTGGTTTCAGGTGTACAGTATACATATATCCACGCTTTTTTAGATTCTTTTCCCATATAGGTCATTACAGAGTATTGAGTAGAGTTCCCTGTGCTATACAGTATGTCCTTAGTAGTTACCTGTTTTATATATAGTAGTGTGTAAATGTCAATCCCAATCTCCCAATTTATCCCTCCTCCCTTTCCCCCCAGTAACTGTAAGTTTGTTTTCTACATCTGTGACTCTATTTCTGTTTTGTAAATAAGTTCATTTGTACCTTGTTTTTTTCAGCTTCCACATATGAGTGATATCATACGATATGTGTCTTTCTCTGTGTGACTGACTTCACTTAGTATGATCATCTCTAGGTCCATCGGTGTTGCTACAAATAGCATTATTTCGGTTTTTTCATGGCTGAGTAATATTCCATTGTATATATTGTATATATGTACCACATCTTCTTTATTTATCCATCTTTCCATGGACATGTTGATTGCTTCCGTGTTTTGGCTATTGTAAATAGTGATGCAATGCACCTTGGGGTGCATGTATCTTTTTGAATAATGGTTTTCTCTGGATATATGCCTGGGAGTGGAATTGCTGGATGATATGGTAGTTCTGTGTTTTTGTTTTTGTTTTTTTTTGCGGTATGTGGGCCTCTCACTGTTGTGGCCTCTCCCGTTGCGGAGCACAGGCTCCGGATGCGCAGGCTCAGCGACCATGGCTCACGGGCCCAGCCGCTCTGCGCCATGTGGGACCTTCCCGGACCAGGGCACAAACCCGCATCCCCTGCATCGGCAGGCGGACTCTCAACCACTGCGCCACCAGGGAAGCCCTATGTTTAGTTTTATAAGGAATCTCCATACTGTTCTCCACAGTGGCTGTACCAATTTACATTCCCACCCACACTGTAGGAGAGTTCCCTTTTCTCCATACCCTCTCCATCATTTATTGTTTGTAGACTTTTTGATGATGGCCATTCTGACTGGTATGAGGTGAAACCTCATTGTAGTTTTGATATGCGTTTCTCTAATAATTAGTGATGTTGAGCATCTTTTCATGTGCTTTTTGGCCATCTGTATTTCTTTTGAGAAATGTCTAGTTAGATCTTCTGCCTATTTTTTGATTGGATTACGTTGTTTGTTTGTTTTTTTGATATTGAACTGCATGAGCTGTTCATATGTTTTGGAGATTAATCCCTTGTCGGTCACTTCATTTGCAAATATTTTCTCCCATTTCATGGGTTGTCCTTTTGTTTATTTTTTCTGTGCAAAAGTTTTAAGTTTAATTGGGTCTCATTTTAAAAAAATTTGTATTGGAGTATAGTTGATTTACAGTGTTGTTAGTTTCAGGTGTACAGCAAAGTGAATCAGTTATACATATACATATATCCACTCCTTTTTTTTTTTAAAGATTCTTTTCCTATATATGCCATTACAGATTGTTGAGTAGAGTTCCCTGTGCTATACAGCAGGTTCTTATAAGTTATTTATTTTATATATAGTAGTGTGTATATGTCAATCCCAACCTCCCAATTTATCCCTCCCCCCACTTATCCCCTGGTAACCATAAATTTGTTTTCTTTTTTAAAATCATTTACTTATTTATTTATTCTTGACTGTGTTGGGTCTTCGTTGCTGCGTGCGGGCTTTATTTAGTTGCGGCGAGCAGGGGTACTCTTTGTTGTAGTGCGTGGGCTTCTTATTGTGGTGGCATCTCTTGTTGCAGAGCATAGGCTCTAGGTGTGCAGGCTTCAGCAGTTGTGGCATGCGGGCTTCAGTAGTTGTGGCTTGTGGGCTCTAGAATGCAGGCTCTGTAGCTGTGGCACACAGCCTCAGTTGCTCTGCAGCATATGGGATATTCCTAGAACAGGGCTCAAAACCTTGTCCTTTGCATTGGCAGGCAGATTCTTAACCACTGCACCACCAGGGAAGCCCTTAAATTTGTTTTCTTTATCTGTGACCCTTCTGTTTTGTAAACAAGTTGATTTGTACCCTTTTTTTAGAGTCCACATATAAGTGATATCATATGATATTTGTCTTTCTCTGACTTACTTCACTCAGTATGAAAACCTCTAGATCTATCCATGTTGCTGCAAATGGCATTATTGTGTTCTTTGTTATGGCTGAGTAATATTCCATTGTATATATGTAGCACATCTTTTTTTTTTTTTTTTTTTTTGGCTGCAGCACGCAGGATCTTAGTTCCCCGACCAGGGATCGAACCTGTGCCCCCTACATTGGGAGCACAGAGTCTTAACCACTGGACTGCCAGGGAAGTCCCCACATCTTCTTTTTCCAATCCTCTGTTGATGGACATTTAGGTTGCTTCCATGTCCTCACTATTGTAAGTAGTGCTGCAATGAAACTGTTTTGATTACTGTAGCTTTCTAATATAGTCTGAAGTCAGGGAGCCAGATTCCTGCAGCTCTGTTTTCTTTCTCAAGATTGCTTTGGCTATTTGGGGTCTTTTGTGTTTCCATACAAATTGTAAAATTTTTGGTTTTAATTCTGTGAAAAATGCCATTGGTAATTTGGTAGGGATTGCATTGAATCTGTAGATTGCTTTGGGTAATATAGTCATTTTCACAATGTTGATTCTTCCAATCTAAGAACATCTGTTTGTGTCATCTTTGATTTCTTTCTTTTCTGAGTACAGGTCTTTTGCCTCCTTAGGTAAGTTTATTCCTAGGTATTTTATTCTTTTTGTTGCAATGGTAAATGGAATTGTTTCCTTAATTTCTCTTTCTAATCTTTCATTGTTAGTGTATAGGAATGCAAGAGATTTCTGTGCATTAATTTCATATCCTGCAACTTTACCAAATTCATTGATGAGCTCTAGTAGTTTTCTGGTGGCATCTTTAAGATTCTCTATAGTATCATGTCATCTGCAAACAGTGACAGCTTTACTTCTTCTTTTCCAATTTGGATTCCTTTTATTTCTTTTTCTTCTCTGATTACTGTAGCTAGGACTTCCAAAATTATGTTGAATAATAGTCGTCAGGGTGGACTTCCTTGTCTTGTTCCTGACCTTAGAGGAAATGCTTTCATTTTTTCACCATTGAGATGTTTCCTGTGGGTTTGTCATATATGGCCTTTATTATGTTGAGGTAGGTTCCCTCTGTGCCCACTTTCTGAAGAGTTTTTATCATAAATGGGTGTTGAATTTTGTCAGAAGCTTTTCCTGCATCTACTGAGATGATCATATGGTTTTTATTCTTCAGCCTGTTGATGTGGTATATCATAGTGGTTGATTTGCAGATATAGAAGAATCCTTGCATCCCTGGGATAAATCCCACTTGATCATGCTGTATGATCCTTTTAACATGTTGTTGGATTTGGTTTGTAGTATTTTGTTGAGGATTTTTGCATCAAGGTTCATCAGTGATATTGGCCTATAATTTTCTTTTTTTGTGGTATCTTTGTCTGGTTTTGGTATCAGGCTGATGGTGGCCTTGTAGAATGGGAGTGTTCCTTCTTCTGCAATTTTTTTTGGAAGAGTGAGAAGGATGGGTGTTAACTCTTCTCTAAATGTTTGATAGAATGTGCCTGTGAAGCCATCTGGTCCTGGACTTTTGTTTGTTGGAAGTTTTTAAATCACAGTTTCAATTTCAGTACTCATGATTGGTCTGTTCATATTTTCTATCTCTTCCTGGTTCAGTCTTGGAAGGTTGTACCTTTCTAAGAATTTGTCCATTTCTTCCAGGTTGTCCATTTATTGGTGTATAGTTGCTTGTAGTAGTCTCCTTTTTCATTTCTAATCTTATTGAAAGGGAAAGCCTGTCCCTTTTTTCTCTGATGAGTCTAGTAAAGGTTTACCAGTTTCGTTTATCTTTTTAAAGAACCAGGTTTTAGTTTTCTATTGTTATCTTCATCTCTGTTTCATTTATTTCTGCTCTGATCTTTGATTTCTTTCCTTCTCCTAACTTTGGGTTTTGTTTGTTCTTCTTTCTCTAGTTGCTTTAGGTGTAAGATTAGGTTGTTTATTTGAGATGTTTCTTGTTTCCTGAGGTAAGATTGTATTGCTATAAACTTCCCTCTTAGAACTGCTTTTGCTACATTCCATAGGTTTTGGATTGTTGTGTTTTTATTTTCATTTGTCTCTCTTAATTTCCTCTTTGATTTCTTCAGTGATCCATTGGTTGTTTAGTAACATATTGTTTAGCCTCCACGAGTTTGTGTTTTTTACAGTTTTTTTTCCTGTATTTTTTATTTCTAATCTCATAACGTTGTGGTCAGAAAAGATGCTTGATATTTCAATTTTCTTAAATTTACTGAGGCTGGCTTTGTGGCCCAGCATGTGGTCAGTCCTGGAGAATGTTCCATGTGCACCTGAGAAGAATGTGTATTCTGCTCCTTTTGGATTGAATGTTCTATAAATATCAATTAAGTCCATCTGGTGTAAAGTGTCATTTAAGGCCTGTGTTTCCTTATTGATTTTCTGTCTGGATGATCTGTCCATTGGTGTCAGTGGGGGGGTTAAAGTCCCCCACTTTTATTGTGTTACTGTCAATTTCTCCCTTTATGGCTGTTAGTATTTGCTTTATATATTGAGGTGCTTGTACGTTGGGTGCATACATATTTATAATTTTTATATCTTGGGTTGATCCCTTGATCATTGTGTAGTGTCCTTCCTTGTCTCTTGTAACAGTCTTTATTTTAAAGTTGATTTTGTCTGATATGAGTATTGCTACTCCAGCTTTCTTTGTTTTCCATTTGCATGGAATATCTTTTTCCATCCCCTCACTTTCAGTCTGTATGTGTCCCTAGGTCTGAAGTGGGTCTCTTGTAGACAGCATATAGATGGGTCTTTTTTTGTATCCGTTCAGCCAGTCTATGTCTTTTGGTTGGAGCATTTAATCCATTTACATTTAAGGTAGTTATCAATACATGTGTTCCTATTTCCATTTTCTTAATTGTTTTGGATTTGTTTTTGTTGCTCTTCTTTCTTCCCTTCTTTTGTTCTCTTCTCTTGTGGTTTGATGACTATCTTTAGTGTTGTGTTTGGGTTGCTTTTTCTTTTTTGTGTGTGTATCTATTGTAGTTTTTTGGTTTGTAGTTCCCACGTGGCTTTGATATAGCAGTCTGTATATGTACAAGGTTGTTTTATTTTTTCACTTTAAAATATGGTTTTTTAAAAAATATATTTTTTATGGGCTTCCCTGGTGGCACAGTGGTTGAGAGTCCACCTGCCGATGCAGGGGACACGAGTTTGTGCTCCAGTCCGGGAAGATCCCACATGCCACGGAGTGGCTAGGCCCGTGAGCCATGGCAGCTGAGCCTACGTGTCTGGAGCCTGTGCTCCGCAACGGGAGAGGCCACAACAGTGAGAGGCCCGCGTACCTCAAAAAAAAAAAAAAATATATATATATATATATATATATATATATATATTTTAGCCACTTGATTCCTTTTTTGTCTTTAGTTTTTGCAAATTGGTTGGAAATCAACATTTCTAATCACAATGTTTAAATCAGGTTTCATAATTAAACCACTTTTATGTGATTTACGGTGACTGACAACTTCTCACACTGTCTCCCTCCTCACCCTTGGGTCCTACTCTCCTTTGCAACTTTTTAAAAATAACAGCTTATCGGGCTTCCCTGGTGGCGCAGTGGTTGAGAGTCCGCCTGCCGATGCAGGGGACACAGGTTCGTGCCCCGGTCTGGGAAGATTCCACATGCCGCGGAGCGGCTAGGCCCGTGAGCCATGGCCGCTGAGCTTGCGCGTCTGGAGCCTGTGCTCCGCAACGGGAGAGGTCAGAACAGTGAGAGACCCGCGTACTGAGGAAAAAAAACCAACAGCTTATCGAGATATCTCAACAATTCACATACCATACAATTCACCCATTTAAAGTGTACAATGGCTTTTAGTATATTCACAGTTGTGTACCCATCTTCACAGTCAATTTTAGAATATTTCCATCCTCTCTAAAGAAAACCTGTACCCATTAGCTGTCACTCCCCATCCCTGCCCACCTCCCAGCCCCTGGCAACCACTAATCTACCTTCTGGCTCTGATTTGCCCATTCTGGACATTTCATATAAACTAACTCATACAATATATGACTTTTTGTGACTGGCTGCTTTCACTCTGCATAATGTTTTCAAGGAAGTACTTCATTCCTCCTGTTGCCTGGATGACATTGTATTTTACGTCTATAACACGTTTTATTTATCCATTCACTAGTTTATGGACTTTGGGGTTGTTTCTGCTTTTGGGCTATTATAAATAATGCTGCTATGAACATCTGTGTACACATTTTTGTGTGGATGTATATTTGCTTTTCTCTTGGGCATAGGAGTGAAATTCTTTTGTTACTTTTTATGATGAAAACTCTTTTTTTTAAATAAATTGATTTATTTATATTTTATTTTTGGCTGTGTTGGGTCTTCATTGCTGCGCACGGGTTTTCTCTAGTTGTGGTGCGCGGGGGCTACTCTTTGTTGTGGTGCATGGGCTTTTCATTGCAGTGGCTTCTCTTGTTGTGGAACGTGGGCTCTAGGTGTGTGGGCTTCAGTAGTTGTGGCATGCAGGCTCAGTAGTTGTGGCTCACAGGCTCTAGAGCACAGGCTCAGTAGTTGTGGCGCATGGGTTTGGTTGTTCTGCGGCATGTGGGATCTTCCCGGACCAGGGATCGAACACGTGTCCCCTGCATTGGCAGGTGGATTCTTAACAACTGTGCCAACAGGGAAGTCCCATGATGAAAACTTTTTTTTTGTGGTACGCGGGTCTCTCACTGTTGTGGCCTCTCCCGTTGCGGAGCATAGGCTCCGGAGGCGCAGGCTCAGCGGTCGTGGCTCACGGGCCCAGCCGCTCCGCAGCATGTGGGATCTTCCCGGACTGGGGCATGAACCCGTGTTCCCTGCATTGGCAGGCGGACTCTCAACCACTGCGCCACCAGGGAAGCCCCGATGAAAACTTTTAAATGGACACAAAATTAGACTGAATGATACAGTGACCTGCGCCCCTACCCCAGGCAGCCATCACCCGACTTCAACAGCTAACAGCCTGTAGGTACCCTTGTTTCACCTACTGTCTTATTTCGAAGTAAATGCTAGACTTATCATTTCATCTGTAAACAGTTCTGTATTTATCTTTTATTTATTTATTTATTTGGCTGCACGTGGTCTTAGTTGTGGCAGGCAGGCTCCTTTGTTGCAGCCCACCAGCTCCTTAGTTGCAGCACATGGGCTCCTTAGTTGTGGCATGCAAACTCTTAGTTGTGGCATGTATATGGAATCTAGTTTCCTGACCAAGGATCGAACCCAGGCCTCCTATGCTGGGAGCACGGAGTCTTACCCACTGTGCCACCGAGGAAGTCCCAGTTCAGTATTTATCTTTAAAAGATAAGAACCTCTTAAAATAATTGCAATACCATCAGCACAGTGGAAACAGTATCATCCTGAATATCATGAAATATTCCAGTGTTCACATTTGTCTAGTTGCCTTTTTTTTTTTTTCCAGTTGGATTGTCCAAATCCTATTCTGAGTCTGAGCAAGGCCCCCATGTTGCATTTGGTTAAAGGGGTTCTTAGGATCTTTCCTCTCTGGGGCCCTTCCCACATTGTCTTTTCCTCCTTGCTTGTTTGTGGGAGAAACCGGGCCGTGTGTTCTGGAGCGTTCCTCACAGTCTGGGTTTTACTGATTTCATGCCCGTGGCCCTTGCATTTCCTGTAAACTGGTAGTTAGAGCTAGACAACTGACCTGGTGTAGGTTTGTTTGTTAAAGAACGCTTTAATGCTTTTATTGAGCCTTCGTGGAGGGCTGCTGCGTGCCCAGCCCCACGGCGGGCACCGGGAGACCCCGGGTGGCCAAGCAGTGCCCCCACGTCTGCTCCCAGGCCAGGGGGCAGTGGCCCTGACCTGGGGTGGGGGTGAGGGGTGTGTACTTGATCCCCCGGCCGCTTGCTCACACACAGTGGGGCCTGGCCAGCGCCTAGTGGGTGTTTCACTAGGCATGTTTGTCCTCAGCGGGGTCTGAGGGAGGTCTGGGCCCCGGGTGATGTCCTGCCGTCTGTCCGTAGGCCTGATCCGGAGCGGCGTCCGAGAGCCCCGCCGCCACCCTCCGGTGCTGCGCATGGTGCTGGAGGCGCTGCAGGCGGGGGAGCAGCGCCGGGGTACCTCGGTGGCGGCCATCAAGGTTTACATCCTGCAGAAGTACCCGACAGTGAACGTCCTCCGGTTCAAGTACCTGCTGAAGCAGGCCTTGGCCACAGGCATGCACCGCGGCCTCCTTGTCAGGCCCGTCAACTCCAAGGCCCGGGGAGCCACTGGCAGCTTCAAAGTCAGGCACTGGGAATGGGGTGGGGGGTGGCGAGAGGCCCCAGGGTGCAGGTGGACTTGCCCGAGGGCTTGAACCCCAATTCCAGCTCTTTCTTCCCAGCCTCTGGGTGCTGGTTCCCTGCCCTGTTCCCTCTCTCCTTCTTTCTCTTCTCGTTCTTCCTCTGTCTTTGCCGAGACCCCCCGTCTCCCCGGGAAAGCTGAGCACCCACACGGCCCCAGTCACCCTGCTGCTTCCGCCTCCATCCCTGTCGGGTGTGTTGAGTGACCAGAGACCGTCTCAGCTGTTCCACTTCTGGGTCCTTGGCGCCCGTGACCCCTTCCTGGAATTCCTTACCACGGGCGGCACAGACCCAACCTTGGCCTCTACGGGGTTACAGAAATGGGGTTTGTTCCCCGTGCTGTCTGGCTCCAGACCCGTGGTCTCCAGACCAGGGCTGACACCTCCCTGAGCCCCTACATCCTCCTCTTTCAAAGGGGAGGGTCACCCAGAGCTAAGGGCAAATTTGGCCACAGAATTAAGCCCCAGCATCATGACTGCCAGCTGCCACCAGGGAAATCTCAGCGACACAGACATGGGGTCTGTCTTGTCACTGCTGTGCCCCAGCAAGTAGCAGTTCCTCTGACAGGCTCCATGGAACACGGTGGAACGTTCTCAACCTCCACGTTCCAATCCCTGTGGGAATAGGGTGGCTGAGCACAGGGGATCCCCCCTCCTGGAACTCTGGGTGTGTGGGTCAGAGATTGGACACCAGCCATGGCAAGGCCAGGGGCACAGGGTGGGGTGAAGGGAAGCAAGAGAGGGCACTGGGAGTGCGTGTCACTGGGAGACGGTCAGGAAAGTGGGCCAACGAGCTGGGAGGCAGGGAAGGGGGTCTTGGGTACCACGGAGTCAGGAATGTGTGTGTGCAGAGAGTGGGAGTTGATTCTGGTCTTGGTGGGTAACGGGGAGCCGTGAGGGTCCAGGGATGCTGGGAGCAGCGTCATCAGCTGGGCTCTAGAGGGGCAGGGACCACCTGTTTGCCGGGGACGCTTGCATCCTCCTGCCACTTGTACCCTCCCTGTTGGCCCCATTGTAAAGATGAGGAGACCGAGGCCAGAGGGGGAGGAGAAGACTTGGGCGAGTCGCCCTTGGGCTGGGGTTGAGGCCCCAGGAAGCCACGAACTCTCAGCCGTCTGACTTCCATGTCCGTGTCCAACTACACAGAAGCGAAGCGGCAGGGAGACTTGGGGACACAGTGGTGTGAGGCGGGGAGGTGGGGAGTCCGAGCCACAGTCTGTGGATGGTGTTGGGGGGTCAAAGGAGATTATAGGTTAGCATCTCAGAGATACCGTTAGGGCTCAGTGCGCACGATGTGCTCCCAGAAGCCTGGCTCTGAGGCTTCCGGGTGCGGGGGTGGGAGGCGCGTGCCCGCCACCTGTGCAGGGAGGGTAGGAGAAGCTTGGGTGAGTTTTGGAGACTCGGGTTCCTTAGCTCCTAATGGCAGCACCGTTCCTCGCAGTGCATGAATGGGTGGAATGCATTACTGGCAGCCGGCATTTAGGAGGTGGTTTTGCGTGCTCTCCGCAAGCCCTTGGCCACCTTCCTCTCCTCCTCCTTTGGGATGGGGTCTTCTCTGAGCCTCATGTAGGGTATAGGGGCGTAAGACATCCAGAACCTCTGCTCTCAATCCCACCCCGTTCTCTCCTCCTCCAGTTAGTTCCCAAAGACAAAAGGAAAATCCAGCCCAGGAAGACGTCCACCATGACGGCCCCCAGGAGGCCTGGTCAAGCTGAAGGAAAGGACTCCAAGAAACCAACTGAGTCAAAGAAGAACCCACCCAACCCAGGCGATGTGAAAAAAGGATCCAGGAAGCCGGGAGAGGGGAGGACAGCTCCCCCCAAACCAGGTGCAGCCAAGAAGGCCCCCAAGAAAGGCCAGCAGACCAAGGACCAAGAGGCAAGACTGGGTGAGGCCAAGAAGTCCTCCCAACAGCCAGACAAGGCCACACAGGCCCCTCCCATTGCCAGTGGGCCCAGCGGGAAGTCAGAGGTCAAAGGTGGAAGGAGCAGCCGAGGTATGGATGTGAATGGGGTGAGAGGAGGGCATGGGAGGGGGTTTCTGGCAGCCACGGGACATGAGCTGGAATGGAGGGGCCAGCTCTGGGAGGAGGGGTTTCTAGCCAGTGTGCCCTGAGCACTTGGCTTGACTCAGAGAGACAGAGAATGCATGGTAGCTGGTGGGGGTGGGTATGGGGGAGAAGAGCGCAGAGAGAGGAGGAGGGGTCATCTCTGAGAAGGATCAGGGGAGGCTTCCTGGAGGAGGTGTCCCAGGCAGAACAGCTTGTGCAGAGGCCTGGAAGCATGAAGAAGGTGGAAGAAGTACAAATAGTTGTGTCTGTGTGCACTGGGGGAGGGGGAGGGGAGGTTGTGAAGGGCAGCAGGAGGCTGGACTTTATCTGGAGGACGATGAGGAGCCACAGAAAGACTCTGAACAGGGGAGAGCTAGGGCCCAAGGTGTTCTTAAAAATGTATCCTGGGGCTTCCCTGGTGGCGCAGTGGTTGAGAGTCCGCCTGCCGATGCAGGGGACACGGGTTCGTGCCCCGGTCCGGGAAGATCCCACATGCCGCGGAGCGGCTGGGCCCGTGAGCCATGGCCGCTGAGCCTGCGCGTCCGGAGCCTGTGCTCCGCAACGGGAGAGGCCACAGCAGTGAGAGGCCCACGTATTGCAAAAAAATAATAATAATAAAAGAAAAATGTATCCTGGCTGCCATGTGGAAGATGGGTTAAAGGCTAGAGGCAGATACACCTGTCGGGGGCATTTGGTGTGGGCAGGCGTGGAGCTGTGAACGGAGTGAGGGGTGGTCATCCACTGTCCAGTTAATCCTCCAACTGTCCGTGGGAGAGAGGCTGCTACCTTCAGTTGGCAGACTAGGGCACCCAGACTCAGAGAGGCTAAACTACTTGCTCCAGGTCACACAGCCTGCAAGTGTCAGAGTGAGGACTGGGCCCTGGGCAGGACGAGGGCTGTGGGACCCCTGAACCTTCCTGCCCAGCAGCAGCTCCTCCTGAAAGGGGTGTTTCTCACATGCCATCCCCTCTTCCAGCAGATACCAAGGCCCACAGGAAAACAAAGCCTGGGAGTCAGAGTTCCAAACCCACGGTCACCAAGGTAGGTGCCTGGGTGACTTCCTGCTCCGGGTCTCCAGCGACCAGAGCTTGGGCATCCCCACCCGGCCCCAGAGGGGTCAGCCGAGGAAGGGGGCAACTTATTTTCCTACAAAGTACAGAGCACTTTCCTCCCCTCCCCGGCCCTTCAGCGCCGTGAGGATCACCATCCCCATTTTATAGATAAGAGGCTGAGACTTAGAGAGGTGAGGTCACTTGTCGAAAGTGACCCAGCGCTGGGATTTCACCCCTAAGTTCGTGGGCTCTGAGCTGTGCACCCAGCCCTGCCCAGCTCTGTCCCCTTGCTCCTGGTTTGCTTTCTTATAGGGCGAGGATGCTGCTGCTTCCCCAGCCAAAAAGAAGATGGGCAGCAAGGTCCCTAAAAAGGCTGCTGCGCAGGGGGCCGGGGAGGGGCCTAAAGCCAAGGCCCCTGTTCCTCCCAAGGGCAGTGGGTCCAAGATGGAGCCTGTACCACTGGCCAGGAAGGCAGAGGCCCCTAAAGGCCCGAGAAAGCCTGGCATTCCCACCAAGTCCTCTGCGTCCAAAGCGGCCAGTAAGAAGGCAGAAGCCGAGAACTAGAGGCGGGGTGGAGACAGACTGAGATTCTACTTTTTTATTCCCCTAAAAACTATCACTCTATTTCACTGTAACCTATTTATCAATAAAGACTTTTCCCCCCACAAATTGGTGTGGAAGGAGGCTGAGGTCTAAGGATTTGGCCATCCAGGGCTAGGACCCAGATAGAAGCTTCTGCCCTGGGGAGATGCAGACCGCTGCAGGGATCCAAAGTCACCTAGGCACCCGTGGAGGCACTGGAAAGGTGTTTAATGCAGCCTGAGATCTGGGACTGCTTCCTGGAGGGGGCAGCTTTTGGTTTTAAAGGATGAGTAGGAATTGCCAGATAGATGAGGGGAAGGGCCTTGCAGGCAGAGGGCCCAGAATGTGGGGTGGAGCTGGGAGGATGGGGATTTGTGGTTTTGAGAGGAGAACAGGTGGGGGAGGGGTGGCATGAGCCCCGGGCCATGGAGATGGGGCAGGAAGGTGTGGAAGGGTGGACTAAGGAGGGCAGACATCGTCTTGGGGGCAGTGGGGAGCCAGGGTGGGTTATAGGCAGGGAAGAGGCTGACGTGGTGTGTGTTGAGAAGGATCCCTGTGGCTGCGGAGAGGAGGGGTTAGAGGAGCTGAGAGGAGGTGTGGACTGTTCGACTAGTCACTGAGTAGGACTGTGGGCCCCTCGGGAATCCTCAGAAGGAAGAGAAAGCGCAAAGGCTGTGGGGTGGGAATGCTCTTGACAGGCATATGTGGCTAAAGCCCAGATGGAGACAGAGGTGAGGTCTGGGGTGTTTTAAAAACGTATGTGACACTGTTCCCATGGAGAGCTGGAGTCTGTGCCCCTGCCCCTTGAACCTGGGCTCGTTGATTGCTTGACCAATAGACTACAGTGGAATTCACGTTAGGACAGTTGCTGGGCTCAGGCCTTAAGAGACTGGCAGCTTCTACTTCCTGTGTGGGGGTTGTTTCTTGTTGTTTTTTCGCTTTTTAATAGTTGCTCTTAGAACTCAGCCACCATGCTGTGTGGAAACCCAAACAGCCGGTGGAGAAGAATTGAGGCACCCCAGTTGTCAGCCCCAGCTGGGCTCCCTGACCAGCCAGCACCAATTTGCCAGCCATGGGAGTGCACCATCTTGGAAATGGATCGCCTATCCCAGTTGAGTGGCCCCCCTGACACCACGTAGAACAGGGACGGGCCTTCCCTGCCGAGCCCTGCCCCAGGCAGACACATAAGCACCACAAATGTATTGGGGTGGTTTGTTACGCAGCAGTAGATACCATAACAAGGGCTGCAGGGTAGACTAGGGCAAGATCCTGAAGGGCCTTGTAAGCCAGGGTAGGAATTTTGGGTTTTGTTTAATTGTGATGAACAGCCATTAGAGGCCAGTGAGCAGCGGAGTGCCTGCAGGGGGGACACGGGAAGCAGCAGGGGGCTAAGGAGGCGACCCCTGCAATGGTCCAGCTGAGGGGTGGGCCGCCATGGAGGGAGGGGTTAGAAGTAGTGGATTCTGGGTAGAGGTTTAAGCAGGGTGGATGGGATATGCTGAGGGAGTGGATGTAGAAAGGGGTCCACAGTTTGGGGTCCACACAAGTGCTTGTGTGGCGATCACCTCCTGGGGCGAGAACAGCTCGTTCAGGGGGCTGCCAAGAGGTGGTCCAGATGAGGGGTGACTGCTGAGCCAGGGAGTGCGCAGAGACGGAAGGGGTGGATTTGAAGGGAGTCAGAGGTAAGCTGGATGGCACTTGGGAAGGGGAAGATGGGACACAAAGGGAAACTGAGGCAGCCCAGCATGGAGCATCAGACTGTCCCCTTTCTGCCGCTGCTCCCTCAGCCCTGCTCTCGCGTCCCCGAATCCCACGTGAGGCTTTGTCTCACTGCCGATGGCTTCCTGGCTTCCCTGGGGCATCTGTAACGTGGCTGCCAGCAGAGCCCCGAGGGGCACAGTGAGCAGACGGTAGTGAGCTGGGTTGGCGCTTCCCCCTTAGGGGTTCTGGTTGGGGGAGGCACCCTGGGCAGCTTCTGGGGGGGGCGGTTGGGCATCACCGGGCATCCCACCCCCACGAGCTGGCAGCAGGCCAGTAGCCCTGACCTGGCAGAGGCCGGACAGCACCCAGCACCCAGCACCCACGAGACTTGGGAGGGCCTCCTCCCCTGCTTGAGGACAGACATGACGCCAAAGTTTCCACCTCCTGTGACCCTCAGACGGAGCTAAGGGACACCTGTAGCTGCAAGGCAAGTCTTCAGGGCCCCAGACAAGGACTGGGGGTGGTTCACAGTGGTTGGCCACCTTCTGTGCCGAGAAATGACCCTAGAAACTAGAGATGTCCTCCCTGTGCAAATGCGTTTTTAAGCTTCAAGAAGGAATTGCATGTTAATCAGGCATTAAAACAGGCCGTGGAATAGTTAATGGCATAGGAAGATGTTGCATGGGGGACGAGGCAGCTGCGAAATGGTGAGTACATCCTGATCTCGATTATCACTCCTCAGCCTCCGACCCAGGCAGGCACACGATTTGGAGTTTGGAATGGCATGCTCTCAGATTTTAACCATGGGTGGGTTAGGGTAGCTTTTATTTTCTTCAGGCTTTTCGTACTTCCTGACAGTTCTGCAGAAAACATGTATTCATTCTAGCATCACACCCCCCCAAAAAATTCTTATCAAATTGTGTAAATAACTTAGACTAGAAAGTCTGCTGCTTAATAAAAAGGCATCAGTGATCAGAATAGAGAATTTGAAAAGATAAAGAATCTCCGCCCAGAAGGCACTACAGGAAGAGGCTATTTTTAAAGCTAAAAATTGTTTACTTTTCTCATTTTTCTGTTCTCAATTCTAGAACTGGTATTTTTGGGATTTTGTTTAAATTGTACGAATTTTTCTGTCCTGGCTCTTACTCCTGATTGATTAATGGGTGTGTGTGTGGGGGGATTATTTTTCCTTCATAAAAAGAAAAAACTAACTTAAGCCGCTTCTGATTTGGAGGTGGTCCTTTAGTGACCTTTCCTGGGGGTCAGTGAACCTCAGCCCCAGCTCAGGCCTAGAGCCAGCTGGGTGGGCTGGGGGTCTCTGTGGTATTTGCTGATCCCAAGTCATGTGCTGAGGTGAGAAATAGTGCAGCGTTATACCAGCCTGGGAGAAACTGTCTCTGTTTCCTCATCTGAATAATGGAGTTAATGGTATATATTTATGACAAATTCAGGGCGAGTGTGTAAACGGCAGTTCTCTTTCCAGGGTGGTCACCTTGGAGCTCCCCACACGCTTTGGGGGCCGCTGTGGGAACTCCAGCCTGGAGGAAGCATGGAACAGAGGAATGAGGGGCCCACGCAAGCTGGTTTTTGGCTTCCCTGTGCCGTGACATGGGAAATTCCTCGACTGTGCTGAGAGTCAGTTTCTACATCTGTAAAATGGGGATGATATTCTGTTCCTCACGGCTTATTACATAGGTAAGTAGGTTAGGAGCAGGGCCTACCCAGGGGTAGATGGCACACAGCAGCTGTGACATATTCCTGGCGGTCAGTGGATGCCCGCGTTTCCCCACTGAACCTTCTTGGAAGCGGAGTTGGTATCTGCCCACCCCTCACGAGGGGAGCCGGGCAGGGTCCTAAGCCAGGCCCCCCTCCCTCCTTTCTGCTACAAGTACAGCCATCTCAGGATAAAGGCTGGAGCCCACGGCAGGTTTTCCCATCAGGCTTTTATTATAAAGAAGGTTCCAGAGCATCCCAGCCTCCCCCTCCAGCCCAGCCCCAAGGTCTGCGACCTGTCCCAGCACTGGCTGGGTCAGCCCCAGCCAGCCGCTTCTGGCAGAACAGAAAGGACGGTGTTCTCAGGGCGCGGGGGGTCTCTGCCAGGTCTGCCTGTCCCCTGGAACAGTCATTTCCAGTGTTGCGCTGGGAGCCCCTCGGGACCCCTCCCCGGGTCCTCTGCACTAGTGGCAGCTATTCACAGTTGGCGCGCGATAAGTTTTTTAATATATAAAAGCTTTTTTTAAAAAAAAACAACAACAAAAAGTGGTGCTCTCTTTAGAAACACTTCCAGCAAGATCAAGTAGCCCAGCTACAGCCTCGGTGCAACTCAGCCCCCTCCCCTCCCTCGAGACCAGGATCGCCCAGCACCTGTCCCCTCGGCCCCTGCCCGCCCGGCTCCCAGGGCAGCACAGAGCCTCCCGCGGGCGGTGGTGCTGCCCACTCAGCCAGCGGCCGCTCAAGAACAGAAACCTGACACTGCTGGACGGCGTGTGGCCAGGGTCCTCTGCAGGTGAGTAGAGAAGGGGACGACATTTTGGTGGTTGAAGAAGTGGAAACCAGCTGAGGGCTGGTTCAAGGGGCCTCCCCTCCACCGGGTAGGATGAGGTAGTGTTTCCGGCTGCGACCTCAGGGCCGGGTGGCCTGTTCGCCCATCGGTGGGTTCGTTAGCACTGGGCCGTGCAGGGTAGAGCAAGTGGGGTGCCGTCCAGGCTGTGCTGGGTGGACGGTGGGAGCCTTACCGGGGAACGGCTGCAGCATTTGAGCCCCCAGCCCAGAGCCGGGTCTGGGGGCAGGTGGGAGGGGATGGTGCCCAAGGGGCCAGGGCTGGGGGCTCCGCTGGCTGGCTCAGAGAGGCCCCTCGTGCTGCGTCGTTTCCCAGCCGGAGTCCGAGGCACTGGGGACAAAGCGAACTCGAGGGAGGGCGCCCGTCCTGCCATCCCCCAGGCTCAGGCCTCGCTGTAGCACTCGTAGATGTTGTCCTCCATCAGGGCCACCACCTGCTCAAACTTGTGCTGCAGCTGCGTCCTCCGGGCTGTGGGGTTTGCCTCCAGGGCGCTCATGATCTGAGGGGGAAGCGGAGGGAGCTGGGCCAAAGCCCGGGCCCAGGACCCCCGGGTCCCACTGCACATCCTGGGGGAGAACACACCGCCTGGATTTCCACTGCTGGTGGCCACCCCAAAGCGGAAACGTCCTGGGGATATGAATGCCTGAGAGGGACCCTCACCCTGGGTTTGTTTCCCTGAGCAGGTGGCAGTGAGCAGGGCTGACATGGGGGCATCGTAGCTCCGAGGGGGGCCTCGCGCTGGGGGCTACTCACCTGTGGGCGATACCTCTTGGCGTATTTATAAATCTCTGCCATGGCCACGTTGGTGTTGAACTCATTCTGGTATTTCTGTGAGGAAAGACAAGGCGGAAGTCGGAGAGAGGTTGACTCCATGGTCAAAACCAGGCCCGGCCCAACCCAGCCCAGCCAAGACTCGCTGCTTAAACACAGCTCCTCGCTGACGGTCGAGTCCCGCCCGGCAAGGTCCTGCGGCGCACCCGTGACTCCTCCGCCAGGTGCGCGTTCATTTCCTGCTCGCTGAGCGGAGTCATGTCATGGATCTGTTTGTAGTAGCGCTGCACGATTTTCCGGTACTCGGGAATCTCCTTGGCGTAGAGGAGCTTGTTGGTTGGTGAGTCCTGGGCAGAGAGGAGTGAGGGATTCAGACACAGACTCGTTTTCTCCTGGATGAGCCCTCGTCTCTCCTGCCACACAACCGAGCCCATCACTGAACGTCCCCGCCCTGCGGGCTTTGGACCAGGGACCCCCACCCCTCTCCTCTCCGCCCTTATACTTGGAACCCCTGCCCTATTTTCTACGGAAGTGTCAGGGTGATGACCTCAAGGGGGGACCGACTTCTGGGGGGAAAGTGCATGGGCTTGTGCCAGCTCTCTGACACGCAGGCTGTTTTGTTTGTATCCTTGCTTAGGGATATGGGTCTTGGTGGCTAAGATTTCTGGAAGCCTGACTGCTGTCTCAGTGGAATATTTCCCACCACGTTTCCTACGCCTGAAAGCAAAACGTGCCAAGTATGTTCCCAGTTCTCTGTCATGGGCGTCCTGCTTTCCGAGATAGTGTGTGAGAGGTGACGGCATTTTCTGCCTCTCGTGGCCTCTCTCTGAAAGTCATGGGCTAAACACAGGGCCGGGCACCGGCCCTCCTGCAGGGGCAGGTCTAACTCTACCATTTCATTAACGCTCACAGCCTCCCTGCCCGGCCCAGGCCCTTCCCTCGGCCTGGAATGCCACTCTCTCTCCTCCGGGCCTGCTAAAGCCAGCTGGGTCCTCTCCCTGCAGACAGATGCCTCAGGGGTCTCCCTCCTGCATGTATTCAAAGGTCTTGGTCACTTGTGCCCCCCTCTGCCCACCCCTTCACTCAGTGCCCACTGGATGGCTCTTGACCATCAGGGCTGCCGTCCGGAGCCCACGGGTCTCCGATGGTGTGCCAGACCACACAGGCTTTCCACGTTCACTCTGGCTTCTCCCGGCCTGGCTCCACGGCCTCAGCGTTGGGAACTGGTGCGGGGCACACCTGAGGCAGCTGCAGCCAGTCTGCAGCCACGTAGTTTGACTGTGGGTGGCGGTTTCTGGGAGTCCCCCCCCCCCCGCTTCTGATGACCGCGTTCATTCCCACGTCCCCCAGATCTGAGCTCTTTTGTTTCCCCTCCCAGGAAGATCTCCGTCCCCATCAGCACCAGATGGGCTGCCCAGGAGCAGCTGACCTTGCCCAGCTGCAGGTCCGAGATGGAACAGGCGTCGATGAAGGCCTGTGCGATGACTGAGAGGCAGGCATCGATGTGGTCCGTCTTCTCGATGTCAAAGACAAACTGTGGGTTTTTTAGGATGTTCACCCAGAACCGGAGAGGAAGGCTGTGGGACAGAGAGTGACAGGGGCAGCGGCGTGAGCCCCCCCCGGGGGTGGGCAGCAGAGGCAGTGGTTGCCGAGGGGGCTTGGGACAGGCTGGCTTTGCCCCTCGAGGCCAGCGGAGACTAGTCACAGGACGGAACCTCTGGAAACCTCGGTTTGCTCCCCCACAAATGCGGCTGATGGCCATCCCCGGCCGGCTGGGGCAGCAGAGGGGCTGGGAGCCGGGTTTCCTGTGTGGAGAGGGCCACGGGCTGCGGCAGGAGCTGCAAGGCCTGACTTCACCCTTGCTGCCCGCCCCACCCCTGCAGAGTCGCCCGCTCTCACGCAGCAGCCTGGAGCCAGCGAGACAGTCCTGGTTCCCATTAGAACCCCCGCCCTGCCCCCGCCTCGCAGCCCATGGCTCCTCCTCCAGCCCCTGCATGGCTGCGGGAAGTCCATCATTAACTGGGTCACCAGGCAAACTGAGGGAGGGAAGAGGCCTGGATCCTTAGCCTCAGGGGGCCAGAGGGTTGGTAACACCCTCCTCCCCAGTGACTGGGCAGCCTGGGACATACAGACCCCCCCACCCCACCCCAACCAGAGCTCTGAGCAGCCCCTGCAGCTACACAGAAACTTCTAGGTCTGCGGCATGTTTTTCTGAGCGTTAGGCTAAGGTTTTCAACAACTTCTTGTTGGGGTTTGTGACCATGAAAAGGTAAACCGTGCCTCAAAGGAGGGATGTGATCGGGGGCAGGAACATCTCCACGAGCCTCAGTGTGCTCATCTGTAAAACGGAGCTGACGGTGCCCACCGCAGAGGGGTGGAGGAGAGTGATGGTAAGGGCAAAACTTAGACAATGCTCACTTTTAGTTAATTCTTAAAATTAAAGTGGGTTACTTTTACTGCCCTGGTTTTATAGCTAGGAGAAACTAAAGCACAGAGAGGTTAAGTCACTTACCCAAGGTCACACAGCTTGGAATGGCACAAGGGATTGAACCCAGGCCGGTGGGCTGAGAGACCAGGCTCTGAACCCCCGCACCACTGCTGCCCCCAATGATAGAGTGAATCACACAGCCCTCCCCCCCTGGCCTCCCACCCACACCACACTGGCCCACCACCTGTTGGTCTTCCAGATGTGTAGGGTGTCAGGGTCTGAGATCCCCCTCTTCTCTGCTTGCTCTTCCAGGAAGTCAAAGAAGTACTTGACAGCCAGTGGGGGCTTGTCTTCACGGATACTCAGAATGGCCTTGAACAGGTCATCCAGAAACTTCTGCAGCGTGCCCTGCATGGAAGGAGGTGGCCGTCGTCAGCCCAGGACCACACAGAGGGGGGTAAGCAGGCACCTCTGGCAGTTCAGGGGAGCCCGTGGTGCTGGGACTGAGCAGTGCTGGGTGAATGGGGAAGCTACGTGGCATCAGGCTGGTCATCTAACCTCTCTGGGCCTCGGTCTTCCTGTCTGTGAAACGGGTTAGTGCAACCTACCCCACAAGGGTGTTGGAAGGACTGAGACATAGAGCAGGGAATTGCTGGGCTGGAGTGTGAGCTCCCAGGCGCCCACTCTGCTGCCCCAGCAGTGTGGCCTTGGGGGCATCACTGGGCCTCTGCTGCCCTCCATGTCACACGGGCTGATAGAGAAGTTGTCATCGGGCACCCTTCATGCTGGGAGCAAACCCCTCCTCAGCTGGGACCCAAAGCCCTCAGCCTCTCGCCCCAGAGCCTGGCTGGCCCCACAGGGGAAGCACTGTCCCCCTCACTCCAAGTGTGTGCTCACAGCTGACCCACTGGAGTGAGGACACAGAGATGAGGGTGGGCCCACCTTGGTGGACAGCAGGCGGGTCAGGTAGATCTCTGGTAGCACCTTCTTGCGGTGGCTCTGCCGGTGGGACTTCTTGGGCTCTGCCAGCTCATCCGTGGGCAGCACCTGGGAGGCCAGGGCAGTGGTCAGTGCTGGCGCCAGGCACCATCCCCGGCCGCCCGTGGGCACTGGGCTCTCTTTGTGGTGCACGCGAGCTACCCTGGGTCCCGTTCCCGCTCCCCACTCCAGCCTTTCCCAGGGCCTGCAAGCACTGCCCCCAGAGGCCCAGGGTGGCAGGAAGCCAAGCCGACACCCAGTGAAGGGCGGGCACGCCCAGGGCCGGAGGCAGGGCACTCACCAAATGGAAATACTTCTCTGTGTCCAAGTCTTTCACTGCGAGAGGGAAAACACACACAATAAACGAGAGAGGAGTGGGGAGAGAGAGAAACAGAAATGGAGACCAAAAGATGGAGAAAGAAACTGAGCTCCATGGACAGAGCGAAACGGACATGTGGAGAGAACAAGGCACAGAGAGAGAAATGCAAAGTAAGAGAGCTGAGAGCGAGATCCAGAGACACACGCAGAGAATGAGGTAGAGAGAGAAAGACAGAGGCGTTGACAGACGGAAACATCCACCAGGTGACGGCAGCAGCAGGGAGATGGTCACGGCCCCTCGAGTAGGGCAGGGCGGCGGCCCTCACCCCCCAGCCCAGACCTCACTGGGAGAGACCCGAGAGCCTGCTCCTTGCCTCAGGAGGGAACCCCAAGACCCAGAGGAGCCTAGGACCCCAGGCCTGGGGCATCTGAAGGTATGAATGGGATGTTTGAGGCGGGGACACAGGCCAAAGCCCACATGGCCTCTTGGAATCACATCCCACCCTCCTGGGGCCTCTCTCTGCTGCCTGCAGGAATCCAGCGCTGAGAGGCCTGGCCACAGGCCCTGCCAAGCAGCCCTGCGGCAGGGGGGCCCGGCCCCGCCCCCAGCAGGGAGCCTCAGCCCGGCCCAGCCCCGTCCCTCCAAGCCTCAGCTTCCCCACTGGGGCCGCTCAGAAGGGGCCCTCCCCACGTCCACCAGCACTACCTCGGCCCAGGGTGTTGTCCTTCTTGTCTGTGAGGCTCATGGCCAGGGAGGCACCTTCAGGGATCTGAGGGGGAGAGAGGCCGAGGTCAGAGGTCGGAGGTCAGGGAGGTTGGGAGTGGTGGGAGGTGGGTGGAGCCGGGGCCCACCTTGTAGTGGGCCAGCGTGTTGAGCTTCTTGCGGCCGTCCTCGACCACCGAGGTGTCGTCCAGGTCCCGCAGGATGTAGCTCTGCGTGCTCGAGGCGAACCACTCTGCGGGCAGGGGGAAGGGCATCAGGGCTGGGAGCAGGGGCCACGGGGAGGCAGGCTCCCAGCGGGCCACACGGGGAGAGAACCGGGGGCACCCACACCTGTCGTCTCTGAGCCTCTACTCGTCCATCTGGGAGACGGGGAGGGGAGAGGGTGCCGGGCGCAGAGCAGGAGCTCTGGAAAGGCCTCATCCTCGGGGCTATCACTGGGACCTCAGAGCTGCTGGGGCAGCAGCCTGCATCGGCCTCCCACCGCAGGCCCTGTCTCCCCTCCCCGCCCCACACAGAGCTCCCGGCAGCTGATCTGTCTGCACGTCCCCAGAGCCACAGCTAGCGCACACCTAATGAGCGGCGGGAGTGTGTGCGCCCAAGGCAGGAGCCTGCGCTGCTGAAGCAGCCCCACGCCTGCCGCCCCTGCCCTACCCTGCCCACCTAGGTCGACGTCCTCGGCACGCGGCCACTGGGAGTAGGGCACGTTCTTGCAGAAGGCTTCCAGGATCTTCTCCTTCACCTGCGTCAGCGTGTCTGTGTCCATGGCCCGCACGCTCAGCGAGTCCATACCGCAGCCCTGGAAGGACACGTTCAGATTCTGCAGGAGAGAGGGGGAGGGTCAGCGGGCGACCACCGGGCCCTGGAGGGGAGACAGCCTGTGGGGAGTGGGGGGGGCGGGCAGCAGTGGAGCCGGGACTCTCCGGGGGTGCGGGACCCCTCCCTGCCCGCCCGCCCGGCTCACCCGGGGCTTGGCCTCGATGTTCTCCCGCAGCAGCCACTCCTCGTTGAGCGTGTAGCGGGCCTTGCCTGTGATGGCGTCGATGGAGCCCTTGTTGATCTGCTGCTTGATGGCGCACAGGAGCAGGAAGAACGGCTCCCCCACCGTCTCCTGCGGAAGGTGCGCGCCTGTCAGAGGCTGAGGCCAGACTGCCTGGCCCAGCCCCTGGCCTCCAGCCCACACTCCAGAGTCCGGCCCCAACCTGGAATGCCTTCGCTACCCGCTTCTGCCAATACCTCCGTGGCTGCCTGCTCATACCCTCCTTTTGATCCTGGTGCCACTGCCTCCCATCCCCCACCCAGAGGTGTCTCTGTGGACTCCAAGCTCGAACATCGCCTAATGTGGGTGGCCACATTCATTTCATCCTGCCAGCAACCCTTCCAGGTATGGGGTGTCATTCTCATTGCTGAGACGCCGAGACTCAGAAAGGGCAAGCAACCTGCTCAGGGTCACCCAGCAGGGAAGTGGCAGAGCTGGACTCAAAGGCACATCAGGGGGCATATGAGGACTGAGAAAACAATCTTCTGAAACAATGCCACTGACAGAGCCTCTGTTCCGTCCTGGGCTGGCTCTGAGCCCTTGCAGGAAGTCAGGCCTTCTCTGAGCCTCAGTTTCCCCATCTGTATAATGGATCCTATGGGGCTGTCCCTGTGCCCTCTGAGCCCCCCATTCCACATCTGCACAAAGAACGTGATAATCCCTTCGGCAGAGTTGGCATGAGAATAAAATGAAATCAGGTCCAGGCGGCGGCACAGCTGCCCGGCACCCTCACCCTCAGGCAGCTGTACATGCAGATGGACATCCAGTTGGTGAGCATCTTCTCGACCACGGACTCCGTGCGCCTCAGCATGAGCTTGGGGTTCTTGGCGGCCGAGGCGTCGATGAGGTCCACCAGCAGCTCCTTCATGATGCCCGTATAGTACTCGAGCTTGCCGTGGAGCGCAATGGTCATCAGGGAGGCCAGGCTGCACCTGTGGGTGGGCATGGGCTGGGGGCGTCAGCACCACCCGCACCGCAAGGCCCTGGGCTCCGAGGACCACGCAGTGGGGGTTCTGCTGCTACCTTGTCGCTGGAATGGACGGGTGAGTGTGACTAAAATCTCGCTGGAGAAAGGGCTACCTTCCCTACCATGCACAGCAACCGCCATGCCCACGAGCCCTGTCCTAGCAAGCAGACCAGGAAGGGGAAGAATGGGGAGGGGGGTCTCAGGACCTCCAACGCCCCAGCACCCAGGGTCTGACGCTGGGGAGATGCCAGCTGCCCCAAGGACATGGTGATTTGGAAACTGGCCCAGCCTTGGATCCAGCCAGGCAGACCCAGGACCGTCTGGGTGGCCTCCAGCAGGCCCCTGCCCTCCCCCAGAGCCTCGCAGCCTGACCTGTCCCGCACCGCGAAGTCCTTCTGTTGCTCCAGTGCGTGGACGAAGACGATGAGGAAGTGCTTGTTGTTGAGCAGCGAGGAGAACAGGCTGATGCCCTCTTCCATGTTGGGCCGGCAGCTCTCGGGGATCTGCAGAAGCATTCAGTGAGGGGGTGCCCACAGAGGTCCAGTGTCTCTGCCTGGCCTAGGAGTCAGCACTTAGGATGCCCTGAATGGCTCCTCAAGTGCTTCCTGGGAGGGGGAGCTCATTACCTTTAGTGGTAGACGCCTCCTACCTCCCTGTGAATGGGAACAGTGGCTCAGTTGAATTGAAAAGTGAAGCTCAGGCAAGGGTGCCTGAAGGCAACCCAGTATCCCTGTGTGAGGTGGGGGGGGGGACCCTCTCACCTTCCATTCTCTAAGCAGCAGGGGGAGTGGGATGTCCAGGGGGACCCAATCCTCTCCCATCTCTACCTGGCCTGGGGGTCAGCACGTAGAACACCCTGAATAGCCCCTTGAATACCTCCTGTGATGGAGGGCTCACTACCATACAATGGCAGGTTCCTCCCAACTTCCCATGATTAGGATCAATGGGTCAGATGAGCTGGAAAGTGGGGCCCAGAGAGAGATGGGGTTGCCCTGAGGCAGCCCAATGTGTGTGTGTGTGTGTACGGGTGGAGGGCTACTCACCTTCCACTCTCCCAGCAGTGGGTGGGTCTCCTGCACCAGGGAGCTGCCCGGGGAATTGAGGGTCTGGGAGGGCAGGACGTAACGCTCTTCATAGAGGGAGGAGCACTGTGGAGGCAGACCCCCAGCCCTTCAGCAGGGCCGCAGACCCCCAGCATCTCGGCAGGGCTGCACCTTCCCCTGACGCATGCAGGGGGCCACTCGACAAATGCCAAAGCCCACTTTACAAAGGAAGAAGAGGCAGTGGGCCACACCCAGGTGCCACAGGACTCCAGAGGAGAGGGGAGGGGAGTCCTCGGGGGCTTCCTGAAGGAAAAGGAGCAGAAGCAGCATGAGCCCAGGTGTGGCAAAGCTCGAGTGCACGAGGCTGAAGGGGAAGCCACAGCAGCTCCGTGCAGAATGAGGGAAACTGAGGCAGAAATGCCTGCAGGGACCACAATATGGGCTCTCTGTGGCTGCTGCATGGAGAACAGTGTGGACAGGGCCAGCGGAGGTTGCTGGCCGCTGGCATAAACACTCCTGACAGGCCAGGGGAGGTGGGGACAAGGCAGCGGCCCCTGGAGCAGCACAAGGAGGCATGGAAGGGATGGGACAGAGTCCAGTGGACAGAAGGAGGAGATGTGGAGACCCAGAGAAGCCTCCCTGGGAAGGGGCTCAGAAAGGAGAGGGGCTGGCAGTGATCTGGTGCCTCTACTCACCCCCTGAGAGGGGAGGCATGCCCAGCACCCCCACGAGAAAAGTGGGCCTGGCCGCCAGCTTCTGTATGGACAATTAAAACATCAGTGGGCAGAGAAGGCAAGTGGGGGAAACTGGGCCCTCTCCCTCGGCAGGCCAGGGCAGGGGCCCAGGCTGCCACAGGCAGGCGTGCAGGTTTCGTACTGCTCAAGGGGCGCAGGCTGCACTTGTCAAGTTCTCCCATCAGCACAGAAGTGCCCTCTAGGTTCTCAGGGCCCAGGGAGGGGTCGAGGAGCTCCTGAAGTAGCCGGCAGGGGCCCGAACTGACCTTAGGGAAGAAGGTGCGGGTCACAAAGTGCTTGTACTCCAGGAAGGGGATGCCCTGGCTGCGGTTCAGCTCCTTGGTGAGATCCGTCATGTCCGTCTGCAGCTCAGCAAAGCCTGGTAAACAGGCAGTGGCTGTGAGTGGATCAGATGGTGAAGCCGAGGCCCAAGGTCCCGCATGGTCGCCACCCGCTACCTTTACGGATTTCCTCTCGGATCTGGGATTCCATCTCCTCCATCTGCAGCAGTGTCTTCTGCCAGTAGCGCTCAGCGCGGCGGCTCTTGGTGCAGAAGACAAACAGGGCTGTGGGCAGCAGAGAGGCGGGTCAGGCCAATGAAAGCCCTTCGGAGAGCATTTGTCGGTACCTGCCCTGTGCAGGGCCTGGGCCTGAAGGGAGAGGTCCTGCCTGCACCCCTCAGCTCCAGCTCCTTGGGGTAGGCGCCTCAGCTCATGGTCCTCTCCTCCCCAGTGGGTTGAAAACTACAGGGCCAAGGGCTTGGGAAACGGCCAGGAAGATAAGGCTCCATGTCCCATTCTTATAATAAGAAATGTGTGTTTGTTTAAAATAGTGATAAACACCTACCCTTCTGAAACTATTCCAAAAAGCTGCAGAGGAAAGAACACTCTCAAACTCATTCTATGAGGCCACCATCACCCTGATAACAAAACCAGACAAAGATACTACAAAAAAAGAAAAATACAGGCCAGTATCACTGATGAACATAGACGCAAAAATCCTCAACAAAATACTACAAACCGAATCCAACAACACATTAAAAGGATCATACACCATGCTCAAGTGGGATTTATCCCAATGATGCAAGGATTTTTCAATATCTGCAAAAAAAATCAGTGTGATACACCATATTAACAAATGGAGAAATAAAAACCACATGACCATCTCAATAGACGCAGAAAAAGCTTCTGACAAAATCCAACACCCATTTATGATAAAAACTCTCCAGAAAGTGGGCACAGAGGGAACCCACCTCAACATAATAAAGGCCATATATGACAAACCCACAGCAAACATCATTCTCAATGGTGAAAAACTGAAAGCATTTCCTCTAAGATCAGGAACAAGACGAGGATGTCCACTCTCGCCACTATTATTCAACATAGTTTTGGAAGTCCTAGCTGCAGCAATCAGAGAAGAAAGGGAAATAAAACGAATCCAAATTGGAAAAGAAGTAGTAAAACTGTCACTGTTTGCAAAGGGCATGATACTATACATAGAAAATCCTAAAGATACTGCCAGAAAACTACTAGAGCTAATCAATGAATTTGGTAAAGTAGCAGGATACAAAATTAATACGCAGATCTCTTGCATTCCTATAGAATAACAATGAAAGATCCGAAAGAGAAATCAAGGAAACAAGCCCACTCACCACTGCATAGAAAGGAATAAAATACCTAGGAATAAACCTACCTAAGGAGGCGAAAGACCTATACCCTGAAACCTATCAGACGCTGATAAAGGAAATTGAAGATAACACAAACAGATGGAAAATATACCATGTTCTGGGACTGGAAGAATCAATATTGTGAAAATAACTATACTACCCAAGGCAATCTACAGATTCAATGCAATCCCTATTAAATTACTCATGGCATTTTTCACAGAACTAGAACAAAAAATTTTATGATTTGTATGGAAACACAAAAGACCCCTGAATAGCCAAAACAATCCTGAGAAACAAAGATGGAGCTGGAGGAATCAGGCTCCCTGACTTCAGACTATACTACAAAGCTACAGTAATCAAAACAGTATGGTACTGGCACAAAAACAGAAATACAGATAAATGGAACCGGATAAAAAGCCCAGAGATAAACCCACGCACCTATGATCAATCTATGACAAAGGACGCAAGACTATACAGTGGAGAAAAGACGGTCTCTTCAATAAGTGGTACTGGAAAAACTGGAGAACTATATGTAAAAGAAAAACTAGAACATTCTGTAACACCATACACAAAAATAAACTCAAAATGGATTACAGATCTAATGTTAGGCTGGAAACTATAAAACTCTTAAAGGAAAACATAGGCAAAACACTCTGACATAAATCACAGCATTATCTTTTGTGATCCACCTCCTAGAGTAATGAAAATAAAAACAAACGGGACCTAATTACACTTAAAAGCTTTTGCACAGCAAAAACAAAAACCCAAAAGACCATAAACAAAACAGAAACACAACCCACAGAATGGGAGAAAATATTTGCAAATGAAGTGACCGACAAGGGATTAATCTATAAAATATACAAACAGCTCATGTAGCTCAATATCAAAAAACAAACAACCCAATCAAAAAATGGGTGGAAAATCTAAACAGACATTTCTTTAGGGAAGATAAACACATGGCCAAAAGCACATGAAAAGATGCTCAACACTGCTAATTATTAGATAAGTGCAAATCAGAACTACAATGAGGTATCACCTCATACTGATCAGAATGGCCATCATCAAAAAGTCTACAAACAATAAATGCTGGAGAGGGTGTGGAGAAAAGGGAACCCTCTTGCACTGTTGGTGGGAATGTAAATTGATACAGCCACTAAGGAGAACAGTACGGAAGTTCCTTAAAAAACTAAAAACAGAATTACCATATAACCCATCAATCCCACTCCCAGGCATATATCCAGAGAAAACCATGATTCAAAAAGATACATGCACCCCAATGTTCATTGCAGCATTATTTACAATAGCCAAGACATGGGAGCAACCAAAATGTCCATCAACAGAGGAATGGATAAAGAAAATGTGGTACATATATGCCATGGAATATTACTCAGCCATAAAAAATAATGAAATAATGCCACCTGCAACAACATGGATGGACCTAGAGATGATCATACTAAGTGAAGGACATCAGACAGAGAAAGATAAATATCACGATATCACTTATATGTGGAATCTAAAAAAAAATGATACAAATGAACTTATTTACAAAACAAACAGACTCACAGGCTTTGAAAACAAACTTACAGTTACCAAAGGGGGAAGGTGGGAGGAGGGATAAATTAGGAGTTTGGGATTAACATACACACACGACTATATAAAACAGATAACCAACAAGGACCTATTGTATAGCACACAGTACTGCACTCAACACTCTAATAACCTAGATGGGAAAAGAATCTGAAAAAGAATGGATATATGTTTATGTATAACTAAATCACTTTGCTGTACACTTGAAACTAACACAACAATGTAAATCAACTATAATATAAAATAAAAATTAATTTTAAAAAATTACTGGAGTGAAAAAAAATAAAATAGTGGTAAACAGTGGATTTCTCTAGATGACAGAATTATGGGTGATTTCTGTTCTTCTTCTGCTATTTAGCATTTTCAGTTCTTTCTACAACGACGAGGTATTACTTGTGAATTAAGAAACTTTTAAAAGATTACAAAGCAGTATTATATTATAACCCCTTTCTGGGATGTAACACATCTCTATATATCTCATACAACGAGATGCATAAAATATACATGGGACTTCCCTGGTGGCGCGGTGCTTAAGAATCCACCTACCAATGCAGGTGACACGGGTTCGTGCTCTGGTCGGGAAAGATCCCACATGCCGCGGAGCTACTAAGCCCATGCGCCATAACTACTGAGCCTGAGCTCTAGAGCCCACAAGCCACAACTACTGACCCTGCATGCCACAACTACTGAAGCCTGCGTGCCTAGAGCCCGTGCTCCGAAACAAGAGAAGCCACCGCAATGAGAAGCCCGTGCACCGCAACGAAGAGTAGGCCCCACTCACCGCAACTAGAGAAAGCCCGTGCGCAGCAGCGAAGACCCAACGCAGCCAAAAAATATGTATAATATTTTTATATATTATATATTCTATCCCAGTTTTCCCTAAATTTTCTACATTGAATATATTACTTTTTTAAAAACAGTTTTATTGAGATATAATGCACATGCCATATAGTCTATCCATGTAAAGCATACAATTGAATGGCTTTTAGTATATTCACAGGGTTGTGTAACCATCACCACTATCTAATTTTAGCACACTTTCCCTGCCCCTTGAAGACCCATAACCACAAGTAGTCAGTCCCCATCCACTCTCCCCCTGCCCCTGGCAACCACTAATTTGCTTTCTGTCTTTATCGATTTGCCTATTCTGGACATTTCATATAAACGGAATCAAACTACATGATCTTTTATGTCTGGCATCTTTCACTTATCATGACATCCTCAAGGGGCATCCATGCTGTACCATGTGTCAGAACTTCTAAAAAATTACAAAGCAGTACTTATAACGCCTTTCTGAGATATAATATATCTATATATATATATCATACAATGAGATGTATCAAATATATATATTCCTTTATGGCTTAATACTATCCCATGGTATGGATAAACCATACTTGCTTTATCCATTCATCAGCTGATGGACATCTGGGCTGTTGCCACTTTTGGTGATGAATAATGCTGCTATGAACATTCATGCACAGGTGCTTGTGTGGACATATGTTTTCATTTCTCTCGGGCAGATACCCAGGACGGGGACTGCTGGGTCACACGGTAACTTTATTTAACACGTCGAGGAACTGCCAGAGAGTTTGCCATGGCGATGGCACCATTTAAATTCCCACCAGCAGTGTATGAGGGCTTCAATTTCCATGCTACATTGAATACATTACTTTCATAACCATTATTTTAATAGTGGTATAGCCTACCTAAGAGGAAGGTTAATCTTCCTGAACAGCCCTCTTATAAGTACCTTCAGCAGGCCCTACTGACTGGAGAACAGGATCCGAATCCCTCTGCATGGCACTCAGGGCCCATCGCCTGGGCCCAGCATACTTCTCAACAGCTATTGTCCTCCACCCTTTGTGCTGTGGCCGGGGCACACTCCTCACCACCCTCTGAGCGCCTCACCCATTCCTACCTTCACGCCTTTGTTCAGTCTGCCCCGGCCCACTATGCCTTCTCTCCCACCCACTTGTCTTCAGAGGGGCTGAGGCAAAGTGGGGTAGGTCTGCCCCCCAAAACGACACGAGGGTGGGGCTCCTTACCAACTACGGAGAGCAGCAGCAGGACACTACAGATGACGATGGACACGATGATGGCGGTCTCACTGCCCCCCAGCTGCAGTGTGGCGATGGTCTGGTTGAAGTTCCCTACCTGGATCTGCACAGAGGTGGGGGGAGGGGATTGTATCTTCCCTGGACTTACGCCCTGGCTCTTCTCCTTGCTAGCTGTGCGTTCTTGAGCAAGGCACCTAACCTCTCTGAGCCTCAGATGCCACAACTATAAGACAGAGAGAGCCCCACCCATCTCCTGGGGATGCTATGAGGGCTAAATGAGATGATGCTTGTCAAGCCCTTAGTCCCGAGCCTGGCACAGAAGGGAGACTCAATAAATACAGGCAACTGTGATTATTATTACAGCCTGGGAGGAGCAGCAGAAGAGCCAGTGGCCGGGCAGTTCATAGAGCCTGGCCATGTCCTGAAGTATCTGTGGGGCTGCCCAACGACCAGGGGAGCAGGTGAGTTCTTAGGACTCAAAGGGCAGAACTGGGACTGGGGTACAGGTGAAAGGGAGCTTTTGCAGTCGGAGCCATCCTGGGTGGCATGTGCCACCCGGGAGGGAGTGAGCACCCCATCTCAAGAGGCATGCAAGCAGGTACAGTGCAGAAGAGATCCCACGTTCTAGGCCCTCTCTCCACTCCTGCTTCCCTCCCTCCATGACTCGGCATGGCAACTGGCGGCCCAGACTCTGGGTAGAGCAACAAGTGGAACGGGGACAACTCGTCATGGCCTCTGAGAGCCAGCTGGGGCCGATCACCGACCCTGAACAGATCACTAAGTTTCTGGGTCTCAGTTTCCTCATCCGCCAAGTGGGGAGGTAAAGCTCCTCTTTGCCATGGTTGTCTAAGCTTCTGAGCACGACAACGCTCAGCTGAGACGTGCCGGACAGGGGGCAGATGCTCGGGCACTTGGGACAAGACTGGGGGCCAAGCCCACCTCTGTCTCTAGTGCCCCGTCCACTCACTGTGATGGGCAGCTGCCCCTTGGCTGTGCCCAGGGACTCGTTGACCGAGCAGTGGATGACTCTCTCGGAGACGATCTGGATGTCACAGGCCACCTGGCCAATCTTGACCCGGTACTCGTGGCTCTCGAGGCCCAGGCCGTCCTGCTCCTTCTGCGGGAGCAGAAGGGCTGCTCGTAAGGCCTGTGGCTAAGCCCGGCCTGCTCACGCCCCCCACCTGGCACCCACTGGCACTCACGTGGATGACCAGGGTGAGGGGCTCCCCGGGGTGGTGCTTGATCCACTTCTCCCTCTTCGCCGTGGAGAACTGTGGGTCAGGGAGGTAGTCCAGGCGGAACCTGCTGCCCCGCTGGGCCTCCTCGGGGTCCAGGAGCTCCTCGTCCACGGCTGCCTCATCTGTGTAGGCCCGGCCGTTGAGGAAGAAGTCCACAGGGGCTGACGCGTTGCTCAGGGCCCCGGGCGATGGGCAGGTGATGAGGGTGGAGTTAAGAACCTTGCAGAGCTGGTTTTGAGGGGGGCCAGGGCCAAGGTGGGGGTGGGAGGGATAATCAGATGTGGGAAAAGAGGGGGAGAGAGGCAAAGAGACAGGAGAGGCAGAGATGAGGAGATGTGGTGGAGGGACGCCTGGTCAGCCGGGGCCACAACCAGCCCTGCCCGCCAGGGCCCCGCCCTCACCGTGGGCTCCCGGCCGATGTGGTGCACGGCCATGGACACCTTCTGCACCATGTGGAAACGCTCGCCGGCCACCGTGATGGTCCTGCCGCCACTGTGGGGGGACAGCAAGCCCCGTGAGCCCAGGTGCAGCCCCAGGGAGTGCCCTGGCCTGGGGTCACGTCCTGGTCTCACCTGACGTGGCTGCGGCGGGGACTGATGGCCGTGATGACCGGGTTCTGCTTGTACCAGAAGGTGAGGTTGCCGCGCACGCAGCCCCGGTGCTCGAAGCGCACGCACACGGGCACGGGGGCTGGCAGGGCGCCCCCAGGCACCGTGCAGGTGATGCTGGTGTCTGTGCGCCTGCGGAGGACGCGGGCCTCTTCAGCAGGAACGCGCCTCCGTCACTCCCCAGCGACCAACACCCCGTCACCTGGGGCACGTGGCCTGGGGTCCAGGCCTGCTCACCTGGCCCCCACCTCATACAGAAATCTTGTTTCCACATTCCCACTGCCGCACCTTTGCTTGCGCTGTCTGCCCCACCTTGGATGCCCTGCCTTCTCTTCTCTGACCTGCCCCATCCCACCTCCTCCAAGAAGCTTCCCAGAAACCCTCCCCTGGCTCTCGCCCCGGTGAGGGCCCTGCGCCCACAGCCCTGAGAGCTCTGACTTCTCCCAATCCTGACCCTCCTGGATGTTCCTAGCTCCTGTGAGAGTGTCTGCTGTACCCTGAGGGCTGAGACTTTTGGGCTCATCTTGGTACCCACAGCAATGCCTATCAATGGCACCTGGTACACATTAAGTGCATAATAAAGACAAGTATTTCACCAAGAGCTTCTGGACCACAACCCTGCCACTAGCCACACCCCTGGGCCAGCGGCAGCTCTCAGAGTGTGTACAATCATCACCATTTTCACTGCAGGTTAAGGTCACTTATGAAGTACCTACTGTATGCTGGGCACAGCACTTCCCACAAGTCACTGGTACTGTTCTTACCGGCTGAGAAAATTGAGGCTCAGAAAGAGGAAGGGGCTTGGCCAAGGGGACACAGCCAGTGAAGTCCCTGGTGATGGCTGGTGCGAGGACATTACCCCCAGCCCCCCAGCCCCCCGGCCTACGGGCTTACACCAGCTCCATGCAGGGCTCCGTGTCATTCACCAGGACCTGGAGCTCGGAGCCCACATGGAGGTCGCTGCCGTGGATGGTGATCCTGGTGCCCCCTGCCTTGGGGCCCACGGCAGGCTCCAGGGAGTGAACCAGGGGCAGCTGTGGGGAGGAAGGCAGGCGGTCAGGCCTCAGGCCAGCCCGGGGCGAGCCTGGCAGGGTGGGCAGGGGATAGGCTGCAGCCTCCCTTACCACGTAGGAGAAGCGCTCCCGTGACCTGCCCTCCTTGGAGGCGTTCACCGTCACCACGTCTGAGAACGCCCCCGGGGCTGGCCCCGTGGCACACACGATCCTGGGGAAGGCAACTCTGGTCAAGGAGCAGCCAGCGGATCCTGGGGGCCCAGGCAGGTGCCATCTGGTTTCTCCCTCAAGCAATGGCCCCTGCTCCACCCCCAGGGTGTGTGAGCGCCCCATCCTTGCACTCAGCCACCCACCCTCCCACTCACACCTGGCGCTGTTATTTGGCCAGGACACCCAATGGCATTACCCATGTCAAGATACTGAGACAATTCCCCATCCGCTGGAAAACAGCCACTGAGTCCCCCAGGAGTCACCCTGGTGCCAAGCTCTTCCCCGGGACCACCCCCGACCTGAGTTTACGACAGTTCTGCAGCTATAAGACGAGGGGATTGGATAAGATGGTCTTTGGGGATATTTGAAAGTTCTCCAACCATGAGAACATTTGCTAGGCTGGTAGACTGATGGCCTTATCTGCAAGCATGACTTACAGCCTTCGGAAAGGAAACCCAGCTCATTCCCTGCCCTCCGGGCCAGGCTCCACCGCTGCAGGCCCAGACCTCTGCGCCACCAGTGGCTCCCACATTTTCCTAACAGCAATGTTTTTCATCGGAGCAAGGCTTCCGTGGAGGTAGGGCTGGTCTAGGGGAACACGGGAGGGCTTCCCAGGGGAGCAGGCGCCTGAGTGGTGTCCCCAGCAGGAAAGGGCAGGACGCACGGTGGAAATGGCCGGGAGACCCAGGCGTGAGTGACTTCTGGGGAGCAGAAGGGTGCCAAGGAGAGTGGGATGGCGGAGGGGGGAGGGGGGAGAAGAAAAGGGAGATGGGAGGGCAGAGATGCAGTTGGCACTTCCGGGGCGCGGGTGGGGCCTGCAGGTCACTCAGAATGGCCCAAGGGACTGCCCTCTACTCACTCCTCTGACACCGTGTATCTGCCGGCCAGCGGCTCACAGGCCACGCTGCCAATCCACACTCCACGGACCACGTCGCTGAGCCGCCGGCCCAGGTTCCTGCCGCGGATGGTCAGCAGGGTCCCGCCATCCAAGGGGCCACTCAGGGGCTCAATCTGCCAGGCGACCGGAGAAAGGGGTGAATGGGGTTCAGAGGCTGGGATGGCGGCAGGCTCCCGGGGAGGCAGGGCCAGGCAGACCCATCACTCAGGGGAGGCTCTGAGAGCGCTGGCACTGCCAGCCACTTGGCAGGTCACTGGGGCTGCCCATTGTGATACTGAGCCCGCTTGGGTCTGGGGACACCAGTGCATAGGGACAGAGTCACTGCTATTTGAGGGGTGTCTCCTGGGGACACCGAGGTCCACTCCCAGTGGCCATGTCTGACCACATGACCCTACATCCCAACCAGAGCTGACTGGGCCTGGAATGGGCACCTGACCCAGGCTAAGCTAAACCGACTCCTTCCCGGAGATTTTTTTCTTAATTAAAACTGAGGCTTCAGTGTTACTGGCAGCCCCCATTTTCACCTTATCAGCAAGGTTTCCCTGACCTCGCTATAAACTTTAGAGACCATCAGCCCCAGCAGACTCCCAATGCCCCCGCCCTGCCCTGCCGTAGCACTTACCACCTTCTCTATGTAAATTATTTCCTTTCTTATTGCTGTCCCCTAACCCCAACTAAAACATTAGCTCTGAGAAGGCAGGTACTCGTTTCCCTGCTGTGTCTCGAGCACCGGGCAGGGCCTGGCACCCAGCAGGTGCTCAGCGGGTAATACAGTGCGCAAGGGCCTGGGTGTGTGCAAGCACGTGTGCTGCGGGTCCCTGAGCCCACGTGGGGCGCTGTACGTGTGCACATTCAGGCATGTGGGTGCAACGGGCTTCCGAGGGGGGAGGTGGGGGTGGGGTGCTTACCGCTCGGATCTCGGGGGCGGGACAGGTGTCAGGCAGGGGCTGCAGGGTCCCCCGCAGGCGGCAGCCGTCACTCCACACACACAGGTGGCCCAGGTCCTCCCGGCCCAGGCACTGGGAACAGTCAGGGCTGCCCATGGCGCAGTTATAGACCTCCACTGCGGGAGACACGGAGGCAGCACAGGTCAGCAGGGTCCTGGTTCTTAGGATCAGGACCCCATGAAATTCTTAGTCTTCTCCAAACCCCCTGGGGGCTGTGCTAAGCACAGTGCAGCCACAGCCCCATTAACACTCATCCTCACTGTGAATCTATCCAGTGGGAGCTGTTTATTAGCTCCATTTGACAGGTAAGAGATGAGGCTCAGAGAGGTAGAGTGACTTGCCCAAGGTCACACAGCCTGTGAGTAGCAGAGCTGGATTCATACCCAGGCCCGAGTGGGTCTCCTGAGCCCCCACGGAGCTCCAGGATGCTAAGGAACCACTGAGCAATGCGGGTTCTGTGAGCCTCAGACCAGACCCTCAGACTGGCACAAGGAGGAGTGCAGGGCCAGTTCTCCAGGGCCTCAGGATGTGCAGGCTGGTTCTGGGGCTTCTGTCTGGGACCTTCATAGTATGGATGTGGGGGATGCCCATGTCCACCGAGATGTCTGAGACTCCCCATGAACAGACAGGCCCTTAGAGAGTTGATTCAGTTCATATAATAAGAGCAAGGACACCAACCACCCTATGGGGGCACAGAGTACGTCCCAGACACCCTTGCAAGGCTTTGTGTGCACCATCTCAGCAAATCCTCACCACACCCTCTGTGAAAGGGCCTCTGCCCTTGCTTCATATGAGGACAAAGAGGCTCAGAAAGGGAAAGGTAAGGAAGTACCTGGGGCTGCACAGCCACTGGCCTGGAGATGCCCCGAGGGTGTGGTGCCTGCCCAGAGGAGCTGCTCCATAATCAAGTGCTGAGTAACTGACCAGGCACAGAAAAGCAGGGCTGGGATCTGAGGCAGCGTGTGGGTTAGGGAACACCGGAGCGGGAATGAGTCCCCCAAGGCTGCGTCCCACCCACCGCTCGAGGCCGAGTCCTCGGAGGCCGTGTAAGGCGCTCCCACCTGTCATGTGGTCAGGGCTGTCCAGGAATCGGGCAGGCCGGCCCTTTAGTTGGAGGCTGAGTGGAAACACCTGGCTCTTCTGGGTTGTGTGCAGCTGCAGAAAGACAGGAAAAACCATGAGCCGTGTGAGTGGTGTCTGGGTTGTGTGCAGCTGCAGAAAGACAGGAAAAACCATGAGCCCTGTGAGTGGTGTCTGGGTCTTTGTTGGGGGAGGGGTGTCAGGGAGACAGATGAGGGCAGGGCTACTGGGGGCAGGGGGTCCAAAAAGAGGAGGTAGAAAGGAAGGAGTGTAGGATCTGGACTTGCGCAGGCCTCCCCTTCCCCTCTGCCCCCGCCCCCCGCCATTAAAGCTACACCACTCACCACCACTTGGTTGCAGCGTACAGCTGATTCATTCACCCACACAGCCTCAAAGATCTCTTCTCGACCAAAGCTACATTCAAGCGCTGCACCCTGTGGGAGAGGGGGGTTGCGGAGACTCAGGTCAGCACCCACTGCCCTGTACCTCCATCAGGACATCTGACACTGCTGTCCTGAAGAGTGGGCGTGGTCCTACTATCAGGCCTTTGCCTGGGCTGCACCTCCTCCAGGATGTCCTTCCAGGCCTCCATGTCCAATGTTTGATGGAGGCAGGGGGTACATAAACACCTGGAACCTTGGCCTTGTGCTCTCTGCATGCCACTAAAAGTCTCACCAACATCTCCCAATGGCCTAAACCCGGGGCCTTTCACTCCGTGGGTAAAGCCCTGACTCTTCAGCATGACCGACATACAAGGTTCATCCCAGTGAGACTCCACCTGTCCTTTAATGTCAACACCCCCCCCCCCCAGCCTCTGCCCCACAAGGCCTGGGACCAGCCACAGGACGCATGTCGACAGAGCACACAGGCTGTCCTGCCCTCAGCCTTTGCCCAAGCCCATTCTTCCACCCAGCAAAACTCAACACAACCTTCAAAATGCAGCTCAAATGTCCCATGTTCCAAAGCCTTCCCAGACTCCCCCCTCAAATCACAGGGGCACCCCTCACTTGATCATCCATCCATTCAGCAATGAACACTTGGGTGTGCGCCAGGGGCTCCATTAAGCTCCTAAAGCCTGTCCCCGACCCTGTAGGCCAAGGACCACCCTTATCCCCTGTGCAGGCTGTCTACACCTGTCCCCCCACCCATTGGGGAGGGTTGAGGCTGGGTTTCAGGCCCCCTGGCACCTCCAAGGGCAGCAGATGGCAGCTGAAATAGCTCAGCTTCTACCTTACACAGGCCCCCCCAGGTTCGAATCCCACCTCTGCTACCTCCTAGATGTGTGACCCTGTGCAAGTGGCTCCTCCTCTCTGGGTCTCGGGTTTCTAAACTCTGCAACAGAAAGAGGCTGCTCTACTCTGCAGGATTCTAGGAAAACTGGAGATCATGTTATCTTTAGTGGGTTGCACACTGTGGGTGCCTAATATATGCTGGCGGTTATCAGTATGCAAGAGGTGCTCAATAAGTGCTTGCTGAAAGACTAAACAGGGCCAATTCCCCAATCCCGTCTTGCCCTCAGCCCAGCACAGGCCTCCAGGAGCAGCATCAGTAAATATTTGCTGAATGAACAAATCTGGGTTTTGAGTGTGTCAGGCCAGCCGCGTGGCAGGACTTCCTGTTTATGTCCCTGTCGCTGGCAGATGTGACACCCTGAGGAGATAGCAGGTCGGCAACTCCCCTGCCCTGCCCCCTCCCCGCTTCGTTCTGAAACTAACACAGGAAAGTGGCTGTTGACAGGGCTGAGAGCTCACGTGTCCCTGCCACGCTGAGCTGGGAGGTGGGTCTGTCGTCCGAGTCCCTGGGCTCAGGGCCGCAGGGGAGCGGCACAGCCCTCCACATGGGTCCAGGCCCCTTGCTGCCCCTGGAGGCTCTTCCCAACCATTGCAGGGAAGAGCTTGAGGGCCCAGGGCAGGGCCGCCCTGCCCCTCACGGAGCTGCAGCCCCTGCCACGAGGCTGCCTGACGCATCCCAGATGCCTGGCGTGTGGCCCCCACGTGTGACAGGCGTCACGGGCCTCGGCTCCCCCATAGAAGCGACAGATGGCAAGTCCGCAGAAGCTGGGGAGGGGGTGGCTGGCATGCTTCCAGGACTCATCAACACTTCCCACCCAGGACGCTCCTCCAGGAGGGACCCAGAAAGGGGCTGTGTCCCTTCCCCCAGCCCAGATGGGCAGGGGGAGGGGAAGACTGGCTGTAGGGAAGAGCACTGAACAAGGAGTCCAGGGCTGGCATGCAAGTGCAGCCCTACGTTGTGTGACCTGGAGGCACCTGCATCCCCTTCCTAGGCCTCATTTTCCCCACCTGGACAATGGGGAGTCGGGCGGCAAAGGGGTTCTCTGGCCATTCTCCAGGGAAGACATGTCAGCCACGAACTGGGGAGGTGTCCAGGGTCACAACTCAGCCTGGGGTCTAGGGCAGGGCGGGGACGGTATGGACAGCGTCACCCATGGGCTGCGGCACTGGGCGGGCGCTGGGCCTGGATCAGGGGAGCTTTAGAGGGTAGAAGGGTCTGGGGGTCATGGCCAGGCTTTCCTGCGGGCACTGGGGGCGGCCTGCTGTCCCCGTGGCCTGGCCCTCCCCGCCCACTTTCCTGTTTCCCCAGCTCTGTGCAACCAGAGCGGGGCTTTCTCAAACATAGCCTGGAAACTCAGAGGAAGGAAACCAAAGCATGAGTGGTAGGCCCAGAGCAGAGTCCCCCCACCGGGGACGGCACTCTCCCAGCCCTCCGCCCCACCCCCACCCAGCCTTCACTTACCTGGAAGAAGGCGGCGTTGGCCAGATGCACCGGGATGCTCTGGGAGCTGCCCGTGGGCATGGGAGCCAGGGCTGAGGGCAGGATCTGCGGGCAGTCCTGAGGGCTCTGCAGTCAAAACCCAAGGAGGTGGGGCTGGCAATGGGGCATTTCGGAAAAGACGGGGTTCACGGCCACCCCAGCCAACCTGCGCAGCCCCGTCTCCCCGGGGAGACACCAGGCAGCCTGGGGAAGTGAGGAAACACTACTAACAAAACGTAGCAGCCGCACGCACCGAGGGCCGCGTGCCCACTGCCTCCCACATACCATCTCACTTGACCCTCACGGCAAGGCCTACGAGCAGGAGAAGGCATTGGCCCCATTTCGCCGACGAGGAAACTGAGGCACAGAGAGATGCAGTACCCTGCCCAGTGGAACTGGGTCCCCATGGCCGCTCCACCGCGTGCCTCTCAGAGGAAACCTCCCCGTCTCTGGGCCTCACCTTTCCCAGCTGTAAAATGAGGGGCTCTACCACTTTCTGAGACTCCACCTAGCTCTGGAGTTCTGGTTTCCAGATTAACTCATGATAAATGATTCAGAAAAGAGAAAGCCCAGACTTCTGAACAGCCCACGGGAAACAGGCTGTGAGCGCCCTGGTGCCGCCAGGCTCCAGACCCTTCCCCATTGCCCGGGCGAGTCAGGCCTCTGGGTGGAGGTGCCAGCGCCCGGCAAGTCCTGCGGAGGGCCTGGACATCCGCATTCCGCGGAGCCACGGAGGCGACTTCATAAAAGGAAGGAAGTTAGGGAGGGGGGAGGGAGGTATGAACCTGAGGTTCAGAGAGGAGGGGCGCTACCTGAGGGCAGAGGGCAGAGTTGCTCTTTGAATTCCCATCTGTCTGACTCTCGGGCCAGAGACTGAGTCCTGAAACTGAGGGCCAGGGATCAGGGGTCTTTACTCCTTATTGTTAATTAGACAGGGAGCTCCTTCAGGGGACCCTCAGGGGCCCAGCATAAAAACCAGAGCTCGAGGGATGCCAATGCCGTATTTACTATCATTGACCATGGTCATAGTGACAGAAGAAGCGGCCAGCTGACACAGCCCTCCCTGTGCACCGGGATACTTCTGAGCACTTTGCACAGTATTAATTCAACAAATCCTTCTCCCAACAGCCCTACGAGGTAGGTACCACCATTACACCCATTTTACAGACTAGGATATTGAGGCACAGAAAAACCAAGTGGTTTGCCCAAGCACAGTGGGCTCTAGTTGTCCAGGATGGTTGCTGACCTCCAGGCCAGAAACCTCGCCCAGGCCAGTGAGTTTCCCTGGGAGCCGACCACAGGGGCCTTGGCCAAAGAGGCAACATGGCTGGGCCCAGGTGGGACCTCAGCGGACCACACGGTGGGGCTGGGAGGTAGCAGCTGGTGTCCACTCGCTGTGTGACCCACAAGTCTGTCCCTCTCTGAGCTGCTGTCCTGTGCCATCCATGTGTAACCCCCCCGGAGTTTCCGGGAATGGAAGCCACATGTTTCTAATCGGGTCTCACAGCCGCTGCCAGCCTGCTTCACAGCTGGCTGGGGGCCCTGCAGCTCTGTCCTCCCAGCTGCACCCCACCTGAGGGTAGGTGGCCAACAGCGGGGGCTGGAGGGGTGAGGGCTGGGGAAGGGGGAGCTTCCGCAAGAGGAAGTGACGTGGGATCATCCCTGAGGGCCCCTACCCCCCTTGACCCTTATGAGCCACGGCCACCTGGATGCTTGTACCCATTGTACAGAGCGGGAGCAAGGCTGAGTGCGGGCGCATCTTTGCCCTCTTTCAGCACCTCCCCCAGGGTTGGCTAATCCTCCTTGGGGACAGCTGGTACATCTGCTGCCAGCCTCCAGCCCCCGACCATGGCCTCCAAGTCTGCCTTGGCCATAGGGGAATCTCCCCAACCCCCAGGCCTGTGGTTCGGGAGGGCTGACCCTACTCCCTAGCCCCAGGGATGGGCGGGTACCCAGGCCCGTCCTGGACTCAGCAATTGGTATGGGGAGTGAACGTGACCCAGTTCCCCTGGAACTTCCGCAGAATCAATGAGAAACTCTCCTGGGGCTGCTGGGGGATCAGAAGCCTGCCCGGGGCTGCTGAGGCCATCTTGCTGCCAAGAGGGGAGGGCCTGCCTCAGAGTGGAGGCCACTCAGAGGGGTGGGGAGGCCCTGCTGACAGTGTTGGAGCCCCCGGACCCAGCTGTGCCTGAAGGGGACGCCGCCCCTCGGACTCTGTACTCACACAAGCCACACGATTCTGTTGGGGCTGACGCCAGTTTGAGCTAGGGCTTCCCTGCTCGCAAAGGACTGGGGCCTCCTGGTCCCACCCCAAGCAGAGTCGTCAATGCCTCTGAAAGATGCTAAGCAGCTTCTCCCCTTTGCCAGAGTGTAGCTGCAGGCTCAGGAAACCATGGCCGACTGACCGAACGAACTCTGCGCAGAGCCAAGAAGGCGGGAGACCAGGAGTTGGGGAAACAGATGCCAGGGCGGCAATGCCAGGAGCCGCAGAAAGCCCAGATGTGAGCCCAGTGTGTGCCAGTTCACAGGGGGCCTCACCTGTCTCCACACTGGAGTCCACAGACTCCCCCAAGGTCTTTCTACGTTCAAGAGTTGAGAGCTCGGGTCCCAATCCAGCGGAGCACTGGGTGGCCCTGGGACCCTGAACCCACCTGACCTGTTCCTTCCCTGCCCTTCTGCACCGCTCCCAGCCCCTGTAAACTTCCCCCACATTCCCACCGAACTACCCTCTCCACCGGCTCCTAACCACCTTCATGGACGCGTCTACCCAGGCTCCCCACCAAGAGACCCTGCCCTTCCATCTGCCCAAACCCTCCTTGCTTCTAAGGCCAAAAGTCACACCGCCTTGGGGTGGCCACGCCCTCCCTGGACAACTGAAAGTGGAGGATGCAGCGCCTTCCTTATTCTCCCCCCCTCTGCGGAAAAGCTGGAGCCCTCCTCCTGGCATCCTGCACTCCCCGGTTTCCTTCCTCTGGGGCCCACGAGGGAACAGGAAGTGAGAGAAGACTCAGCCCCTAGCACCTGCCTTCCCAGAGACACCTCTCTGGCTTGGCCCAAGCCCTACCGCCTGCTCCCAGCTCCTGAGGGGTCCAGGGGGATATGCAGACCCCGCTGCCTGCCGCCCAATCAGAGGCATGGCGCCTCCACGGCTAACTGGCACTTAACTAAACGCCAAATTAAGCATCGGTTCAGAAGCTCCTGCAGGCCCAGCGTGGGAGCTGCCTCTTTTCCCACTGGATTGCCATAATCCTCTAAGACAGGCCCTCTCTGCACCCCCCTCAACCCTGACCTGCAGAGCCGCAGACCTGGGAGAGAGTGGTTCACGGGGGCACTGCCACAGATACACCTCCAGGCTGGTGAGCGCCTATGCATCTGTTAGGACCCGGCAGAAGGTTCCCCTCCCAGAGAAGTCCTCCCTGTCCCACCCAGCAGAGTGGCCACCTACTGTGTGTCAAGTATGAAGTTGGTACCTTACAGACAGGTGTAATTCCAGATGCCCGCCCCAGCTTTTGAAATAGGCTCCATTTTACAGATGGGGAAATAGGCACAGAGAGGTCTGGCAGCTTGCCTGGGATCACACAGCTACAACTCACACCTTAGGCTCTGGGTTCACAACGGGGAGGGCAGAACCGTGTCTAACCTGGTGCTTTCCCAGTGCCTAGGACACACCCAGGCATACAACAGGTGCTCAATAAATGAAGGGTGTTGAGGCTGAGTCCTCCTCGCCCCAGTATCCTAGGGCAGAGCACAGGAGGCAGGCTGCCGGCATGAATGCTTCACAATGACATTCATCAAGTCCCTACTGTATACACAGGCCAGGGCTGGGGCCGGAAGGAGATGTTGGCCCCAAACGAGGGCAGGAGTCCTGGCTGGCCTAGACTGGAGTCCCAGCGCCCACTGCAGAGGCTCGGAGCCTCCCCTGGGATTTCGCCACACAGCCTCTACCGGGCCTCTCTCCCAGCACTGGAAACCCCACTTTACTGCATCACTGCTTTGAGTTAAGCATTGCTGCTGCGGTACACCTCCTCCTCAAAGCAGTTCTGACGCTCAGGCAGGAGGGGCTGAGACCACAGGATTCCAGGCTCGGGCCATGAAGTCCCTCCTCAGCATTACTCGTTGGCACCTGCCATGGGCAGACAAGGCTTTGGGGATTCCTGACGAGGTTCCCTGAGCCCAGAGCCAAGAGGCTGGGGCTTCAGTTGCTCTGGGGACTGGTACTCTCTAGGGTTGCTGGAAATGTTGAAGGTAAAATTGAAAAGTAGCACAAAGTGCAGAAGGGGGCCTCCTCCTACAGCTGGAGGCGTAAACTGGCTCGGGCTTTCCTGGGGGTCAGCTGAGCTAAAAGTGAAAAACACGGCCAGGCTTTCACCCCAAAATGCCACTTTGAACAACTGGTCTCCAGGGAATAATCAAGGCCGTGCACAGCGCCCTGGACGTATCAGAATGCAAAAAAGAAACAGGAAGGATCAGCATGTCCAACAAGAGGGGGTTGGTTAAATGCACTGTGATGTGATGAGCCCGGCACAGCTGTTAAATCTGGAGCGAAGGAAGAAAATTTAACGATACGGAAATGTTCTCAACATACTAAATGGGAAAAAACGGACCACTGGAGGCAGAGGGCACGCCTTGGGCCTGGCTTACCGTGGGATTCGGTGAGGCCTCACACCGAGACTGGTTGGAAACACAGGAGTGCTGCTGGGCGCACCAGAAACAGGGCCACTGTGCCGACAGGCAGCTGGTGCAGCTGGAAGACAAGGGGGGCCCTCAGCTACCCGGCTCCCAGCCCCGGTGCTCAGGAACCGGGACCCAGGGATGCAGATCCCAGCACAGGGGAAGGTCTTTCTCAACATCAGAGCTGCCGAGAGGGGCTGGGCACTCTGTTAGGTAGTGAGCTTCCTGCTGCAAGAGGTATGCAAGGAGGAAATAGGTAAGCAGGGCCTTTATGACACTAAGTTAAGTGTAATCATAGCACTTCTCTCGGCCTCTACCAGCCTGGGTGCTCACAGACGCCGGGCACTGTGCCATCTTTGCCGGGCAAAGATGCCAGTTTGTTGCACAAACATGCCGGCGAGTGAACAACCAAGAGTCCTGTCTGCCTCTGGGACACCATCATGTCTCTTCCCTGGGCTTCCCCAGGAGCAGAACCTCCTCCCGCCACCTGGAAGCAGGCCCCGCGCCACTCACGCTGTGTGGGGATACACCTGCCCAACACGGCCGCAGTCGTAGATGGTGAAACTGGCCCTGACGATGTTCTGCCCGTTGACCCTCACCGCCATCTCGACGGTTACGTGGTCTGGAACAGAGCAGGGGATCCAGGGAGAGAAGAACAATGGAGCTGGGGGTCTCCACCGACATCAGAGGCTGTGATATCAGGACCCCCATGCCTGAGATTCCACCACCTGAGAGCCCCCATCTGGCTGTCCCCACAGCCCAGGCAGTGAAGTGCTTACCTTGGTTGGGTGGGAAGGGCGGGAACCGGTTCCTCGGCAGGAGGTTGCAGTAGGCGATCTGGTGGCCAAAGGCAGGGCCCGGAACCCGAGCCACAGTGTGGATGTCGTTTCCATAGTCACAGGCCATCTCCATGCCGCTGAGGCTGGGCAGGCTCCCTGAGATCTGCAGGATCATACCCTGGAGGCCAGGGCCCTTAGCTGGGGGTGTGGGGAACGGGGTGGGGTGGGGGTGGAGGAAGGCCACTCCCCGCACCGCCCCACCCCCGCCCTGTAACCCCAGGAGAAGAGGTGGTGGGTGGTCAGGACTCCACGCCAGAGGGCTGCAGCCTACATGGGCCTCAGTTTCCCTGTTTGCAAAATGAAACTGACCATCTTACAGTAGCCAGAGGCGCTGCATGATGTGGCCCCCGTGACCTCAGATGCCATCCTCTGACACCCTCTCAAATCATGAGTCTTGGTCCCACCTCAGGGCCTTTGCACTGGCGGTTCCCTCTGCCCAGACACTCACCCTGCCTTCCTACCTCTGCTCAGATGTCGCCTTTGCAGTGAGTCCCCCACCTCGACCTGGTCTAAAATGTCAACACTGCCCCGCAACCTACTCGCTCTGCACCCGGTTCTCTGCTCTGCTTTCTTTTTCTCTGTAGTACTTATCACCATCTTGGCATTTTATCTTGCTTCGTCTCTCTCCCTGATGAGCATGTCAACCCCTCAAGGACCAGGCGTTTGTCTATCTTATTCACCGCTGTCTCCCCAAGTCTAGGCCTGTGCGTGGCACAGAGCCAGTTCGCTTGACCAGATGATGTGTGTGCAGGACTGTGACATGTAATGATGGGGAGGAGGGCGCCCAGGAGCCCCAGGGCCTGTCTGGGCCATCAGAGCCATCATCTCCCCCAGGTGACAGAGGAAGATGCCAGCCTCAGAGAAGTCACTGAGGGCAGGGCTGGGTGGGACCCAAGCCTGTCTGTCCCTCAGCCCCTGCCAGGGCCTGGAACACCCCTGCCCAGAGGCTGCCTGCTACAGGTAAGCAGGAGGCTGCGGCAGCTCTGGGCCCTCCTGGACACAGGTGAGGGGGTAGCTACTTGCCCCCATGCTGCAGATTCATGTTTCCCAGCTCGAGAAACAGCAGTCTGGCACTTGGTGGCCAGGATGTGAGATGGGGGGTGCTGGCTCTCCTCCCATCTTCTAATTTGCCCCCCCTCTTCTGTGACTCTGGAGCCCACCCACTTGAATTCAAATCCCAGCTTTGCCACTCCCTCGCTGTATGACCTTGAACAAGTCACTTCACCGCTCTGGCCTCAGTTTCCTCGCCTGTAAAATGGGGATGTTAAGACCATCTGGTCGTTATCGTTCTCGTCATCTGCCTCCAGGTCCCTGGGATGCTATGCGCAGGAGTCTCCACCTCTCAGGGTTTGGGTGCCAGGTGAAGGGCTGTTCTCCACCCGTACTTCTGAGCCCGGAGCTGGGTCCTGGCTCCCCAGAGACTCACCGGGTACTCTTGGTGCACATCGATCTCGGCCGGCAGGACGGTCATGGCGGGACAGCGGCCGGGGCCCTCGCTGGCACTGGTCCAGAAACGCGGCTGGCTGGAGTTGGCGCAGTCCTGCTGCAGGGTGCACCTGGGGTGGCACGGCGCAGGTCAGGACGCAGGGGGGCTCCCCCGCCCTGACGGCCTCCCTGGCCCAGCCCCTGTCCCAGGGGTCTCACCGCGTCTCCAGGGCACACCAGCCGCAGTAGGCGTCGGCTGCACCCACGCAGTCCCCGCAGGTGGTGTGCACAGCACACGCAGCGACTTTCACCCTGGCCATCTAGAGGCAGAGGCAGGGGCCCAGATCAGAGGGGCTGCCGGCCCCTCCCAGGGGAGTCAGCACGGCGAGGGCTGTGAGAAGCTGGGGAAACTGAGGCTCGATGCTATAATGGGGGACACACAGGGAACAAGGCTGCCCTGCAGAGGTGATGCCTGCGCTGGGAGGTGAGGACGAGCAGGCCGGGGGTAAGGGAGAAGGCGCCCCCAGCAGCAGCAGCAGCACGCGCACAGGCAAGGCAAGCAAGAGAGCTCGGCTCGTCCTGGGACCTCGTCAGACCGAGGCTTGGGCCTTACCTGGTGCGACGTCATCAGATAGAGGTAGCCGGGGTCAGCGGGGTCAAACTGCATGACGTGGTGCACAGGCTCCCCGTAGGCCACCGTCACCACCTTCCTGCTCACCACCTGCATGCTCTCGTTCAGGTTGATCTGGGGTGGGGGGGGAGCCGTCAGGGCACGGTGAGCCACGAAGGTGCCCGGCAGGGGGAGGCCGAATGCGGGGGACCTGCCCTGGGGGTAGGGGCTGACCCGGGCTGGGAGTCTCCACCTCTGCCCCTCTCTCGGGCCCTTCCAGGACTGGCAGAGGGTCACTCTACGCTTTTGCCTCTGCTGTGCCCCCACCAGGGCCTCCCTCGCTGCCCTTCATGGGCACATCCAACCCTGTGAATAGCTTCGGGCTTCACAGTTTACAAAACATTCTCTGGGAGGCTGTTGGGCACCATGCCAAGGAGCTGGGACTTGGGTTTGAATCCTGGCCTTGACATTTACAAGCTGCACAAAGTACAAGTTGTCCAAGTCACTTCCACTCTCTGAGCTAATGGGGCTGATGACGATACCTGCCCCGCGTGCCCACGAAGTGTGCTAAAGAAGATGCGGCGGAAGCGCTGCCAGGGCCAAGCCCGGGAGAAGCTGCAGAGCCACCCGTCTCATCCCTCCCCTCTCACGCCCATCTCACAGATGAGGAAACTGAGGCCTAGAGAAGCCAAGGGACTTGGCAAGAGTCCTAAAATGAAGATGCCTCAGGGTCGTGATGCAAGCCTAGGCCTGTCTGACCCCAGAGTCCAAGGCTGGGGCTGGGGTGTGGGGTCCAATGTCCGGGCAGGAGAAGGACCAGGACTAGCTGGGGCCTGGAAGCTTCTCTGGCTGAGGGCCCGTCTGCATGTCCCCTAGAGGACTGACAGTGCCGATCAGAGACCCATCAAACTGCTCTCTTCCGGCTGGTCTCACAATCTCAACGTGCTGCCCTGTCAGGGTCCTGCCAAGCCCTGAGCTGGGGTCAGGGGTCTAGATGCCTCCCTGGGGCCTCCTACCACCCAGCCCTCCTCGGTGGGCTCCCAAACCTTTAGTGGTTCCTCCTGCGTGTGGCATCAACTTGCTCTGGCATTCAAGGCCCTGACGATCCATCTCAGCTTACTCCACCAGCCTCATCTCCACCCACTAAACCCGACTCAACATCCCAGCCTCTGAGCCTTTTCCCATGCTGTGCTCCCTTTCTGGAACACTTCCCTCTCCCCCTTGGACCAAGATTTGTCCTCCCAAGGTCTCCAACAAAAAGGAGGGCTTCGCAGATGCCCTCCACACACCCAGTTGGAATTACTCTCTCCCCAGGTTCCCACAGGCTGTCCCCGCCCTTGTGACAACCCTCGTCCCAAGGGGCCTCTTGGCAGAGCCTGTCCCGGGCAGCTTGGCCCCATTCCCACCCCCAGGCATCCAGCAGACATGTTTCCACTCCTTCAACAGTCTACTGATGGGACTTCCCTGGTGGCGCAGTGGTTAAGAATCCGCCTGCCAACACAGGGGACACGGGCTTCAGCCCTGGTCCGGGAAGATCCCACGTGCCGCGGAGCAACTAAGCCCGTGCGCCACAACTACTGAGCCTGCGCTCTAGAGTCCATGCTCTGCAACGGGAGAAGCCACCGCTATGAGAAGCCCGCACACTGCAACGAAGAGTAGCCCCCGCTCGCCACAACTAGAGAAAGCCCGCGCACAGCAATGAAGACCCAACGCAGCCAAAAAAAAACCCCAAAAATAAAACACAGTCTATTGAGCACCTAGTGTGCTCTGGGGCCTGGGCTGGGTGCTTATGATCTAAGCCCCAAGCTGGGCAAGTGGGCGGGAGATGACCCAGCACAGCGCAGCATGGAGGGTGAAGAGGTCCAGGTTGAGGGGTGGGGTGGCTCTGTGCTGACTGGACCTGAATTCAACCAAGGCTCTCGCTGTGTGACTTTGGGGCAGTCGTTTCCCCTCTCAGAGCCTCAGTGTCCTCATCTGTGAAATGGGGATCATGGCTCTGCCTCCCTTGAAGGGATGTGAGAATTAAACAAGATGATGCCCGTGACACGCCTGTCGAGGCTGGGTAGACAGTGGTGCCTAATAACTGCAGCTTCGTGGGTGGGGGAGACTCCTGGACAGATGGGGAAATTGAGGCTGAGTGAGAAGTAACCACCCCAGGTCACACAGCTGGGAGGGGAGGAGCGAGGATCCCCATCTGAGTACCTGACGCCAAAACACAAGCCCCACTGTCTGCGGACCCTCAACGGAAGCTCTGAAGGTTGAGGAGGACCCCTGCCCCCTCCCTGCTCCCACACCTGGCTGAGGGAATTGGATTATCGGATCTGAATCAATTAGGCCAGGGCCTGGTGCCGGCTGGAGGCATGCCATGTGGCTGTCGTTCTGACCAGCAGGGTGTGGTAGGTGCCTGGGGGGCAGGTTCACGCCCTCACCTGGAGGCCGCTAAGTGGGGAAACTCTCACCCCTTCCCAGCTCCAGGCAACTCAGGGCCGGGCATCATTACCTCCAGAAACCAGTCACTTTGGTTTCGGGCTGGGGCATCTGCAGAGGGCGGCCAACAGAGTGGAGGAGGAAACGGGAGGAAGAGTCCCCACTTGCCAGGCTGTGGCCTCCCCCTGCCCCTTGAAAGTCCTACAACAGTCTCAAGAGGCCAGAAGTGCAGCTCTTAACAGATGGGGAAACTGAAGCCAGGAGAGAGAAAGTTCACTGCCCAAGGTCAAACAGCCTGCAAGCGGCAGAGCCCAGAGACCTGAACTCAGATCCACCCGGTTTCAAAACCCCAGTCCTGGAGCCCTGAGAGAAGTGCCCCCTCTCAGCCCTGGTTCCCTCCTCTGCAGGACGGGTACTTACTGCTGTGAGTAAGAGTGGAAAACGCAGACGTGGAAGACGCCGCCTTATAACCCGTGGGCCCCTCCCCCCAACCCCTGCCCCCTCCCCCCCCCCCGGCTACCCCCCCAGCCCCAGGCCTAGCCCTACCTTCAGCAGCCGGCCACTGACTGTGCCCAGGAAGACCACCGTGTAGTTGCCCACGCTGGCCACGGCCACGGAGGAGAGGCCCTGGGCTCGGAACACGGGCGAGGCCTTCAGGGGCTGCAGGATGGATAGGGGGTGCTGCAGGTGGGCGGCCCCGCAGTCCAGCTGTTCCGGCTGCAGCTGGAAGAGAGACACATGTCAGACCTCGGCTCCGGAACCTTCTCCGGCTCCCTGCCCACACAGCCGGCTGTGGTCTCCGGCCTCAGCATCAGTGCTTTCAAAGTCCTGCTCCTGTTCTGTATGCCCAGCGCTGGGCTCAGGCCCCAACATAAGCAGGACCCCGTCTCTGGGCCCAAGTTGACCTCTGCCCTCGGCTTCAGTCACGGAGCTGCCCCAAGGAGATGGGTACGTTCCGGGTGTGCAGGAGCTGGACAGGAGGAGTCATGTGAGGAAGGCAAGAAGGCCCAGGGAGGCCAGCCTCTGCCCCAACTTACCTGCTGACACCCAAGAGGTGTCCCTCCTGTCCCGGCGAGGTCTCCACAGCAATCATGGGGTCTCCTCCCCCCAGGCCCCTGCTCTGACCCCAGCAAGCCCCTCCCAAATTCCCAGCAGCTCGCCAGACCCAGGTTGAAGGCTCCCCAAATTGAGGTCCCTCTCTCCTTTCCCAACACACGTCCCTTCATCTGCCCACATTGCAGATGGGCAAACCGAGGCCAGGTGTGTCCAAATGCACAATCCTGCCATCCCCATCAGCTGCACCTCACAGGAGTGGGAAAACCGCGCTGGCATGCCCAGCCCCCGCCATTCCCAGGACTTGCGCCCACCTTTTCCACCTTTCTCTGAGTTTTGTTGGTTCTTTCAAAGGTTTCTCCTGCAGTCTCCACAGAAGTACAACACAGGCCTCTAGAAGGGCCTTTCAGAAGACAACTGTGCAAACCCACAAGGATGCAGACACAAGGGTGTTTTAGAAGAGTGGGGGTGGGGGCCACCACCTCAGTGTCCGCGAGGATTGAGCACGTCATCCAGGAGAGCCACCCCAGCCCTGGGAGACGCCACAAATCTGCACCGATTATGAAGAAAGATGTCTGGCTGAGAAAAGTCTCAGGATGCCGCGGGGCCTTTTTGGTAAAACTGGCACATAAACATTAAAGCAACAGTCACGACAGCAAACAATACAGGCCACGTTTACTGGGAACTGACCCTGTACCGGGCCTGTGCGTCAACTCCCTGAATCCTGGCAGCCCTCTGAGGTCCCATGTCACAGACAGGGAAACTGAGGCTCAGAGGGGATGTGGCCTGCTCCAGGTCACCAGCTGCAATATCACGCCACCAGGACTGAAGCGGCCAGCAGAACTGGCTTTAGGGCATGGCTTTAGAGAGAGGTTTTTTTCCCCTTATCTGTGCTTTTTGCAAGCCAAAGCCGCTGATGATGTGCCCACATGGGTTTTGTACAAAATCTCAACTAGTTTACAAAAGCAAACCATAAATACCAGGTCCTTCATTCTTGGGAAAATAAACAGAGCTGAGCCCTGAGCCCAGCGATGGGGTGGGGATGGGGACTGCCCTGGGCCACAACTCATGACCCGGTGGCCTTCCACAGGATGGCCAGGAGCGACCTGAGCAAGTCACTTCACTCCTCTGAGCCTCAGTTTACTCAACTATAAAATGGGTGCATCTCCAGCACCTCCCTCATAGGCACAGGGATAAGACAGTTCATCGTAAAGCGCCGGCCCGGAGCGTGGCTCACAGTAAATGCTCCCGAAGTGTCAACTGATACTATCGCTGTTTCAGATACGACAGTCACTGAAATTATTATTATAAAGTGGAATTTGGGGGCAAATCATGCCTACCTCAAAAACTTTCTAAGCTGGACCACCTGGGACCACCTTAAGGCAGCCATCCTCTCACCGAGGAGGCTCTTCCAGGCCCCTCTTCTCTGGGCCAACTCTTGCCCTCAACGTTTCCCCGAACACAGCTGCCAAGTGAGCGCTTTAAAGGTACAAAGGTCTCCTCTGCTTGAAACCCTCAGATGGTTTACACGATACTGAGAATAAACCTTGGATCCTAAACCCTCCCTTCAGGCCCCTGGGATCTTCTGGGCCCAGCCCATCCCATCCTTGCCCTCACTCCTCCACTCCAGCCACACCGGCCTCATTTCTGTCCCTCAAACAGTCCAAGCTGGGTCCTGCCACAGGGCCTTTGCCTGTGCCGGTCCCTCTGCCTGGAATGCCACTGCCCAGACTGTCTTATCACTGGCTCTTCATCTTTCAGCTTCAGACTACCCTGCCTGACCCATCCTCTGTGTTCATCTCTGCGCCCAAGTTGGGGGCCGGCCCTGGAAGGAGGCTGCTGGCCCATCTCCTCAGCGGCCTCTCCTAGCCGTGGTCCCACTCCCCCGCAATCCTGCGGCTGCAGGGAAGAGATGAGGCGGCTCTACCAGCGAGCAGGCAGGAGAGCGGGCACGTGGGCCCAAGACCTGTCATGAGGATGCTTTTCCCAGGGGTTGTCTAACTCTTCTTCACTGAAATCTGTGGATTACTTGTGTCATTTAGTAATACGTTGTTCTAAAATTAAAATAGCAAACCCTTGCCCAGGGGACAGGCGCTTCCTCCCTGAGCTGTGGGAGGGGTGGGAAGGCAGGAAGGGGACACATGGAGGGCCTGGGTGACAACTTTGGGATTTTCTGCACTGGGCCCTGCGATGGGGGGTCCCCAGCCAGCCAGAATGGGGGGTCCTGGGAACAGCCGGACCAGGCGCCCAGATCAGGGTGATTTGTGGGCCGGGGGTGCAGAGAGGATGAGGTGGGAATGGCTGGGAATCTAGCTCTCGCCTGCCCGCCCTGACGCTCACAGCCATTAATTCTGCACTGGAGGAATTCTCTAAAAAGCCTTTCCTCTGACTTTTTTTTTCTTATTCTAAAAATAAAATTTTAAAAAAATTTTAAAGGAGAAGTAACCCGTTGGCTGCTCTGCGTGATCTGTGCTCTGAGGGGGAAGCTGGCTCCCCAGCCGCCAGGGGAAATCACAAGGCTACAACTGACTCGAAAACGGAAGCCAGACACACGTCCATTGGGCAGGCGGGAAAGGCCTCTGCTGTTGGGGGATGTGGCCCGGGAAAGGGGGAAAGTGGGCTCGGGGGAACTGGCGGGCCGTCCCGGGTGTGCCCTCAGCCGAACCCGGTCTCCAGGGGCAGTCAGCTCCAAGGCCCAAAATACTGCTTGCCCTGACTGTGTGACACGGCCTGAAATCCCTCCATCAGCACCAGCCCGCCTTCCAGTCTCACTTGGCGTTGGTCTTTCAAAACACAAATTCCTCTGAGAGAAGGGGGAGGGCTGGACTCTCACAGTGGCCTCCTCCAACCCAGAAGGGCCACCTTCCCAAGCGCAAGACTGGAGAGCCCCTCCTTGGCTTTTGGCCGTCCTCAGGGTCAAGCCTGACATTCAAGGCCTCTGTGATCTGGCTCCTGCCGGCTGCTCAGGACTGGAGTCTCACTTCTCTCTCTGCCCCGCCCTCAGCTCCGACCACATCAGTCTCTGCCGTTTCTCAAAGGCGGCCACGCTTTCCTCCTGGGGCGCCTGAGCCTTCATGATGTTGTTCCCTCAGTAGCCAACGCCCTTCTCATACCTCTGAGCCCTCTATTTCCCCTCCTCTTGACCCACACTGTTCCCTTTGCCAGGCGTGCCCAGGTGGCAAGTTTTCAGCCAGGTTTCAAGATGCAATTCCAAAAACACCTCTCCAGCCCTCTGTGACAGCACTGTGCTGGTCACCACCTTCATTTCTCATGGTAGCGTATGCACGAGCTTCTCCAGGGTGGAGACTATGCTCTGGGGTGAGTGTTTACTAAAGAAAGGAAACTAATTTTGACTAAAGTGTGAATGACTGTATTCAGCTTCTTCTTTTCCAAGCAGAAATAATGAGAGGGACTTCCCTGGTGGTGCAGTGATCAAGAATCCACCTGCCAATGCAGGGGACACAGGTTTGAGCCCTGGTCCAGGAAGATCCCACATGCCGTGGAGCAACTAAGCCCGTGCACCACAACTACTGAGCCCGCATGCCACAACTACTGAAGCCCACGCGCCTACAGCCCGTGCTCCGCTGCGAGAAGCCACCACAATGAGAAGCCCGAGCACCACAATGAAGAGCGGCCCCCACTGGCCGCAGCTAGAGAAAGCCCATGCGCAGCAATGAAGACCCAATGCAGCCAAAACTAACTAAATAAATAAATTTATATATATATAAAACAAGAAACAATGAGAGCAACACTGCACTGCCATGCTGGACCCTGGAGAACGGAAGGAAAAGTATGGGTCAATTGTATGTCACTGTGTGTGTGACCACACAGGGGAGCCAGGTGTTCAGTGCCAGGCGGCACCTGGCTGCTACTTTTGGTTCCTCTAAGAACCTCAGTTGATCCTTCTCTGAAATGGGATGAGCCACGGGCGGCTGCTGGTCTCAGCTCTTTTCTAAGAGCAGGACACCTCCTCCTTCTCCGCTGGCTGCCTCCGGGGGCCAAAGCTCAGCGCTGCCCACTCTCCCACTAGAACTCTGACATACTGATTTCACTATCAACTGTAATTGTGTTGACTTTCTCCCCCCGGGAAGCCAGTTGGAGCAAGAGCTTCCAGAGCCTGGCTTCTCAGCCTCCCGCCTCCTGCCTGCAGACCCCACCAAACCTCAGCCCCACTGCAGGCGGCACTCCGAGGAGGATGAGGCATCAGTGGCAGCCAACAAGACCCGCGGTTCCGTCCCAGGTGTAGACTACACCGGCTGTCGGGGTTTCGTGCTTGGGAAGTGAGGGCACTTTCCTGCCTCAAGTTTTTGGTTGTTACCGAACCCCGATCCCGGGAAAGTGAGCTTTCACTGCTGAGGAGCTGAACGCACAGCAATCACCTTGGGGTATTAAGCAGCAGACTGCAGGGCGGCTGCCGCTCACCACACGGGGCTGGGGGCTGCACTGAGCCCCCTCCCACTCACCCTTCCGCAGCAGCCAAAAAGAGCTTTTACAACCGCAAAGCACTAAATGTGACGTGGGATCCTGGAAAAGGAAAAGGACATTCGTGGAGGAAACTCTGGAGTTTAGTTGAGAGTAAAATACTAATGTTGGTTTCTTAGTTTTGACAAATACATGTCGCATCTGTCATAACGTGTGATCTTAGCAGTGGGGAAAACTGAGGGAAGGGTATGCGGGAACTATCTGTACTATCTTTGTAACTTTCTTGTAAATCTAAAGTTATTCCAAACTAAAAAGTTGTTTTTTTCAAAAAAAGAGGGCTTGCCTGGTGGCGCAGTGGTTGGGAGTCCGCCTGCTGATGCAGGGGACATGGGTTCGTGCCCCGGTCCGGGAAGATCCCACATGCCGCGGAGCAGCTGGGCCCATAGGACATGGCCGCTGAGCCTGCGCGTCCAGAGCCTGTGCTCCGCAATGGGAGAGGCCACAACAGTGAGAGGCCCGCGTACCGCAAAAAAAAAAAAAAAAAAAAAAAAGCAAAGTGGCTTGTGTCCCTCCCACAGCTCAACAGCCTTCCATAGATCCCCAGTGCCCTCAGCATAAACCCAAAATTTGCTCCTGGGCCCTCAAGGCCCTGCTCGACCTGGCATGCCCCTCTGTGGCTTCCCCCAACCCCTGTCCTGGCCAGGTCCTTCTCCCTCAGCGTGGACAGCAGAGGAGGGGCCAGGACTGGAGAACGGGGAGCCAGCAGGGCAGTAATGGGGGTCTGACAGGCACAGCATCAAAAGCCAGGCCTAGAAACAGGGCACTAAACTCTGCTTCCTGCAGAGCCTGGGTGAGTAAGCCCTCCCCCAACCTTCTCCCGAAGCTCTGAGGTTAAAGGGGGAAGTGTTCTCCAGGTCTCCAAGGGCACAGGTCAGGCCCAGACTTGAAACCACACCTGCGACTCCCAAACCCAAACTCCACCCAACCACTTCAGCCTGTGTGGGCTCTCGAAACACAACGGCTACTGGGCTACGGCTCCAATGAGCTGACCTCTCCACTGAGGGTAAACCAAGGCATGAAAAGAGCCCTGGGCCTACCGCATGCCGGTCCTGGGAGGGGGCAGGACAGACTCGGCTCTGGGGGGCCTCTGCAATGGCCCTCACACCAAGGAGGAAGCTGCCTGTTGCCAAGAAAGGAAATACCAGCACCTCCCAGTTGGTGATCAAGGTGCTCACTTCCTGAAGGGGTGGAGGTGGGGGGCAGTGGGGGAGAGAATGGCCAGCCAGGCCAGAGAACAAGTCAGCAGGCCTGGCTCTGAGTGGGAGGGGAAAAGCAGTGCTTTGGAGAAACTGAGGCACAGAGAGGGGCAGAGGCTTCCTCAGGACACACAGCGCAGTAATTCTCTTCCTGGCCCCAGGCTGCCTGAATCAGGCAGGAAAAACCAACAAGTGGCAATGGGCAGAACAGCTTGCGTGCACCCTTCCACAGCTTCAGAAGGGCCTGCCTTGGCTTCCCTGGCCCACTCTCTGGAGGACGTGGATCGCCCAGCCCAAGCACTGAGGTCATCCGGGCCAGCTGGGCACCACCTGGAAGGGCCGTGTGGACCAGCCAGCCAGGCCGCCCTGAGCACGATGTGTCCACCCACCCACAACTGGCACTCCCGACCCTGCCGCCAAACAGAACACAGCCTGGAGGGACAGCCCCAGGCTGAGGTCACAGGCCGGGCTACACTGAAGACCTGCTGTGTGCAGGCATGGAGCACACACTCTTGTTGGGTTCCCATTTAACAGACAGAGAAACCAAGGCTCCTGATGTGCCAAGTCTCAGAGCTCTTAACTCACTGTGGGCTGCCCCATCCTCACTGAGCCTCAGTATTCTCACCCATAAAATGGGGGCAATAACTGCGCCCACTACAGAGGCTCAGCTCACAGCAGCCCTCAATACTGAGCACCACAGGTGCTCAATACACATTCCCAATTATCTCTGCAGGCCACTGGGCAGAGAGTCGGGGACGCCCCAGGACAGGAGGGCCCCTGGGACCAGCCGCTCCACCACTCCCCGAACGCAAGCATCTGAGGCTGGATGAGCACCGCTGCCTTCACCCGGGCTGGGGTGGCTCTGATCGGGGCCTGCCTGGGAACCGCTGCCGCAGCCGCTGACTCAAGCAGCCATTGTTTTGTTAGCTGGACACGGCCCCCCAGACACTCAGCTCCCTCTTCTCGAAGCTGTTTCTCATTCTGGCCCAGCCTGGCCCCGTTTCCAGCCCTCCCCCCGGGTCCCAGGGGAGCACAGTGTGGGATGGGCAGCCAGGACTCTTCCCTGGCTGGGGCGGCGCGGGTAGGGGGGTCATCCCCTCCCGCCAGCTCCAGCGGGGGAGGGGCGGCGGGCAGAACGCGGCAGCTCTGGCCCCTCCTCACCCTGGAAGAGTTTCGGTCCCAGCTTCTTCCCCTGAAGGGACGCAGGCCGGGAGAAGCTGAGAGTGCAGCTGGCTCTCCTGGGGACACAAGGCCTTCCTCCTCTTGGGGCTGAGGGGCCCTGGATACTGAATCCACACCCTCCTCCCGATCCCCTGGGGGTGCTGGCCTCGGTCCCAGAGTCATCAGACAACGGCTTCTGACCGCAGCCGAGGGGCTCCCAGCAAACATCTCTGGGCCGGGTCCCATGTGCTGGAGACATGGAGGTGACATGGGGCCCTCTCTCTAGCTGTCAATGTCCCGGTTCAGAGACCATTCCCACGTGGGGAAGGGACAGCTTTATAATAGTAACAACACAGTGGAATCAGTAACACAAAAATAATAAGCAGCAATGGTTTACTTTGTGCAGAGACCTCTGCCTGTATAACCTCACTGAACCCTCGCCAGATGCTCATTAGTTGCTGCTACTTTATGGCAAAGGAAACTAAGCCACAGAGAGGTAAAGTGACTTGCCCAGGGTCACACAGCCAGAATAGGCAGAGATGAGCCTCAAACCTAGGCCGGCTGTGGCTCCAGTACCCTTGTCCTAACCCACAGTCTCTCTGCCCCCTGCTCTGTCGGGTGCAGCCAACAGCTGCTGGGAGTTTGGCCACGTGGAGCTGGAAAGGCCCTGGGTTGCAAGCTGGGGATACTGGGGCCCATCAAGGAGCTAGCCACTTCCAGAGGGTTCAATCACCTCCAACACAGACGGTGGACGAGCTCTGAGAGGGGGAGGGGGGGCGGAGGTGACCGCCGATCGCTGTTTAGCTCCTTTCCTGGGCCTGGCCTCCACTTCAAGCCCTCTGCCCACGGCCCCCCCCATTATTTACTGATCAGAGCAGAAAGCGCTCCGTGATTAACGCCCCACTGGGGCCTCGCTGGGCCTCGTAATGGAGCTGTGAGCTTCCTCCCTCCTCCAGCGCGTGATTTATCGTGTTTCAGGGTAAAGGATGGTGGACTGGGTGGGGCGAGGCTCACTGGCCCTGCTTATCTCGGTGGCATCGGCATCGAGGATCAGCGGGGCAGTGGGAGAGTGGGCGGTGCAGCGGGGCCCTTCCAGGCAGCCTGCTGGGTTCGGCCCTGGCTCAACACAGGCTTTGGAAAGAAGGAAAACAGGCGAGCTCTGGGGGGAGCCGGGATCCAAATCCACGTGGCTGGTGCCAGGAGACTTTCCGGTCCTGTCTCCACTCGGGGACCAGCTGGTTTCCATGGCAATCCCCACACCGCTGGCAGAGCTGGAGGGCCCCTTGGGAGTCACCTGGTCCAGCCCCAGCGGGGGCTCCGGGAGAGAGCGTCCTGCTCCCGCCAGCACCTGGCAGGACGAATGTGGGCCAGCAGCCACGGGGTCTCCTCTAGAACCAGATCAACTGTGTCTCACTCTTCCCTCAGGCCTTACTGGTTCCCTGCATCCCACAGCACAGTGTCCAAACCCTCGGCCTGCACCCCAAACCTCACATGCTCTCAGCTTCATCTCTGCCTGGTACCCAAACCATGTTCTACCACATCTCTGGGCCTCCGCCTCTGCCTGGAAGGCCTCCCCAAGCCCCATCTGTCAAAGTCCTGCTCCAACACCCCCCTCCTCCAGGAAGCCTTCCCTGAGTCCCTCAGACTCAGCTCTGCTTTGGCATATCTTCTCTCCTGAACTCCTCCCCGACTGTCTGGGGGCTCCTGGGGGATAGGGGCAGGGTCCGATTCATGCCTTTTAACAGGCTGCCATGTAACAGAGCTGAGCCCCTCCCTGCCACACTCCAGGGAACCCTCCACCAGGAGCACAGACAGGCAGGAGATGGTGCCCAGGAGGTCTGGGCTCTGGTGGGCGAAGGTGGAGACAGCTGCAGTTGTGGGAAACAGGAGCCCTGCACCCGGGGAACCTGGCCCCAGCCTGGGACCATGCTGGGCACGGGGCTCGGCAGCTCTGCTGGCCTCACTGGGAAGTTCTCATTACTTCCCACTGCAGCCCCAGCAGGGGAAGAACATCCCTGGGCCTCAATTCCTTCAACTTTAAAAGGGACCCATTCACTCCATCACTGTGACCTTGAGGGCCTCTTTGGCTCACACCCCTCAGGTCAGCGTTTTCACAGGAACCAGGGAGTAAAGGTGATGAGCGCAGGCTCTGACAGCAGACACTCTTCCACCTTTTACCCGCCACGTGACCTCAGGCAAGTCACTTATCCTCTGTGGGCCTCTGTTTCCCCTTCCTGTAGACTTAGCATAACACTCACCCCATTCCCTTGCTGGCAGGATTAAAAGATCCGCATTATACATCAAGTGCTTTTGCAAAGTGCCTGAGACAGAGTAAGTTCCCAGGACACAACAATAAAAGTAATAATAATGATACCAATGGGAGCAGTTCTGGTGACCCAGGGAGGGCTTTCTTGCCACCCCAGAGCCCAACTCAGACTGGGAAACTGAGGCCCAGAAAGGGGAAGGGATCCCTCAGGCCCTCATGCTTCTTTTCCATACACAGTGTGTCTGTTCTCCACCCTCCAGCAACCAGAACCCGGAAGCCGGCCTGTTTCCTTAATCTCCATGAAAACCGGCAGCCGTGGCAATCGGCAAATGAGACTCCTGTAGAGGGTGTTTCTGCAGGGGCTGAGCCAACTCACACAGGCCTCCGCTGAGCTCCAGGGATCCCTGTTCTTGTCTCTGCTGAGCCCACTTTACAGATGGGGAAGTGGAGGCCCAGAGAAGGTAAGTGACTTGCTGGAGGCCACAGGGAGGAGGTGCAGAGCCAGGATTTGAAGCCAGGGACTTGGTGCCAGGGTCCAGCACTGACCCGTCCACCACTCTGGGCGTGTGTGGGTGTGGCAGGCTTGACTGTGGGCATGGCCAGGGCCGTGACAGATCCTCCACCCTCCTAGCAAACGCTGGACAGTGAGGGGCTGCCCTGGAGGGGAGGCGGCGGCCTGCCCAGCCCCAGTACACAGCACGGTCCAGGGCTGGGGTCAGGGTTGAAAGGGATTTGTCAAGTCATTCAAACGGACCACATCTCTCATTCACGCACCCAAAGGGCCAGGGGGTCACAATCACATTTTCAGAGATGAATGTCACTAAGTGCCTCCTGCCTCCCTGCCTCCCTCAGGAGGCCCCCTCAGCCCCAGCCCCCACTTGTGGCGGGGCCTCTGCAGATACCCTAGCCAGCCTCAGCTGGCTCAGGAACTGAGTCACTGCAGCGGCAGCTCCCGGCTTCCACCCCGGCTTCTATCTGGGGCCTGCTGGGAGGTGCTGCCCCAGAGGGGGTTTTGTACAAAGGGCTCCACCCAAATCTCCATGGGATGGGGGGGTAACTGCAAAACCCCCAGCTGAGAGCCCACAGCTAACACCAGCGGTCACCCACGGCAGACTCCAGAGCCAGACAGCCAGCCTGCAGGTCCCTATGCCACTAGCCAGCTGCGTGGGACCCTGGGCCTCAGTTCCCCCATCTGTAAAACTGGGGATAACAGCACTTCCTGCCTCACGGGGTGGGGGTGGGGTGCTGTGAGAGCAAACACACTGGTGCCTGTGAAGGGCCCCGCGCAGCATCCCTGCTCAGAACTGGGAGGGTGGCCGTGGTCATTTTTCAGCCCCAGAGAGCTGAGAGGGCACCCAGCATCTGCACACCCTCAGGCCTACCAGATGCACAGCGTCTCACCATTAACAGAAGCGGCGCCCGGCGGCTCTCTCCTCTGCCTGTGCCTCCCGCAGCTGAGCTCGGGCTGGGAGGCACCTGACACACCTGTGCCTCACCCCTCTGTCTCGCCCACCCCCGCTCACCTTCAGGGCCTGCTTTGGTCCCATCGCCTCCCTCCTCTAAGCGCTCCCTGCCCCAACAGCTGTTCCACACGCTGAGCACACTTCTCTCAGATGTATTTCTCTTCTCCTGGTACTCATACCTCCACCTGCCATTTCCTGGGCACTTCGTGTGAGATTTCAATTCAGAAGGAGACACTGTCCCATTTTACAGGGAGAAAGCATGAGGCCCAGAGAAGGTAAGTGACTCACCCTGGGTCACACAGCTTACGGGCAGGAGAACAGGACTCACCATCAGCTCTACCCTCACGTACCTGGCAGTTGAGACTGATGACACTCCCAGGTCAGGGAGGTATGTTAACCGTCTCCTGGCCCAAGATGTGTCTGTCTCTCTAGGCTAGAAGGTCATCCCAGCCAACCCTGCCAGAGTCCCCTCTCCTAAGTGCCCCCAAGTGTCTCTTTTACCCTCGGCCAGCAGGGAGCTCACTCCCAGCCCCCAGGCCAACTCCAAATGGAAAGCCCATCTTGGAAGCTTATCTCCCTCCACCTCCACCCAGCATTTCAGCCCCTAAATTGGTTCAGAAAATGCCTTCTTGACGACGGGCACCCACCCACTGCATGCCAGTTTAAAATCGCCTGAGGGTTTTTTTTTCCACCTTTACTATAAAAAGACACCTTGAAAATGCAACATTGACATTTCCCTGTCCGTTTTCTTTTTTCTTTTAAAATACAAATATTATGGCCATTCATAGGCCAAAGGGAAAGATTCAGGGAAGGGAGTTGGACTCAGTCTGCCCTCGCCTTGCTGGGTGGCCCTGTGCCTCAGTTTCCCCACCGAGAGCACAGGCAACTTCCCAACTCACTTTCACCACATACGTGAATTGAGAAAAGGGATCCAAGCTACATGCCAGAGGCTAATTTTCTCACTTTCTCTCTCAGAATAGTCCAAAGGCCCCAAATATGCCCAAAGCAATCAGGGACAAAGTTGGGGCCCAAGGCTGGGAGGACAAGGTTCCCTGCCTCTTCACTGCCTTAAAGGTGGTGAGCAGGCGGCAAAGCCTCCCAGGCGGGGAGAGGGAATGTCCAAGACCACCCCAACCGAGGCTCTGGAGCTTCAGGCCCGAGGGCCCAAGGGCAACAGCGCGAGGCTGGGTATCCAGAGGCCCGGCTGAGCCACCCTACTTGGGGGGCAGACATCCCTGGAGAAAAGATGGAAGGGCAGGGTCCTGTCCCCCGTTGTCCAGCCCCACTGAGACCACCTGGTGCTGGAGCAGTCAGGCCAGACGGGGCTGGGAGGAAGAGGGACTCCAGGCCCCTGGTACTCACCCCCGCCCCCCCACCAAACCCACCGTCTCCCCCAGAGGCACCCCTGTCGCATCCCCGACTTCCATCCCAATGCCGGGCTGGACTGGGCAAATCCCTTCTCCATCCTGTCCGTCCCCACCTCTGGGGCTACATCCAGGCATCTGAATCCGTCCGGAACACCCCCCCGCTTCTTCTCTCTGTGCCCTCAGACCAGGCCTGTCACATCCCCCTAGAACAACACCTGGCCAGCCACCCCTACCTCTGTGCCCAGTGCCCACCACACTGTAGGTGCTCAAGAAATATTTGTAAATGAAGAAGTGAACCACTTGCCTGGAAGATGGCGCCAGCCTCCTTCCTACTCTCCCTGCTTCTCCTCTCTCCTCACCAACCACCTAACGACTTTCTAAACTAGCTCCCTTAAAAACCATCACAGCAACTGCAAACACGTGTGCCGAGCACGCTGCTAACTGCTTCACCTGTAGCATCTCATTTAATCCCCACAGAGGTTCTGCGAGGTTGGTGTTTTTATTATCGTTCCTGCTCTACAGAGGAAGAAACTGACGTGCTCGTTCAGATCAGATGCTCTGGCTAAAACCCTTCATGGTTCCCCATGTCCCCAGGACACAGTCACGCCTATCCGCACCCGCATGGCAGGCCTGCCCGCCTTTCCCAGCCCTGCTCATAATTCCTGTTTCTCCTCCCCAGCCACAATGACCACCTCTCACTGCTCCAGTCCGTCTTGCTGTTTCCTACCTCCAGGCCTCTGACAGGCGAACAGCCTCTGCCTGGACCCCTCCTCTTCTCCCGCCAGCTTGGTGTGACTAACTCCTGCTCACCCACCCACCTGCACTTTGACACCACTCTCCCCAGAGGCCTCGATGCCCCTCTCCGGGCTCTGTCTGCCAGGATGGGATCACAGCACCCATCCCTCTGGGCTGGAAGGACCGGCCACATGGTCCACGAGAGCAGACAGTAAGGGAATCACCATAGGTCCCCAGCACACAGCAACACAGTAGGGACTTAGGAAATGTTTACTGAGGCTGCCATTGGGCGCTAGAGGTGGGGTCTTCACTGTTGCAGAACAAGCCAAAATAGGTCACTGGTTGCTGTCCAGGACCAAGCCCAGACCTGTGCTAATAATGTCCCCCCGGGGTAATAATAACAAGAACAGCAGACATCTACTAGGTGCTTGCTACATGCCGGGTACAAAGTGCTTTACGTTAATTAATTCATTTGGTCCTCAGCAATCCTTAGAGATTCACTGTCCCCACTTTACAGATGAGGAAACGGAGGCTCGGAAAGGTTAAGTCACTTGTCAAGGTCACACAGCTGGGAAGTGACAGAGTAGAATTTAACCCCGGGTGCAAGGTCCAAGTTCTTAAGACTGTAACTGGGGAGCTGGCAACAGCCAGGAGCAAGAATAAGCATCACTCTCCCACCCCCGACCTGAGGCTTCAGGCCCAGACCCTGTGGCCTGTGCCCACAGCTGGGCGTGCGGAAGGGGAGAGGGGTGTGGAGGACACAGGGAGAATGGCCAAGGAGGGCCAGGAATCCACCCCACCTTGTGGCGGGGAGAAGGCCCTCGAGCACTCTGCCCCTGGGGCTGTGTCCCTGGAGAGGCCCTGCCCCCGAAGAAAAGGGAAGCCCCAGCTCCCTTCTGCAGTGAGTCACTGCACCAGGCCAGGCTGGGGACGGGACCGTGGGAACGAGGACGGTTCCTGCCAGAGGGGGAGGGGGAGGGGGAGACTGTGGCGGCCTGAGGAATCCCACGGATTGCCTCTCACTGAGGGCCTAGATGGACACACAGGCCTGGAAAGGCTCGAAGAAGGCCCTTCCGACAGGGTCTTCCCTCCGTAGAGCAGCGACTGACTCCCCATTCACCTCCTCAGGCTCTGAGACCCTCGGACACAAAGCTTGTGCCCTCAAACACAGCCCACTGGGGCATGTGGCTCTGGGGAGGGGAAGAGCGCATGTCCCAACTGCAGCGCCGAGTGACCACCCTGACTAAGCTGGCCCCTGCTGGTAGCAGACCGGCTCCCGGGCCAGCCTGCCCTGCTCACCCACCGTGACCTTTACTTTTAGGGCAGCCAGCCAGCCGGGTGGTAGGCAGTGTGAGGGCCCAGCTGCAGGAGAAGGAATCTGCGTTTTCTCAAAGCCCCAGTGTTGGGCACACCCACAGGGGAATAATTAATCTCACAGCTTCTTGCCAGGGCCTGAGGATCACAGAGAAGGGATGGGGCAGAGCCACAGGGAGCCTGGCCCCAAGGAGAGCTCCGTAATCACCAGGAGAAGGCTAAGTTCTGCATTTTGAGAAGTTGAGGCTTCCTAAGAGAGTGGCCAAGTCTCCCCTGACTCAGCTCGGGATGGAGAGTGCAGAAAAGGCACAGGGGTCCACCTCCCAGGGCACTCTAAAGAAGTGACCCCTTGCTGATGCGCTTCCTTGAGTGGAACCACACACAGATCCCTCCTGCACCCCCGTGTCACGTCCACCCAGGATCAACACACACATCGATCCCCCCCAACCTGGCCCCCTCGCTCCTGCCCTGCCCAGCCCCAGACACCTGGGCCCCATTCCCCCACCCCAGCTGCTGTGGCCCTATACTTGGCCCTCCGCATTCCCTCCAGATCCCCACAGCCCACTCAAGCGCTACATGCAGTCCTGCTCACGTCCCTCCACTTTCCTGGAGCCGGCACCTCCCCACCCCAGTGGCCGGGACTCCTCCAACACACACACTCTGAGTTCCACATCTGTAAGGCGGCAAAGGCTCTGCGGCACTACGAGCACAGATGCTGAGACCGGACAGCCTGGATTCAAATCCTGCCTCTGCTAGTTCTGTGGGACCTTGAGCAAGTTAGTGAATGTCTCTGTGCCTCAGTTTCTTCATCTGTAAAATGGGGATGAGAACAGAGCCTAGCTGAGAGGACTGCTGTTAAAACCTAGAGTTATGCCATGTGATGCGCTTAGTAGGCATTCCACAAGTGTGACTGCCTTCCTCGTAGCCCCCAGGCCTGGTGCATGCTACATGCTCAGTAAATGTGTGTTGGATGAATGAATAAAAAGCTGGCCTCAGGAACACACCCAGTTGCCAACCAGCGGCCTCCCCAGAGTGCCTACTGGTTCCCAAACACCTGTGTCCCCTGCCGCACACATCCCACTGTGCACCCAGGCCTGCCCTGTGGAACCAGTGTGTCCCTGCCACACGCACCGGCCTGCCCGCACGCCTGTGTGACCCAGCTCAGCGACACACAAGTCTGGGGCATACACCTTGCTTCCCCTCACCCCCCATGTGCAGGGCCCTGATGCACGCCTGCGTGCCTCCCTGCACACCTGCCACACTCATGCACACACCTGCCAACTCCCAAAAGCAGCCCTCACGGGCTCATGCAGTCGGCCCAGAACATACCTTTGGTCAGATGCTGCACTCACTTGCTGTGCACACAGCCCACTGCTGCGACCCTCACTTGCACAGCCGGGATGTATATGCACCTTCGTCTCTCTTCAGCGCACACCTGGGTACCCATCCACAACCCGACCGCCCGCACACCTACATATGTGCACCTGTAGCCCAGCACTCATTTGAGTGCCCAACGCGCACACCTAGGCCATATTCACAGCAGCGCCCCCCACCTCTGCTGACACCTGTATCCTCGCGACTACACCTGGGTCCCCGCAAATGCACCTGTGGCTCAGAGTATACACTTGAGTCTCCATACACGCACATCTAGGTAACGACACACTCACACGTGTGACCCGCTCAGCGCACAACCTGCCCAGTTACCCGCACGCTCTCTCTCCAGCCCCCTGGGCTGGTCCCCAGCGCCCCCGCTGCCTGGGCATACCTGAATGTTGCGTTTGCGCTCGCAGGCCGGCCCGGTGCCCTGCACCACGCTGTCGAGCACGGCCACCACGTCGGGTGCGGGCTCCACGAAGCAGGCAGTGCGCGCGGCGCGGATCGCGGCTTGCACGTCGGCGAAGCGGAAGGCACAGAGCGCGGCCGGAGCCGTGCGGGCCGCCGGGGCCCCCTGCGGCCGCTCGAAGACCGCAAAGAGCAGCTCGCGCGCGGGGAAGACGGATACCAGGCGGCTGTAGAGGTCGCCGCGGCCCGCGCCGCCCGCGCACTGCAAGCCCAGCTGGATGTAGGACTCAGTGAGCTTCTTGGCGTCGCCGCCGGCGCCGCGGGGCAGGCAGATGCGCGCCAGCAGGCTCCGCGCCTGGCTCTCCTTGTCGCCCGCGCGTGCCTCGCTGTTGAGCGCCAGGTACGCATAGGTCTGGGCGCCCGGCTGCGGGTCGGGAGGGTGCAGGAAGGCGCGAACGAAGCCCAGCTTGTGCTGCTCCTTGGCACCCTGCTTGATCTTGAGAATGTTATCGTCGGAGGGGTTGAGGTCGAAGGTGAAGAGCTTGGCCAGGTCGCCGCGCGCATCCAGGGAGCGGATGGCGATCTCGGGCGTGTTCTCGAAGCGGTGGTCCTCCAGGCTGCGGTTGCGTGGGAAGAAGGCGCTGCCGTAGCCCGTGTACGTGGCGCCCACGAGAAGGCGGCTGCCCCCGGTGCCGGCGGCCGGCGGCAGGACCAGTCCCACGGTGGACGCGTTCGGGTGGTTGGCCGCCACGTTCAGCATGCTAGGGAACACCGTGACGGGCTCGGCGGGCGGCGCGGCGGGCGGGAAGTGCACGGCCACCGCCGAGATGTTGCCCCGCCGCCGCAGCTGGCAGAAGCCCTGGTAGATGGAACCGCACACGACCACCAGGCCCTGGCCGGGGTCCAGTTGCAGGATCTTGTTGTAGTTGTCGGTGAGGCGCCGCGGGTGCTCGCAGGAGGCCTGCGGCAGCTGCGGGGCGTGACACAGCGGGCTGTCGGCCACCGGGCCCACGGCCGCCTCGGCCTCCAGGCTCAGGTTAGCGCCCGACAGCTGGTAAAGGCGGTTGACGGCCGCCAGGTACACCGTCCCCGCCGCGCCGTCCAGGGCAAAGTTGTTGGTGGGCGTGGGCGAGGGGAACCGGCGCTGGATCTCCAGGGCGCCTATCCGCGCCGCCCCCAGGAGCAGCAGCAGCAGCAGCAGCAGCAGTGGCGGGCACAGCGGGGCCCAGAATGGCGGGCGCGGCGGCAGGGGGCTGGCCGCGGCGGCCCGGGCGCTATGGGGTGCGCCGCCCGCGCCGCGACGAGCCATCCGGGCGTGCGCGGGCTGCGCGGCACGGCGAGTGCATGGGGCGCGGCGCGGCCGGGAGCCGGGAGCCCGGAGGCGCAGGAGGCGGGGGGCGGGCCCGGGCCGCGAGGCGCTTCCTGCCCGCGCCAGCCGCCCCCGGCCCCGGCGCCCCGGCCGGGCTCAGCCGCTCCGCTCAACCCAGGGGCGGGGCGGAGGCGGCTCCTCTGCGGACACGCCCTCGCGTCCCGCCCCCCGCCGCGCCCGGCCCGGCCGCGCCCCGCCTCCGGGGCCCCCGCTCGCCCCGGGCCCACCTCCCCACGCGCCCCGGGCCCCCGCCTCCACTGCCCGCCGGCCCCGCCCTCCGGGCGCCGGGCCCTTGCTGAGCTGTTGTTGGGTCTGGCCGCGCCCTCCAGGACCCTCCCGTGCGGCGCCCGCGGCCCGCGGCTCCTTTCCCGGAGCTGCCTCCGCCTCCGTCGCTGGTTGCTTTAGTTCCTTCTCCCTCTTGGCCGCTTGGCCTGTCTCTCGAGCTTGTTTTATTTTTTCCTTTTCTGTCTCTCCCTCCTTCTCGGTAAGTGTCTCTCAGTGTCTCCCTGTCTCTGTGTGTCCCGCCCCCCACCCCAACTCCGTGCGTGCTGTCTCTCCTTTTCTCAGTCTGATTCGCTTTCGCTCTGCCGTCTGTTACCCCGCCCCTCCCCTTTCTCCCCTGTATTCTCTCTCCCCCTTCTCTCCTGTGTTCTTGCCTTTGGCTCTCTCTCCCTCTCTCCTGGTTCCCTCCGCGCCCGCCCCCTCGGACCCTCTGTCTCTCTCGATCCCTCTACCCCCTCTCTCCTCCACCTCTGTCCACCTTCCTCTCCCCCTGCCCTCCCTGTCTCTCTCCACCTGACACTCCACTCCCTGTCGCAGGACACTGTCCAGACCTTAGATCCCAAACCATGGACACCCCCAGGGTCAGCTGGGCAGGGGGCACTGCCCCCTCAGATTCCAAGATCCCCAGCCCGGAAAGGGGTCTGACAAGTGGCAGGGACCAGAGATCAAGGGTCAGACATATAAATCAGGGAAAAGTGAAGAGGAGCTTTCAGGTCTGTGCCAAGCCTCGGGGTACCCAGAGCGGAGCCTTGGTCCTGGGGGGTGATGGCCCCAGGAGGCCCACAGTTACCTCCTGTGGAGACCCAGCTGCCCTTCCACCCACTTTATTCGGGACTCTGGAAGGACCTAAAATCCTCCCAGATTTATTGAAGACCAGCCACAGGTGAGCTGGCACTGGGCCTGCTTCTCCTTTCACCTGGGAGGAGAAGGTGGGCCCTGGGGGCCAGGGCAGGCAGTGGTGCTTACAGGGTCACAGAGCTTACGTGAGGGTGCTCAAGCAGGGCTTGCTGCCTATCAGGCACTATGCCAAGCCCTTCATGTGTTCTGACTCACTTCGCCCTCACAGCCACCTTCTGAGGCTGGTACGATTACTGTCCCACCTTACAGATTCATAGCCTGAGGCCCGAGAGGTGAATGGACTGGCCCAAGATGCACAGCTCATAAGAAGGAGAACTACAATGTTTGGAAGCCCCAGTCTGCTGGCTCTGAATCCCACCCCCAACTCTCCCCCAGCCCAGGCCTCTCAGAATGGGGGGCTCCCACATGGTGCCGTGGTCCTGGCTCTGCGGGTGGTGTGGCCTCTCTCACCTGTTCCCGCCTCGTCAGGAAGGAAGAGCAGGGGTTTCTCTGTGCCCCATGGGGGAGGTAGGAAAGGCCAAGCCGACAGCAGTCCCCCATGCCCCCAGCACTGCGCCTTCCTGCCATGTGCTCATCATGCCTACCTTTCTCCACCCCCTCTGTCAGTCTGACCACTGCTCCGACAGCCACGAGTGTTCAACACAGGAAATCAAAGGTTGTTTTCGGGGCCCCATCCCCCACCCCTGGGGCTCAAGGCCACTCAGGGGGCAGCTTGATAGGACCGATGTCCCCACCTCCATCTCAGGGTGGGGAGGACTTATCTTGTGCCACCTGTGGAAGCAACCTGGGAGCCCTGCCGGGGTGCACCTCACCCCACCCGTCCCCGATCATCCCTCTGTCTCCCTCCCCATCTTATCTTTCTCAGCCTTCGCCACCCCCTCTCTGGTTTTGTCTGTCTTCTTGCTCCTCCCCATTTCTCTCTGTCTCTCCCCCCACCCTTCCACTGTCTGTCTCTTTGTGTGTGTATCTCTTTCTCTCTCTGTGTCTCTGCCTCTCTGTCTCCCTCCCTATCTCCCACCCCTAGCTCCCCCTCTCGCCCCTCCTAGCTTCCTTCCTGTCTCTAGGCTCATCTTGCCGCATCCTGCAGCTCCCCCCACTGAACCTTGAGGATAATGCTCTGTGTGGTCGAAACTCAGTCTGGCGCAGAGTGGATGCTTCCGGGCACTTTGGACACAAACTACCTGCCAAGCTGAGTGCTGGGTTTCAGGAGCCGCCTGGAGCTGGGGATATGCAGGGCCAGGTTAGCCGCAGAAGACATAGCCGGGGTCCAAGTGTCTTCACATAAGCTGGAGGTGGAAGTACTGTGTGGCGTAGGGCAAGGCACTTGCCCTCTCTGAGCCTCAGTTTCCTTGTCTGTAAAATGAAGACAATCATAATAGCACACCAGCCCCTGGGAGGTTATATGATGTGAAGAACGGAATGTACCAGAAAGCACAGTGCTGGGCACGTGGCAGGCACTGGACAAATGCCCACTTTTCCCCTTACACTGAGCAATGGCCCATCAGGGCCTCATGGTAGCTAGCAGAGCCACTGTCTACCAAGAGCAAACTACTGCACCCAGCACTGCCCTGAACAATCTGATGCCATCCTCACAGCCAGCTGAAAAGGCAGGGGTCATCGAACCTATTTCACAGATGGAGAAACTGAGAGCTATTAGCAAGGGGAGGATTTGAACCCAGATCTGTCTCCAAATCCTGTGCTTTCTCCCCTCTGCCCATTAGTTGGGAGCTCCCTCAGGCCAGGATGGATCATGGTGGCAGCCACCCTATACCCCCGGTTGGGCAGAGAGGTGCTGATAACTTGGGCTGAGTGAATGATGGAAGGATCGAATGAATGAAAGAACCCACATCTCCCCTGGCCTTGCTAAGAGGTGGTGCGGTATCCTCCCAGAAGGGATTTTAGAGCGAACCACGGGGATATGGATGGTACCCAGGACGGCAGGTTAGGTAGCACCCAGCATCAACTCAATTTGAATTAACTAAACCAGATTTGTCAACCCTGGAGTGACTGCCGGCTTTTACACTGTGATTCAGGCCCTTTTCAGTTTTTGTTCAAGACTTCTGATTATATCAAGGAGAAGGACTCCGTTTGGGGCTAATGTGTCTTTAATGCCTCTAACATTTGTCGTTGTCCATTTTTAATAGAGAGACGGTCTCAAGCTCAGCATTCTAGAATTTACTTATAGCTCCTTGTTTTCTTTATAATATTTGCAGTTATTTTCTGGTTTTGGCAAGTGATACTACAGGCTTTCCAAGTATAATAATGATGTAAAGCTTGCTTGATAAATGCATTTATCAAAGTTTTTATTTTATTTTATTTATTTTTGGTTGTGTTGTGCCTTCGTTGCTGCATGCGGGCTTTCTCTAGTTGCGGCGAGCTGGGGCTACTCTTCGTTGTGGTGTGCAGGCTTCTCATTGCAGTGGCTTCTCTCGTTGCGGAGCACGGGCTCTAGGCGTGCAGGCTTAAGTAGTTGTGGCACGCGGGCTCAGTAGTTGTGGCTCAAGGGCTCTAGAGCACAGACTTAGTTGTGGCGCACGGGCTTAGTTGCTCTACGGCATGTGGGATCTTCCCGGACCAGGGATCGAACCTGTGTCCCCTGCATTGGCAGGCGGATTCTTAACCACTGCGCCACCAGCGAAGTCCCTATCGAAGTATTTAAAATGTGAGTTAACTTAAAGACAAATATGGTCATAACCCTGGTGGTACAAAATGCCTAAAATTTGGGAAACATTGATCTAATCCGGTGCCTTTGTAGATGAGGACATGGCGGCCCAGACTGTGCAGGTCTTTGCCTGGACACCCAGGGGTAGGTGGCCAGGCTGGCCCAGAGAAGGAGGGCCTGGGCCTTTCACCGCTGCCTGGGCAGGGGCTTCCCCATCCTGCCCCGTCCATCCTCGGCTCTCTGGCTGCCCAGGGCAGAGCGTGAGGAGGAGGAGGAAATGTTTTCCTTCTTCAATTGGAAAAAATAACAGTGGGGCCAGGGCTGCACAGGGAGGAGGGGGTCCTTGCCCTCCTGTCCCTCAGGCCTGGCCTCAGTGAATGCTGCCCCTGCAGGAAGTGCTCCTGACATGCGCACTGCTCTAAGCACTGCCTTGGTGACAGGAACAGAGGCCTCTGGGACGGCTCAGCAACCCCAGCGTGGGCCCCGACGGTGCCAGGAGCTACCCCTGCAGTTCCTTGGGAGCTTTGCCCATCTCATTCCCCCTGGGAACAAGCTTGAGAGGTGGGTTTTATCAGCCCCTTTTTATAGATGGGGACACTGAGGGTCAGGGAGGTGACACCACTTGCCCACAGCTGCACAGCTCACCGGCCTCCGAACTCTGCCCTGGGCCACTGTGTCCCTCTCTACCTCTTGCCTTGGAGTTGAGAGACCTGAGCTCCAGGCGCAGCTCTGCCCCAACCACCTGGGTGAGCTTGGAGGCACCAGCTCCCTTTAAGCCTCTGTTTCCTTACCTGGAAAAGGGGAGTAAGATCCACCTCACAAGGCTGCTGTGAGGATGGAAAAACACACACGTGTCAAAGGCCTGGCACGTCAGGAAGTATGGCGTCCACTGACTTTCCAGCTCTTTATCACAGGGGTCCTCTCCCCAGGGTCCTAAAATTGGTCATCTGTACCCCACTCAGGAGAGCCCCCAGACCCAGATAATTACGTCATCCTCATAGCGGCTGCCCCTGAGACGCCTCATTGGTGCCAGTGACATTAAGGGCTCGGATACAAAAAATTGCCTTAATTAACCCTCCACCAGGTCTCCCTCCCCTCTTCTCACAAACATGGACACCAGACTCAGAGAGGCCTAGAGGCCTGCCTGAGGTCACACAGCAAATAGGTGGCCCGAAGTGACCCCAGCCCCATCTCTAGACAAACTTGCCCCTCCACACTGGGTCTCCTGTCATTGCCACCATGTCCTACAGGAGTGGCCCAAGAGGGGCCGGGTGACCCTCGACTGGCAGCACTGACAGGGGACACAGGACCCATCACACTCGTGTCTCAATTACAGACCACTGGTGCTGCTGGCGTGGTTCTGCTGGTGTTTCCCCACTGCAGACTCTGTGGAAGACCACGGGGGTTACCCCGCTTCCGAGTTCTGGAGTATTGCCTCCCCTGCCCCACTGGATACCCCTGGGTGGCAGGGTGGGGAGGGGGGGTGGCCTTCTAGGTTTGGTATCAGGGCTCGGGAGGGGTGCCCACCCTTGCCTGTGACGAGCTGAGCCCCTGCTCGTTTCTGTCTTTGTCTCCCCGAGGGGCTGAAGGAAATGGTTCTCATTCCTGTGTGTGACAGACGCCCTCTCCCGACTCTGGGCACATCCTTGCCCTCTGTGGTGGGGACGCAGCAGGCCGGGGTGGGGACCCAGAGCCCCCGTGCACCCATCCCGGGCGCCTGGCCTGCCGAGCCCCCGCGTGGCCCCTTTGTGCTCTGTAAGTCGGATAATGGGCGGCATTCTCAGACGTCCAGTCATGGGTCTGGGCCCGTGAAAGGACCCCGGCAGCTCCACACTGAGGCCTCTGTCCAGCAGCGGGGGTGGGGGAGGGGGCAGGGCCGCCCCCGGGGGACCCCACCCGCATTCCCAGGCTGCTGCCATCTCCAGGGGACAGCTGCCCCGGGGCAGGCTGGGCGGCAGGGGCAGGTGATTCCTGAGTGGAAGGTAGGGACTCCACGAATGGAGCCACAGGGAAGCAGGGGAGGCCCAGAGCAGAAGAGGACAGGGAGTCACGGGGGCTGAGCACCTACTGTGTGCTAGACATTTCTCAGCCAATCCTTGCAAAAGCCGTCAAACGTCCATGCTGGTGATCCCATTTGATGGATGAGTAAACTCAGGCTCAGAGAGGCAAAGCAGTGGTCCTGGATTTGAACCCAGGTCTGTCTAACCTCGCTCATTCCAGCGGATACTGAGTGAGCACCTACTGTATACCCTGGGACACAGCAGCGATGATGCCCTGAGGATACACAGAGGAGCATTCCAGCAACAAGGCCCATGGGAGCAAGCAAGGCAGGCTTCCCAGGGGAAGGGGCACCTGAGCCCAGTTTAAGGAGCCCTCACAGGATTACTGAGTATCCAACATAAACTTCATCTTTCACACTGCAGGGACTGTGAGGTCCATTTACAGAGGAGGAGACTGAGGCTCAGAAAAGGGAAATGACTCGCTCGAGGCCACCCAGCTGCTCAAGGTGGAGCAGGAATTCTTAGGTCTGGCTGTTCCCTCTTCTCCAGGAGTAGGGTCCAGTCAAGGCTATGGAATTGTCATCCTGTGGTCCTGAGACCTGGGTTCAGATCCCAGCCCTCTGCTTCCCATCTGCATGACCCAGGGTGAGTCCCTTCACCTCTCTGGGTCTCAGTTTCCGCACCTGTGAAATGGGTCTCAGAGTTCTTATCCCTCCAGGCTGTGGGGATCAAATGAAATAATCCCTAGAGAGTGTGGAGCCTCCAGCCATCCGGCCCGTGGTAAATAATCAATGACGTTTATGATTAAAGTCATTGATGGGGAGGAGACGCTGCTGCTCCCGCCATCCTTCCAGCTCTGGCTTCTGGAAAGTTCTGCCCCTGCCCTGCCCTAGCTGGACAGAGCTCAGAGCTGGCTTGGGTGTCACGTGCCCACAGAGGCAGCTCTTCTCCCTGTCCCTTCCTCTTCCCCCTGCCGCCAGAGCCTCACCTCAGAGGCTTTTGTCCTCTCCAGACTACACTCTCCTCTGCACCCAGGGCTGCTAGAGGATTTCCTCCTGAAACTCCGAGACTTTTATTATCAACCTTCAATAGCCTGATCTCTGTTTTGTAGAGTTCAGCCTGGCCTTGAGTAGTCTAGTCTCTGACCTTGAGTGGTCCAGCCTCTGGCCTTTGGTGGTCTAGCCCTTAACCTTGGGCAGGCCAGCCTGTGAGTATTACTCAGCCTGGCCAAAGTCCCCTCTGTTGAGGAACTTGGAGCTGGTTCTTCAGGGACTTTTGGATGACGCCATCCCTCATCTTATTCAAGAGCGGCCCCCACTAACCACAGCCGGGAGTCTCAGGATGGGCCACCACCTTTCGCCTGTGTTTCCCCACACACCTCCCCCAGCCCAGGTCAGAATCTGAGTCCCAAAAGCCTTGCAGTCCTCAGGGTCCTGGGGTGCATATTAAGTTTCACCATGACCCTGAACTTCCCTCCCTGCCCTGTCACCCTAAGTCCCAGGGTGTCTCCAAGACTCGGCTCTGGCCTCTCTTCTTCCAGGCAGCCTTCCCAGATCCCCCAGGCTGGATTAGTCCTCCTACTCTGGGCTCCCATGGCCCCCCTATGCTGCCGCCATCAGAGCACCCACACCAGGTGACAATGTGTCTGTTGCTCTGGCTCCCCCACCAGGGGGCATCTCAGGAGCTGGATCTTGTTGGGGGCATACGTGTGTCCCCTGCATGACTAGGCAGGAGGTTGGACTCAAAGCAGGCTCACAAGGGTGAATGAATGAATGAATGGGGGAGGAGATGAACAACTGTTCTCTCATCACTTTCTTGGCTGGTACCCACTCCATACAGCTCCAGGGCCCTCCTTCCCCCCGGGATCCTGCTCATGTCCCCCCCCCCCCCGCTCTCACCCGCCTGCCAGGGAAGGTCGACACCTCCTGGCCAGGCCTGGCCTGGGGAGGGTTTGCGAGTCTAAAAATACAGGTTTTCCTATGAGGACATGACTGGGCTGGGTTGAAATTTATTGGGCAATTGCACCAGCTTCACCTCCATTCCCCCAGCTTAGGGCCACAGGCAGGGGAGGCGCACTTTGGGATCCCCGTGGGAGGCCATGGGGCCAGAGTGACCAGGTTTACATCCTGCCTCACCACTTCCCAGTGGGACCTGGGACAGAGGCCTTCTCTCTCCCAGCCTCTGTTTCCCCTTCTGCAACATGGGGGTGAGGCTGCGCCTCTCTACCTCAGAGGAGCCTCATCACCCCTTTCACAGCCCCTGGCCACATGGCAGAAGACCAGGCCTAAGGCAGAAAATAAAAGCAGCTAAAGTTTATGGAGGCTGCCCACGAGGTTCACGTGGATCATGCTTATTCCTCACGACAACCACCCGGGAGGGAGGCCCTGTCATTACACCCACTTTGCAGATGGGAAGTAAGGCACAGTGGAGTTAAGTGACTTGCCTACAGTCACGGACTGATGCGTCGCACCACCTGGACCCAGCCCAGGTCTCCACCGCATTGCCCTCAAGGCAAAACCCAGGAGGCACCCGGACACCCCGTCCCTTCCTCCCACCTGTCCAGACGTTACCCCCTAATCACCTCCCTTCAGTCTGAGACTACTTCATTGCTCTGAAACCCCCCCCCCCTTCCTGGACGCCTCCTCCTGCCTCTCCTGGAAACACTTCTCCGTGAAGCAGCCTGAGGGAGATTTTCAAATTGCAAATCTGTAGAATCTGTTTTTCTACAACTTGAAACCCTTCGAAAAGGGGTAAAGCCCCACCCCTTTTTCCTCATCCATAACCTCTGTGGACTCCACGGTCGGTCAGAGGCCTCCACACCCTCCCTGTAGAGGGCTCAAGGCACCTAGTTGCAGAGTTATTTGGTTAATGTCTGCAGACACCCGAGGGCAGGTCCTCATCTGTTTGTTCACTGCTGCTGCCCCATGGCCAGGCCCCCAGGGGTGCTCCTACATTCTTAAGCAAGCAATGAATGGGTCCTTGGGCTGCTTTGGCGTCCAATAGAACACAGACTTAGTGGTGGGTGCATAGGCCTGGGTAGGGGCGCGCTGTGGACACTCTGAGCAGCTGCCCGGGGAGGGAGCCCCCCAGCGCTGGCCTAGCATCCACGGGAAGCTATTTTTAGCCCCGGGAAACAGGAAGTGAGTCAGGGCCCGAGAAGGCCAGCCGGACGCTCGGCACCTCGGGTGCGATTGATGAGCGCCTGGACGGAAGGGCCGGCTGCACCTAGGGAAGCAGGAAGGAGGCCTGGAGGAAGAGGATAGGAGGGGAGACCCTCTCCCCAGCAAAACAGGCGGCCCTGTGGGGCCCCAGCGGAAGCCGGTGAGCTCAGCACAGATGGCCACCAGCCCATTGTCCCGCCACACCTGGGGTCGGTTGGTGGGGCAGCAGCAGCCCCATGCCCAAACCCCCAATCCAACTGACATCCATCCGGGGCCCACGCAGGGCGGGCCTCTACTTGTCTCATCTACTCCCCACGTGAGCACAAGGTCTCTCTGGTACCATTCTACCGAAGGCCAAAGAGAGGCAGGGGCTTGCCAAGGCCACATCAGCAGCGAGGACAGCACGGGACTTGAACTCAGCTCTGTGTTACCATGGAGATCTCTCAGAGGGTACAGCAGACTCAGGGGACACCAGCACTGACCCGGAGGCCGCCAGCAAGAATGTCTGGGGCAGGCGTCTGAGGCCCTGGCTGGACTCTAGTCCCGGTTCAGTCTCTACTTGAAAAGAGGGCCAATCAAATGCCCCCTCCCTGGCCCCAATTTCCCCGTCCTCACTCAAGAGGCCTGGCTGGCCAGACCAAAGTCAGGGGTCTGAGGCTGGGACGGTCCCCCTGAGCTGAGGCTCCTTGGGCAAGGGACCAGGGGACCCGCTCCCTCCCTGCGTCACAGCCCGCGGCCCCAGGATGGTTTCGGCTGGGTTTGGGGGTGGCACCACCCTGGAAACCTCCATCCGAGACAAGCAGCGGTGATGGCCAGCTGCAGTCAGCCCTGTCGGAGGTCAGGGGACGCAGGAGAACTTTCACTTCCTCAACTGGACCCATGTCAGCCCATCCCTGCCCCTCCATTCTCATTTCCCCCTCCGTGCCATGGGCAGAGTTGGGCAACCCCTGCCCCTTCTGAACCAAGGGCTTCTACAGTCAGAGCTCTAACGCCAGGACATGGGCTTGGACGAGTCATGCAGCTACCAATGGGTGCCCTGAGACCCCGCCACCGAGGGTGTGCACCCCGGGTTACAGGGTCGGGGAGAGGCAGAATCAGGCAGGATGAACCCTGATGCTTTGCTGGGTGGGAGCAGGGAATTCGAAGTTTTTCTTTCAAGTCTGAATGTTCTAAGTTTCATCAGAGAATGTATATTATTTGTGGTAAAGGCAACACAGGACAAGAGCCATGGGTTGGGGGATGTGGGTTCTGGTGGATTTTTGCTAGGAATCAGAGGCCAAAAGCACAGCTGCACCTACAAAGGGAAGGCGGATGCGGCGGGGAGCCTGTGGGTGGGGGGCACTCACACTGCTTCAGCCCAGCCCAGGCCCTGTCGCTGCCCCACAGCCCAGAGAGAGACTCAGCTCCACCGCAGTTGGCCACCTGTTTGGGGTGACCCACCCAATAAGGGCTAACAGGGTTGCCCACCCCAAACCCTCCCCTCAGACACAACTTCTAGGGCTGGACTCACCTGGGTGGCCCGCAGGCCCCCTCTGAAAGGCGGCATTGGTGGAACCCCAGCTCTGCAGCTCCCCGGCAAGTCAACGCCCTGCTCTGTGCCTCAGTTTCTTGGGCTGCCCTGGAGCATTAACTCTGAGTGGAACCAGGCAAACGCTGGGCGTGCACGCGTGCGTCTCCTATTTGACGGACAGACGGAGGCGGGGGCGGCCTCAGTGCCACGAGCATGCGTAAGGGTGGGCGGGACCTACCATCCTGCGTGGGTGCCCATTACCTGCGAGTTACAGGCCAGCCCCGCCTCCTTTTATCATCCAGCCCAAAGCTGCAGGTGTTTTTCCCGGTGCCTCTCTCTTTAGCCAACCTCAAGGCCTCCGGACCTCAAGGCCTCCGGACCTCAAGGCCTCCGGACCTCAAGGCCTGGGCATTGGTAGCAGGAGCCCTGACCCTCTGGACGCCCTCGTGTCCATCCAGCGCTGTCCCCGAGTGAAAGAGGAGGCGCCGAGTGTTTAAGTGAGGAGCCTCAGAAAAGGCTCTTAAATGCTAGTCACAGCGTGATTTACTTTTGAGTCCCCACCTGACCGTAATTCACTTCCATTTGCAGGACCCGTGGCCCCCTCGCGGAGGATGCCGGGAGAAAGCAGGAGGGGGCGGGGGTCGCACTATTTTTAGCCCCAGTAGCTGAATGGGCCGCAGTGAGTTACGGGTCAGGGGCTCTGCTTTTGCCTCCATGCCCTGGACCCTCCCACACAGAGTTCCCACTGCCTCGGCACCAACGCCAGCTCCCACCCTTGCTAAGCTGGTTAAAGCACCTGCAGGGCGCCTCCTGGGGCTTGTGCTGGGGCAGTTCAAGTTAATTTCGCCAGGTGGTGCTGTTATCCCTTTTACAGAGAGGGAAACTGAGGCGCAGAGAGAACTCACTGCCCAAAGTGGCACAGCGAGGGTCGTCGGAGTCCAGTCCTTGTGCACTGTCCCATCCATACCCCCTCTATGCCTGTACCCCCTACACAGACCCCCCTGGCTTCGCATCTGAGTCTGACTCTCCCTCTGCTTTTTCCCCGGTTGCCTTCTCCTTCCCAGATCAAGACCCCTGAGCAGACAGTGAGGACCACGGTGCAGGGGGGACTGGGTCCCCCTTTCTGTGCTCTACTCAGCTGGTGTCCCCTTGAGGGCCGTCTTTAGGCCCTGTGCTGAGCTGAGTCTCATGCAGAGGAGAGGGCTGTAAATCAATAGGACCAGCCCACAGTGGAAGCTGGAGTGTAATGAGAGCAGGAAGGTGCTGACACCGGTTTAGCCCTGGTGGGGGAGGTCAGGGAGGGCTTCCTGGAGGAGATGATGCCTGATCTCAAGGAGGCACAGGGCTACCCACAGGG